>NC_134277.1:102089462-102425712 GCF_949628215.1 Phalacrocorax aristotelis | reverse complement strand
CAGATAATACACAGCGAAAGGAACCAAAAGCATCAAGTTGCAAGAAAAAAAAAGGAAGAATAGCATGTGTGCAGTGAGGCAGGGAAGGAAGAAAGGGTAACAAAAACCTGCTCACAACTGTAAATTAACCACTTAGGGGCAGACTGAAGAACACTAAATGCTACTGGATCCTTTCTGTTGAAATGAAGGTGAAATAAATTAAATACAAACTCATCCCTGACACCACTTTGTTTTATCGCACATAATCATAATAAACTGATATATTTGTGCTTTGAGAAATTGCGTTACAGAAAATGACAGCCAAGGCTGACGACTGAGGAAAACGCTTCCAAAAATCTCTAATCAAATTCAGGAGTAGATTTTTAGTCCACTGGGGGAGTAACCATTTCATAATCATTTTCAGAGATCATTTGAGTACTTGAACTTGATGAGAACTGGCGCTTATATGCTAAAACCAAACTTCAGGCTGATTGCGAAACATGTTGTTCTTGTTGTACTAGTTTATTATGTAAATGATGCAGAGAGGGAACAGAAATTATACTGTTTGACCTATACCACTGACGGAAAAGTGCAGCTTGCAAAGTGTGAATGTTACGGTCAGCCATATAGTTCCCTATTTGCCACCTTTATGTCCCGGCCTAAATAATGTGGTCTTGTTTCTGCTGTCCTAGCTGGGAGGCATCTGTAACTGAGATAAAAATGTAGCTGGAGATTAGAAACTGCAAATAGTTACTAATAAAATTATGCTTTGCAGATCACTCATTATTTTCTGAATAAGTATGTGGGTAATTCTTTTCTAATAACAAATACCTTCAGCATGTGTGTGGTTTTTCCAATGGTGATTTGAGATTAGAGATTAGAGAAATGGAAGAGTAGTCTAAAGCATTCACAACAAGTTAAAAGAACAGCTGTGATTTTTCTGGAGTATCTGCCCTTTATGACTATGTTCTCAACCTCACGATGTTCTGACTTGGTTTTCGTTTGAATCTTCTCACCTGGTTTACAGTACAACCCTACAAAGAGTTGTAACGGCCTGGTGGTGTGCATTAACTCTGGCAGGCAGCTCAGCCCCACACAGCTACTCGCTTACCCCCCCACTGTGGGATGGGGAAGAGAATAGATGGGTCAAAAGTGAGAAAACTCATGGGTTGAGATAAATATATTTTAATAAGTTTTTTAAAAAAAAAGGAAACAAAGGAAAAAAAAACAGCCAAGAAAAACAAGTGATGCAAAAAACCACAATTGCTCTCTACGAGCTGACTGATGCCCAGCCAGTCTCCAAGAAAGAGCGGCCCCGGAAAACTCCCCCTCCCAGATTTTATTGCTGAGCGCAACGTTATATGGTATGAGATGTCCCTTTGGTCAGCTAGGGTCAGCTGTCCTGCCCTCCAAACCTCTTGCCCACCCCCAGCCTACTTGCTGGCGCAGCAGCGTGAGAAGACCCTGTTGCTGTGTAAGCACTGCCCAGCAATAGCTAACACATCCCAGCGTTATTATCAACACTGTTTTCATTAAAAAAAAAAAAAGATTATGTTCATTTCAACATCTATGTATCAGCAAAACATAGCACCATACTGGCTGCTACAAAGAAAATTAACTCTGCCCCAGCCAAAACCAGTACATCCAGTCAAGTGACTATGAAATATGGCAATAAGGTGAGCAGAAACATCTTAGGCTGGTTTTGCTGATGGCGTACCATGAAACTGCAAGGCAGGCTTTGCTTCTGTGATCTCCTCATATTTGTGGCTTATCTCAGGAATTTTAAAAGTGTTTTCCTTCTACTGTTCTCAAAGTGCTCCTTTGGCATAGCTGGCTTGAGGTCATTGCCTCTGCAGCGAAACATCCAGTCATTGCATTTTACTGGAGAAGTCCTCTGAGCACCCTTCAGCGTGCAGGGGAGGAGAGACAGAGCATGCTTAGGCTAAGTCTATAAGCCAGAAATAAGCTGTGCTGGGAACCATACCCAGCCCCTGGAAAGCAAACACCTGCACTAAAAACCCATTCCCTGGTGTGAGTCTGCCAAGTACCACCTAGCAAACCACTCTTCCTCGCTGCATAGTGCCTAAGCTGCTCCACGTACCCCTCTGAAGGCTAAGGGAGCTCATTAGCACAGATACAAGCCACCCCATGCTCATCAACCTCAGCACCCAGCAACTAATAGAAATACAGCCTTTCTCTTCACATGTGGTATGGTAGTGTTTCTCCTGGTTTTTTAAAGCTACTGATGTGAATTTTACCTCTCCTTTGCTGGGGAGAAGAAAAGCTGGCTGGAGAGCAAAGTGAGGCAGGTCAGTTGTTGGTGGACTTCCCTGCAGTACCCTGAGGGCCACGATGAATGGCAAGAACTGTTTTCTTGCCCCTTCAGCAGACCAAAACCTTTCACCACATTTGGTTCAGTGGTGTCATTTGCCCCCAAATACCAGCCACTTTAGGAATTAGAATTAGGGCTTGGAATTAATAGCCTAAAGATACTATTGTTCAGTAAGACTGAGTAAATAGCCATACATGCAGGCAAATCTACTCAGAGGAACATATGCATGTACTCTGATGAAAGGAGGTTGTGTGTGCTGGTGATAATCCTATTGCACAGGACTTCTTTTTTTTCAGATCTGACAAGTGATGATTTGAACATGAAAAGTAGCACTTTTTTATTAATTTGCCTCAAATCATTGCTGACATGTATGCATCCAGAAAAATTGGTGTGACCTCAACTTTGCTGTATTAGTCAGCCCTTATGTTAACATCCTGTTATGGCCAGCCCCAGAAATGGCAATCTCATTTTGCCAGTAAATTCCTATTACATTGCAATATCACATGTGATGCTGTTTTATATTAGGGACATGTTGCTAGGGTGTTCTTGCTGTTTGCTCACACTGCTTTCCCTGCTTGCTAATTCCTCCATATGATACTTGCAAAACTTTCATAAGTTGTCCTGGGATGACTGATGTTCCTTACTTTATTTTACAAAAGATCTAGGACAACCGTGGACACTATGGAAATGGCAAGGAGATCCTCTAGAAGGATCTCATCCTCACATGGAGCTCTCTTGAAGCCTGACGCAACTGTGGATTTCACCAGGTAGGTGCAAGCCTGACTGCAAAAAAGTAAGTCCCCTAAAATAGTACCGAACCAAGCCTAACAGTACAACGATCTGTGAAAAAAAGACCAATATGTTGTTAATCTTGAACACCATTCAGCCAAAGCTCTGTAAAAGGTTTATCAGCTGAAATGGGTGCAGGTTCTCTGACTGCATTATGCAGGAGGAAGCTTGTCCAGAGGGAGCAGAAATACCATACAGAATATTAGTGCCACAGCTCATATGAGAGTTCACATCTTCTGTGCAAAAGGAGACTCCTGCAGTTTTATGTTCTAGCCATATCCCAGTCTTTTCCTAAAGGTGGCTGATATTCAAAAGGCTGGTAGCTCAGTGTAGCTAGAAGCTATTTGGTATTTGAAATTCACCTGTAATTGGTGCCAGCCTTCTCTTTGTTCACCATATATTCATCTTTTTCCGCTCCCAAGGCTGTAGAGTCCAAGATAACTTTTCCTCCACACTTCTCACCCTCTCTTCCCTGTCTCTTGGGCTATCACACTGTGAGCTGGAGGGTTATGTGTCCAGCCATTTAGGCTTAGCACACTCTCTTGAAGGCTCTTGTTGACATACCACATGGTCAATGACCTCTCCAGAATGTGCTGCTTCTGGGTAAAGCTTTTTGAGATCTAAAGAACACATTTTTTGCAGCAAAGGCTGCTAGATTGAATGAAAGGTATTGGTATTGGTGGAAGGGCTGTTAGTTTCTGGGGGAGAAGGCTTAAGAATAGTAAAGGCTGAGAGAGAAACTCAAACTTTTAAAAAGGAGAGCGAGAATCATGTTCAGTTTGAAATTTAGGTCAGAGTTACCCCAGAGTAATTTTTGTACGGGTTCATTCATCTGCTGGCCACGAAGAAAATCTGTCTTCTTCTTCAGTTATTTCAGACAGTACAAGTCATGTCTATGGAGCAAGTTTCACTACCTCAATTACAAGGGACAGTTAATCTCACGGAGCTGATGGGAACCCAATCAAGGCATGTTGTTTGATTAAGTTGGAGTCAATGGTAAGAAAAAGAGGCTTGCTGAGACACCTGACATAATGAAAGCCTCCAGTAGAGGAGAAATAGGATTTCACAGACCCTAAAAATGGTGCAGCTTGACTTAGTACAGGTGAGCTGAGGAGCTGCAACACTTGTGTACCTGTTTTAAATGCTTTAAAATGTTGCATTTCCATTCAGTATCTTGCTAAGTATATTCCACATGTCGCTAGCAATGTCTGGTCTAGAACAGAGAAAACCAGGACACCAGTCTAGGCTGCGTGTTTAGGAATTGTCTGCTTTTGCTCTCTAGTTCCACATCTGAAGTCACAAAAATTATAACAGTTTCTAACTAAATGTGATGGGATATGCAGTGGATTATGCTTTCACGTGAGAGCTAAGTAGCAGAAGCAGATGAGCTCTTAAGAAACAATGATCCTGGTTTTATGCAAATATGCCTGCTTAAAACGAATGAGGGAAGAGGAATATGGAAATAGATTATATGATAATACAGTAGAGTAACCAGAATTATTCTGAATAGATTTCTCTTTTTAAGATTTTTATGAGGCATCAGCTGCTCTTTGTAATTCTTTTCTTAACACTACCATCAAAGTATGTCTTATCAAAATATACATCTTTGCTGTGGCATTTATGTTCACCCTGTGAACATAAATTAAAATTGAGACAAAATATGGTGTTTTTTTGTGCAGGGCACTGAAATAATCATAACAACATACAGCAACTGAGAGTAAAGGGTTTGAAAAGACTCAGTCACAGATAAGAACAGGAGGCTACTCACAAGTGTGCCATTTCCTTTGTCAAACTAGTGATTAATCGAGGACACGCACCTTCCCCATCAATTTTGTCTTGACTGGTGAAATCCAAAGCAGGCATCCAATTATTCAGCAATATAAGACATATTTATTACTGTGCAATTAGCTACCTACTTGTTTTCTGCTCTTCTTCTAATTAATGTTTAATGTCAAAACACCCCTAAGTCCTGGAACATCTACAGGTTTCTGAACAGATGTGATCAATGTGAGGGGCCCAAATATCACATTTAATGCCATCACCACACATAGACAATGAACACAAAGATATTTATTTGGTAAAAATTATAACAAACAAACAAAAAACTGTAGAAAGCCCAAAATTGGAAGTCCTATAAATTATTTTTAGGCTGAATGGAAATAAAGCTGGTATGGATGAGTAGATTTCATGAACTTAGCTCAGGCATAACTGTAAGAGTGTGTCTTAACTGTGTTTCACATACTTGCATAGAGTGACAGGTTAGCTGCCTCTTGGTCTTTAAAATGCCCCTAATAATTGCAGTGACTGAAAAGTAACACTTCCTTAAACCATACCACTCTTGGAAATGCCTGACTGGCTGGTATTGTGGCATGTGAGACAGTATGGCCCCATTCTGCGTTCAACCAGGACAGTAAACAGCATCTATGGGGTTGCAAAGGCAGAGCTGGTGTAGAACTCACCTCTTTGAATTTGTTCTTTGGAATGTGACTGGCAAGGCTGGGACATTTGTATCAAGAGCTGCTTTCTGTCCCATCTTTCGTGAGACATTCTGAGCTTTTGCTGCATGCTGCAAGGCAGCTTTGCAAGTCAGATTGGGTCACCTGGTTCCTTCCATCACGATGCTGCTCTGCAGCAGGATGACTCCAGGGTGCAACCTGAGTGTCAGTCCAACACCTACGGTCGGCCACCAAAGTCTTTCGACTGGCTTCAGCAGGAGTAGGATCACACAATTGATCACATCATAACATTGATGACACCACACTATTGCTTCTCAGGAAAAAAGACGGAGACTCTTCAGTGCTGAAGCCATAATCCAAGTGGCAGAGAAGTTGGCAGGGAAGACACGCAGCAGTTGAGACTCCGAATACCCTTCCTTATGACAGCGTGCATGGCTTGGCACCGACTCATATTGACACCTGCCTTATCTGCGGGAGAAGACAGGATTTACGCTGAGAAGGAGGACAAGGGCAACAGATAGGCTGGAAAACAGGAATATGTTATACCGTATGTCAATACAGGGTGTGAGGTGCCATGATAATATAGACCTGTGACAGGTGGAGTCAGAAGTTCCTCAAAAGCTGTTTCATGCAATTAATGGTTAATCTGATGCCTGAAGGCTGCAGTTTTGAGGACATTTCCTCTCCCTGCATCCCCTTCTGTGTCAAATATGTCCCTGATCAATGTCTTCTGAAGCTCCTAGTTCCTGCCTGCTCTGTTACCGTCAGCTAAATATAAGCTGTGGATGCTGCAACGTTCCCTGCAGCCATCTAACTCACACACGATCCAGCCCACTACTCTCATCAGCATTTCTGTCATGCCAGAAACTACAACAACTTGAGCAGTCTTTAGAGATAAAATATGTCCAACAAACCCACACAGATCCCATTCCTGTGGCAGGCAAATCAGTTATCTTTTGAATGACTTTTAAAACAACTTCATAGGTCTTCTGCTCTGGCAGAAGACAACGCAGCCTCTTCCCATTCTCCAGGTGCCTGCTGCACGTGATGCGCAATCTTGCACGACTACTGGAGTGTGATCCTAGCCAGGGCACCCAGGTTGTGATCATTCACACTGATGCAGGTAACGTGAGGTTAGAAAGCCCTGCTAACATAGCAAGGACTGCTCAGGAGCGGCTCAGGGCATGAGCTGCACCTGAGAGTTATGGGAATGTCACTGAGATGAGGCAGGAAACCCAGCTAAGTCTGCCCCTGTTGTCCCAGTTTAAATTGGGCACCTCTGTTCTCCTCAGCTGTGCTGATATGCCTCTATCGGTGGGGGAGGAGGGATAACAGACGATTAAAATTCAGTTACTGAAATGACAAAAATCCCCTTTCTGACCCCCTTCACTGATTCAGGTTACAACACAGTATCACAATTTCTCACACTGGCACAACATGGAAGGTGGTACGCAGCTGCACCGGGTGGGGATGACTTGCTGTAGGGGGCTGAACTTCTTCAAGTGTCCTTGCTGCTGGGGAAAATGTCTGTGACAACTGCATCCCTGCTGAACTGACTAGTGGAGAGTAAGGCTGAACAGGAAAGGATGACGATCACACCTCCTTACAAAACCAGCAAACCCTCCATGGTGTGGCTTTGCCTATAGACTGTGGAGAAGAGTCTCTGTTCGGGAGGCTCTGGGAGTTGATTGTTTGGGATCACTGGGAAAGTGGTCCAGTCCTCTCTGTGCTGGGAGGTAGACCCTTGGGATTGGAAACACCCTTCTTTTCACAGGCCAGACTGAGGTTGTGATGGCCCCAATGTCTAGGCGTTACTGTAGCTGGAGGAGCAGGAAGCAGCAGCCTGCCTGGGCAATCATGTTCTGCCTCCTGTCCAGGGAATAAGGAATGGGAAACAATGCATTTTGCTGATTTAACCTGGCCTTGGGAGCACTGATCCACCTGAGTTTAGACTGTACCTCCCCTACCTTGAACCGGGTCCAGTCTCCTAGGCGCCAAGGCAGGAATTATACAGTAACCTTGGCAGTGCTACTTCGTTAGCTTATAGTGCTGGTGATTAAAACAAACCAAAGCAAAACAAAAAAGCGCTGCCTGCTGCCATCATTCATTCCTTTTTTTTTTTTTTCCCTTTACACACCCTGGGCTCGCCATGCCGGCCAGCTCATGTGGTAGGAAGCCAAGAGGGAGGAGGTGCTAGCAGTATCCCAGCAGAATGCTGCAGGCAGGCAGGCAGGCCAGGAAGGAACACATCATTTTTGCAGCTGATGCCTGCTGAGAGGCCTGCAGTTGTCTGGCAGCAGGCAAGGAAGCAAGGTCCATGCTTTACATACTGTTTCAGACAGAAGCGAGGCAGTGGTTTAGTGCAGCATGAGAAGCTGTCAGGTTTCATGTAAAAGTGGTCATAGATCCAAAAATGTAAATTTTTAGTAGAGCTGGTGAAGAGTGATGGAGGAGAAGGTGTCTTTCTGGAAATTTTAGCTGAACACAGGGCATTAGGCTCAGTACGGAAGTAACTGCACGAAATTACATGACCTTTCTTATCCAGACTTCATGATCTGATTTTTCCCTCCTGGGTATCAGAAAAGATGTGAACCTCTCAATTCTTTTTTCGTTTCCTGACGAAAGATGCCCATGTTCCTCAGTGGAAGTAAGCTTGCGTGTATACAGCAAGCAAGAAATGCAGTTTTCTGCTGAGCTGCGAGGAAAGACTGGCAGAAAGGAAAGGAAGAGTTCAGCAGGTACTCTGCATACATCAGAAAAGGATGTAGTTACAGTGAGGAAAAGAGAGCAGAGGACCAGCAATACAGTGCATTCTGTATATATACACATTCATATCCAGATAAGATTTGATTGACATTGCTATATATTAAAAGCACACAGCTTCTTTACTATATTATTTTACTAATATATTCACTTTTTGTTTATTTTCTTTAAAGGATCGTGTCGTGATTTAACCCCAGCTGGCAACGAAGCACCACACAGCTGCTTGCTCACTCCACCCTGGTGGGATGGGGGAGAGAATCGGAAGGGCAAAAGTAAGAAAATGCATGGGCTGAGATAAAAACAGTTTAATAATTGAAATAAAATAAAATAAAACAAAACAATAACTACAACAACAACAATAATAAATTGCAGTGAAAAGGAAAACAACAAGAAAGAGAGAGAGAGGAACAAAACCCAGGAAAATCAAGTGATGTAACCTCTCACCACCCACCAACCAATGCCCAGTCCTCCCCAAGTAGCAATTGCTGCCCCCAGCCAACTACCCCCAGCTTATATACTGGGCACGATGTCATATGGTATGGGATATCCCTTTGGCCAGTTTGGATCAGCCATCCCGGCTGTGTCCCCTCTCATCTTCTTGTGCACCTGGCCGAGCATGGGAAGATGAAAAGTCCTTGATTTAGTATAAGCACTGCTTAGCAACAACTAAAACATCAGTGTGTTATCAACATTATTCTCATCCTAAATCCAAACCACAGCACTATACCAGCTGCTAGGAGGAAAATTAACTCTATCCCAGCCCAAACCAGGACAACATCCTTACTTTTTGTGATGATGATGATTATTACATGTAAAGAGCAAACTGGAAAGAGAACAAATTGTAGCCATTTCTGTAGTAATCGTATCTGTATTGGTAAAATAACCTCTGATGTTATTTAGAGATCTGGTTGGTGCCATGGGGAATCACCACAAAACTGTTTGACAAGTCACATCAATTTCAAACTGCTAGTCACGTTTCTTCTGAAGACCAGAGTATGCAGTAGTCCCTGAGACACAGAGTGCAGCAGTACATTATTGCACCAGCAAAATAACTCTTCTTGGTTTTACACTGTTGCTCTCACTGAATGCATTTCAGATTTCTTAATTAGACATAAACAACTTTAATCTCCCAGATCCGTCACTCATGTTGCAGAGTGCTTGAAATATGAGGTTTATGCAGTAATCCACCCCTTTAGGATGGAGGGCGACCAATCACAGTCCTGCTGCAGTGAAAATGATCCTTTCATTGAAACTAGGCATCGCTACCAGAAGCAAGCTGAAGGATTTCCAAGGCTGCCAAGCCTCTTCCTTCACTCCCATCCAATAAGCTTCTTTCTGTCTTGATTTTTATAGGTGCAATTAGGCAGCTCGCGTGCCGCGTTTCTGTAACATGGCTGTTAACTCACGGCAAAAATCGTCAACAGCAAAGTGCACCAAGCAAAATGCTGCACTTTGTGGATTTTTCTTTGGTCCTGGGAAAGGAGGCATGTTCGGTTCCCTTCGACCTAGCAGAAGCTCCGAGACCCGCCTCTCTCCCTGCACAAGGAGTTTGCTAAGCAATCTCTAGCGAGGGCGTTATCTCAGAACAGGTACTGAAGCGGCTGCCGTCCCCACGGAGATAAGGTGGGGGAGTGAGGGAGAGGCGGATGAGTTCTGGACCAAAGGTCACCCTCTCCCAGGGCTTGAAACGATCCAGCCTGAGCAATCCCTTTCCCAGGCGGCGAGCACCGGCTTTACGATGACAACCACCCCCGTCACACCATACACCTTTTCTTTAATGACATGAGCCCAGAGGAGATTTCCCGCGGTGCAGGAGCCCGAAGGTGCAGAAAGGCACAGGAGGAGGGCCGGTGCTGCTACCGGAGGCCTCGGTGGCGGACGAGCCCTGGGGCGGCGGGGAAGGCCGAGCCGGGACCTGAGGCGGCGGGGGGGCCGGGTCAGGCCGGCTGAGCCGAGCCGAGCCGAGCCGAGCCGCTGGCGGCCGCCGGCAGATGGCCCCCGCCGCTGCTCTCCCGGGCCCGCCGCAGCGCCGGGGGCTGACCGGGCGAGGGAGGGGCCGGCCTCGCCGCGCTGAATTTCCCAGCCCGCTGCCCTCCTCCCCTCTTCCTCCTCCTTCTCCTCCTGCCGCCTCTCGCTCTCGGCGGCCGGGCGGGCGCGATGGCTTCCTGAGAGCGATGCTCTCGGCCGCCGCGTCCTCCTCCTGTGCCGCCGGGTGCTGGGTGGGCGCGGGCGGGCGGCTCCCGGCGGCTCTCGCGAGGTGAGGAGGCCGGTCCGGGGCGAGGGCGCCAGCCCTCCCGGGGCGGGGGCAGCACCGCCACCGCCTCCTCCCGCCCGCGCCTGAGCCGCCGGTGCCGGGCGGGGGGAGCCGGGCGGCGCGGAGGGACCGGCCGTGTGAGGGGGAAGGAGGGAGCCGGCGCGGGGGCCGCCACGCCTGACGGCCGCCTGCCCGCCCTGGGCCGTTCCTCCCCTGGGAATGCCCCTCCCGGCCGGGCGGGCAGCCGGGGGCGTCATGTAGCGCGGAGGGAGCGGGCTCCGCCGGGCGGGAGAAGCCCCGTCCCTCCCTCCGTCCGTCCGCCCTCACCGCACACACGCAGCAGAGCGCGGCGCACCGCCGGCCCGCCCGCCTCCCCCGCCCCGCCGGTTGCATGCCCGCCGCGCCTGGCGGAGGGACGGCGCGCCGCTGAGGCAGCCCCGCCGCCGGGCACCCCCGGGCAGCGCCACCATGGCCGAGGAGAGCTCCGACGTCCCCAAGGAGTTGATCGGTAAGGGACGGGGCATGGCGGCGGGGGCGGGAGACCGGGCGGAAGGTGTTGTGGGGCTGGCGGGAGGGGGGGCAAGTTTGGAGGCCGCCGTGCGCGACCCCGGGCTGCAGTGCTGCCGGTGTGTGTGTGGGAGGGATGTGGGGGGACCCGGGGGGGGGCCGCGCGGAGACGGCGAGGCCGCGCCGCGGGCACTTGGCCCCGCTGCTGGGTGCGGGGACGGGCGGGCGGGGGCTGCGTGGGAGCGGGGAGGCGGCCGCGGGCGGGGGCTGTACCCGTGTCACCGGCCCCGGGCTGGCGCCCGGTGTGCCCGCCCGCCGGCGGGCAGGGCCGGGCCGGGCCCGGGGGCTCGGCGGGGTCCGGCGGGCGCACGACGAGGTGGCCCCGTCCCGCCCCTGCCCCCCGCACCCGGAGCCCACCGCTCCCCCGGGCGCCCCGGCCCGACGGCGCGGGCTGGGACTGGGGCGGCGCGCTGGGCTCTGCGCCGGGCTTGGTGTTTGATCCCCTGGGGTTTGCATAGTTCGAGTCTCGTTTTCCTACGCGTGTACGACGGAGTTCGTGATAAAAGTTGTATAGCTACACGCACTCAAACCCCCGTGTTGCGTGGATTGCGCTTAGGATTCGTAGGTGATGGTAAAGGGCCCTGAAAATTCCCTTGGGGAGCTTTCGATAAATGGATCACTAGCGCTGTACGTTGGTAACTGGTGTCGTTTAGGGGTAACGGGTCTGATGCTCAGGGCCTGGTCCTCAGCCGCCTTGCCCAAGCCAGACTTGCCTTGGTTTTAATTGCAGTTTTGCCTGTTGAAGAGAGATCTAATGGTCTCACCAACATTAGAATGATTTAAAGTGTTGCCTTAATGACAAGTAGAAACAGAAATTTGTCAGGCAACAAGGTACGTGTTGCATTGAATACAGTCCTTACAAACCCCTCCTGGTTTGTTTGCACTGTTGCGTTCCCTTCAGTTTCATCAGCCAGTGCTAGTGGTGGGAATTCGTTTTAACATTTATAAAATATTGGTAAAAATCTGGATGGAAAGTTGCAGATGTCACAGATTTTTTTTTTCTGTATGGCCAAAATAGCTCTGTTTTCCAGTCCTTTTAATGCGCAAACTGTGGGGTTATGAACTTCAGTCTTTAGCTTTACTACTAAGAAATGATAAGCTGGGAAGTGTGCTAGGAGCAGCTATGGTCAAAACTGTGAACCTTTTCTATTTTAAAATGGCCAGGTATGTTTTAAGTGCTAAACATGTGGTGGTACTTACTCGCTGTGGATCTGCACCGTACCCCAGTATATTGTAGGTGAGGTGTGGTGCATATTACGGGTAAAATTAAAGTGAGCATCTTCATACACCGCACCCATTGGTGGCTTTGGACAATTTTAAGTATTTACCCCCCAGTCCTGGTGCCCTGTGCCCACCCAGCTTGCTTTGTCAAGGGCTCTTCTGGGGCATGTGGATCTGTTCATGTAGGTTGGTCTGATTTCTAGCAGTATTTTTGGTCTCTGTGTGTTAAAATTTAACCTTTTAAATAGACTTTTTATAGTAACCCTATGCTTTGAGAACAGGATGAAAGGATGTGCCTTAGCACTGAGTGATTGGAACGTGGAGATTAAACTGGGGGTAGGAGTGTTTGAGCTGCGGTTTTTGTTCTGTTA
Organism: Phalacrocorax aristotelis; assembly: GCF_949628215.1. Lineage (NCBI taxonomy): Eukaryota > Metazoa > Chordata > Aves > Suliformes > Phalacrocoracidae > Phalacrocorax > Phalacrocorax aristotelis. Next base: position 102,412,980 of record NC_134277.1, on the reverse strand, counting down.
CTCCCTTCCCATGTGACCTTTGTTCAGGTCTCATAGGTCATAGTCTTCAAAAAAAACCCCTCTCTTACTCTTGGCTTACCTGGATCTGCTCCTCCGAGGTACAGGTGTCTGAAGGTAGGCACTCATAGTCTCCAGTGTTAAAAAAATGATTGAGTGCTTGAAAATATGAGTCTTAATGTTGCGTTTCCATCTCAATCTGTAAAATTGCTTTGCTACTCCACTTGCAGCTAATGTGTAAGGAAGTGTCTTCAGTCACATGGGCAGTATCTATGAAATCTATATCTTAACTCTTTGAAGGAGCATTTGTAGCCCGTTCTGGCAGATAGAGCCTTAGAGGGAGCTGACATCCCAATGCTCTGCGGAGGAGTCTCGGGTGCCAGGCCCGTTTTCTGCCTATTGCTTGTTGAAGTACGAGTGCCGGAGCTGAGGGCCTGCAGTCATTCCCACTGCTGCTGTGTGGGACCTGTGGGACAGCCAAGGGAAGTGAGGCTTCCCCACGCCGGCGCCTCAGGAGGAAGCCTTTTGCTATACACAGGCGCTTGGAGCTGTTTTTGGGAGAGGAGAAACCAAAAGGCAGAGTCTGGGGGAGGAGGCGAATTAGCAGAGACAGCAGCAATACCTTTCCTTCTCCAAGGTGGTAGGACTTAATGGAAAAGACTGTGTGGTCAGCTTGCTTCTGAGTTCTCAGGCAGGGACAGGAAGGCCAGAATTCAGCATCACCCATGGGAGGGGAAGCCTTGAGAAAACAGTTGCACATGGGAGGACAAGGCTGGACTTCTCCCGGGGCTTTGCTTACCTGGCTGCTTGGGGAGCTTGCAGCCTGGCTCCTGACCAAGCAGTTGCCCGGGGAGCCAGCCATGCTGGCCATCTGCCACTGGGCTGTCACAGCTTGGGGCAGGCTTCTCGCCGGGCAAGCCGCTGCTACCGAGGAGCTTTTGTTTCCTGATAGGAAAATTAAAATTCCTGGGGATAACATGCCGATTCTGCAGAAAGAGCTTTCTGGTGGAGAGTCGCTCCAACCAGGCGCGTTTCTGACTTGCACACCCTACTGCCCTGCAGGCAAAACGCTGTGGCCTGGGCTAAACGTCCAGGCTTAATAAATGGTGTGTTGTTTGTGCTAACACATTCTGACTGCCAGATGAAAATTGTGCAGAAAAGTGCTATACAGAGCACTATATTAAACGCCTTAGGAAGAACCCATTATCTTCAATTTTAGCCTTTAAACTTTAGTGTGCAGGAGGGCAGAGGGTTGTGTCTGGGGAGGGTGGAGACTTGCCTTTTACAGATGCCAGTTGTAGTGCTGGAAATAGAAATCTTTTAAACACATTAACCTTTCTCATCCCTTTTCTGTGGGGGCTGGGGAGTGAAACCTGTGGGAAGGTGCCACATTGTTGGCTCATCCAGATGAACTCCTGTGTTTATCTCCCAAATCACATCAGTGTCAGTACTCGTATAAGCTTTCAGACATGGTTTACTGTGTATACATTCCCTTCAGGCCACGGTGCAAACGTTTAGGGGAGGGGCTCGTTCATTCAGTACTTGGCAGAGACTGCCATGTACGTGTCTATGCATATATGTATTAAAACATTATGGCAATTAATGGAACTTTGGCGTTGGCGCCATGAGGTGCCTACATAGTTGCTGGGGCTTGGACCGAGACCAGTGTTGCCTTCCATAGCATCCGCGGCATAGCTGTCAGGTGTTAGCATCTCGAAGTCTGCTTGGTTTGCTTTGCAACGTAAATGCGCGGCGTGCAAGATGTGGGAACACTTGCTTTTCCATTTAGCCTCCCTGATATTGACAACAACAGGCTAAATTTTTTGCAATGCAAGAAGCTAATTTGCTTTAGCAAGCTTTTCAGGTACAAATAATAGCAAGTGAGGAATTTGTTGTGTTTTCCCAGAGTAGAGCTAAGCAGTGCTGGGGCTTGTTTTGGGAATGCTTTTGATGTGTAAGTAGTGCTGGAAAGAAATATCAAATGATGCTTAGAATCCCGGCATATGGAATCGATAATCCTATCATACTAGATGTAAATGTATCACCTACACAATAATTTATAAAAGGTGTACATGTGTTAGGTTGTGTTTAGTACTGGTGTATGTGCATGAGATTTCCATGAGTGCAAGCGGCTGAACAACGTAGGTCTGAGTCTTTTGGAAAACTTGACAGTGGTGTCTGTTTCCTTCTCATGTTGACACTGAAGGTATTTAAGATATTTTCTTTTATTTCAGAAAGCATCAGGGATGTTATTGGGAGGAAAATAAAAATTTCAGTCAAGAAGAAAGTAAAGCTGGAAACGAAGGGAGATAAAGTGGATAACAGAATATTGGTAAGTATGAGAGAAGGACTCTGATTACATATGTGAAAAAAAAGCCTGTATGTTTTCAGAAGGCATTAATTCTCCTCTGGAAGGATTCTTTGAACTTTGTGTGTGCCATAAGGTACACATATCCTTATTTTCCTATTTCCTTTCTAGCCTGCATAGCAACTTGATGTGCAGGCATGCACACGTGTGTACATGTTTATAACTGAATTGCTCTTCAGAGTTTAGGGCATTGTGTTGTGGACTGGTGCTAAAGCAAGCTGTTATTAGAACCTGTTCTAAAATAATTCGCTGCTTTTGCTGGTTTCCCATTTACATCCGTAGGAATTTTGAGTGGACAAGAATGCAGAATGAAGCATGTAGAATTACTTATCTTTTGAGAACGTTCTGAAGTTGTTATGCAGTGAAGAGTAACAGTAAAACTATTGTGCTTTTTGAACTCAGATGACTGCTTTTTGGTATTCTCTGTTAAGTCATACATCTGCACTTTTAAAAGAAATGCTTAATGTGTAGGATCCTCCATTGTCATTCCTAAAACTGTAGTGGAGGAAAGCGTCAGATTAATCTCACTTAAGTATGCTTTCCTGTTTTCACAAGAATAGTTTTGCTGGCCTCTCTTGATAAGAAGAAAGCTGTGGTGATGAGCTGGTATGCTTGCATACTATCATGAATACTTGGAATGCAAAAAGAGATGGAACTCTATTTTTTCATTCTTTTTATATGTATCAGGAGAACTACAGTAACAGACACAAATAAGTACAGTGCTGTTACAACATTTTGCAAGATATTTGAGATGTGGTGCTTTGCGTCAGTAAAAATGCTATTGCACATTTGAAAGTTCTGTTGCCAAAACTGTTGTTACAGATTTTAGGTACGCTCCCTATGCAGATATTCTGTTTTGTCTTTAACAAATGCAACTTATTAATCAGTTCTGAATTATCTTTGTAAAGTACATGTCGCTTATCCCTGGGCAGTAAGGCTCTAGATAAAGGTCAACTTTTCAGCTAGAACAGCTTCTTAAGGAGTTTGAAATATATTCTGCATAATATCTACCCATGCTATATGTAGCTCCTGGGTTTACAATTTCTGTACTGGGAATAGGTTGAATATGTGCATGTTGATTTATCATCACTATTTATATTTGAAAGCCATGCTTATAGGGGAGGCTGATAGTTTCACTGTAACACTTGATTGACTTTCTGACTTATGCAGAATCATTATTGTTATCAATATGGATATTAGGAAAAAATTCTTCACCGAAAAGGTTGTCAAACATTGGAACAGGCTGCCTGGGGAGGTGGTGGAGTCTCCATCCCTGGAGGTATTTAAAAGAAGGGTAGATGCGGTGCTTGAGGATATGGTTTAGTGATGGACTTGGCAGTGATAGGTTAGGGGTTGGACCTGATGATCTTAAGGGTCTTTTCCAACCTTAACGATTCTATGATTCTGTATTGTGGAAGTATTGAAATACTGTTCTGATCTGATGGGACCAAAAGAATGTCAAGCTTTGAATTGTCAGTGAAGTTTCTGAAGGATGTGCTACTAGGCAGTAAAATGCCTGAATGTGATAACTTTGATGTTTTTTCCTCTCTTTGATCTCCTAAACTCTCAGGTGGGGGACTTAACCTATTATGACTAAAGAGGTACTGAAAGGGAGGAAACCTCTTTAAGGTGTTCACAAGTTAGCGAGCACTTCTTGTGCATGCGCACGTGTTGTCTGAAGTGCGCAGTATAAGTCTTTGAAGGGGATGAATTGCTGAAGGAGGTGTTGTCTGGTACAACTGTTTGGTCTTTGATGCAAAAATGTAGAGGATCTATATTGTGGGGAAAAAAAAAAGGGAAAATGTCTTTGTGGTTAGAGAAATTGACTGTTGACTGCTGGGGTTGGGTTTTGTGTTTTCTTCTGCCACAGAAGAAAATTGCCCTGTGTGAAGCTTTACAAATCACTAATGGCATTTTTTTCCACAGTGTTTTTCTAACTGCATGTATGTATCTTGTATCTTCACTTTATGTGGTTTTTTTTGCAGAAGTGCTGAGTGTTATCTGCTGTGGCAGAGGCCAGTGGAGACTGGTTCCTTTTGAGGATGCAGAGTTCTCTGAAATGCAGAGTGCTCTGAAAAAAAAAAAAATGACATCAGCAACACCTTAAGTTGGGGTACCTCAAGTTAGTGGAGGCTTTTTGGCCTTACTGTGTCTATGCAGTTCCACTTAACTGTGAAGTAGAGGAGATATACCCTCCTCTCCTCAAAAGAGTGATGCTGAAAATAAATAACCTTGCTTCAGAAATATGCAGGTGCTTAATGCTAAATACCACAGGAGAGCTGCCAACAAGATTAAGAATCTTTGTACTCTGAGCTGGGACTTAACAGTATTCAGTAAATAATGTATATGGCCGCATTCTGACCAGGGCAGGTAATACTGAATGCTGAGTTGCTATGCCTTGGGTGACCATGTCAGACTGAATGCTCAATGAAGCGTTGGCAGCAAAAGCAATTCAGTAATTAAAGACTATATCCTTAAGTGCATGCACCAGAGGGCTCAAATGTGATTGCATGGGCAACCTTCATGCCAGCGTTCCTCGACTCCTGAGAGCTTAGTTTTGAAATGTTAATCTTCTGAGTGCAGTCTCCAGAGTGCACGTGCGGCAATGAATTGTTTTGAGATTTTGGTTTAAATTTTATTAGTAATTAGGTGTTTATAAACAAATTAGGTAACGTGCATTGGGTCCAGCACTTAATAAGGAGAAAATACCCGTTGCTTTCAGTCTCTCTAACCCCAGAGCCATGGTGGAATGTGCGCGAGGTTTTAGAGGAGGTTGGTTGCAGAAGTTGGCACTGAGCCCTGGCACCCGAATCTGCGCTTTAATTAAATGATTTCTCATCCTTCCTTCCTAGGAAAATCCAGCAAAATCAGTACCATTTTGAGAGAGAGATTATTTAAAAATGACTGCGCTTGACAGGTAACGATAAAAACACCTGACCTCTGGCCCTGCTGCTCACAGGGTATTTAAGGTGCACAGTACTAGAATATGGATATAACCATCTACTTAAGTCACTCTACTCTAGGAAGTTCCTCTGATAATAAGGATGAAAATAGGAGTCTGAGATGAAAAAAAAACCCCGTGCAAAACTGCTCGTGTTGCTTGTGGTGGAACTGGTGGATAAAGTCCATGCTTCCCTTAAAGTGCTTTAGGATCTCAGCTCTTGGTGCTGAAGTTTGGAAATGATGACTGGGAATGTTGATGTAAAACAGACTTTTTCAGTCTGTACAACAAGCTTGTTGCCTCAGCAATCTCAACATTCAGTTACTTAGTTTTTCAGTTAGTCATAATGATGCAAACCAGTAAATGGCGAGCTGTTCACCTGCCTCCGGTCTCAGGTGTGCAGGCAGCAAACTGATATCCAACCCTGAAAAGGCAATAACCGACTTGAACGGGCAGAAGGTCAGTCCTCAAGCCATGAGGGCCAAACCCCAGCCCTATCCAAGTCAGCTCAATACTCTGGCAGAGCGAAGCTGCCACTAGGAAGGTGAGGAAACACCCAGGCATGGAGGAAACCTTGAAGGGCAACAAGCCACCAAGGAGGAGCTGCCCCACAGCATGAGGAGGACAGGCATCGCGGGCCTCCCTGATCACGGCGCAGGCCCACCATGCACCAGCGAGGCGAGCAGAGCAGGGCTGAGGGTGGCAGCCGGGGCGGCTGTGCGCTGGTGATCACCCCAGCACCCTAGTGAGACCTGAGGTTGGGTCAGAGGGGCAGGCTCAGCCAGGAAGATGGCCGGGCACCGGTGTAGCTGCAGTATTGCTCGGGCCGGGTGCCGGCATTCCGGAGCAATATAGGGAACCCCAGTCAAGGCTTCTACCAGCTTTTTGGGTCACACACCCGCACCGCCTCGGGTGCAGGCAGCCAGACTCCGGCAGAGCCCTTGGGCAAGCTGCCCTAGCTGTCTCCACGGGGCTCTGAGCCAGAGGCAGGGTACTGCTGCAGGAGTGGGCCCCACTGTGTTTGGCTTCAGTACGGTTCCACAACAGCAGTTTTACCGGGTTAAAATAGGTAAAGATGTCACTATTTTGTAATTGGGTCGATGATTGCTTTGGTTTTGTGGGATTGTTTTGTTTAAACTTTCTTTTGAGGGCAAGGCTTCAGGCATCATGCTGAGCGTCACGCTGCCAACTTCTGACCTTCTCTCTAGTTGCAGGTGAAGCTGATGGGTATGTAGAGGTCTCAGTTGTAATGATAAACGTGTCGGTTTTGTGTGTGTGAAAGCAGTCAGAAGGAGAAGTGTTACACCTACTCCCTTCCTTGAGGGCCCCACCTTTTGGCACCATAAGGGATCAGTCTGAATGCTCTGTCCGTGAGAGAAGTTTCAGTGTTTTGTCTTCGTTTTTAGCCCGGAGGCCTCGGTGATTATCAGATTATCACCTACGGACGAACCCTGGCAGGAAACCAGGATGCTTAGTTTCCCTGTTGTGGTGCTGCTTTTTTTCCCCCCAAATTCCCAGGGTATCTGTACAGGGTTTTTTCTGAATATTATCCGTTGCAGTTTCTTCCAGTCAGATTTGTTGCAATTGGTAGCAATCACTGAGAAGTTGAAATTCTAAGATAAAGGCAGCTTGTTGAATACATCTGACCAGCTTGTTATGAAATACTGATGTTTTCAGTAGTGGTTCATGACAGGCCAGAATTCGGGATTCCTCTTACTTCTTGTTTCTTTGCTATTAATAAAAGAGAATACCCCTAGTCTAGTTGCCTTTGAGATTAGTTTTGCTTTCCAAAATAATATTTTAGGCATTAAAGGTGAGGAAATACTGTCATTGAATACTTTCTGCAAATGACTCTATATGGCTGGTCTGGGTTTTTTACTTTGGTGACAGCTTTTGGGTGTGTTTTTTTTGTTGTTGTTGTTTGCTTGAGGTTTTTTTTTTTATGTTTTCCTAACCTTAAGGTAATAGAATAGTGTGATACGATGTAGTGACCACGAGAACTTTATGAAGAAATCCCACCGAGGAATTTCTGTTATGCTGCTCCCCCAGGTCATTTATGTTCTCTTTGTTAAAATAAACACAGTGCTACTTCTGAAACTGGGACAGTTGCTTTGGCCCGTGGCTCTCCTTAAAATGTACTGTACGCCCAGTGTGGATCACCAGGAGTAATTTGTATGCCCTCATCACTTTCTTTGGGACGTATGTTTCCATGGGCTTTTAAAACAAAATGTTTAGTGAACTCTTTGTCCAACATGTTTATATTTATTCTGTGCACATGGTCTGAGATTCCATATCCTGCTTTTAAAAGTCACTTATAGAAGCTCAAATTCTATTTAAAAAAAAATCTGTCTGTATTTACTTCAGCATTTATGGCAGTCTTGTGCAGTGCCTGTGTGGCCTCTGAATACTGCTTGAACAACCTGGCTGAGTGTACTGAAGCAGTTGAGAAAAGCGTCTATGAGCTGCTGTGACTGTTCAGCTATAAGGGTGGCTGTCTCCGGGTAGAGGCAGTAATATTTTGCACTGCCAAAACTATTTTGGGATTAAAAGATCTGGTGCTTGTTTTCCGTTGCTCATCTTTTGTCTTGATCTATCCATGATATTCTATTGAAATAAAGATTTATTTCTCTATTTGGGTGCAAGTATCTTGCCTTAAAAATATGCACGTATATTAAATCACTAAGAGCGTGAAGCTCACAGGGTTGTCCAAGGTTAGTTTTACATAAATGTGTGCAATCTCACACATTATATCATGACAGCTGGTGTGTGATAATGATGTTAAATATGGACATTCTTTTAAAATAATGGTGTTTCCTCTTCTCTGCCCAGAACGTTGTGTGTTATGACATATATCTTAAGTGTGTGTTTATGAAGATGAAAGGAAGTAGGTGTTGGTACATCCTTCATGTCAGGAAATCTAAGTGAAGTGAGGTAGAGTAATCAAAATTACTTCTATGTGAAAATGTATTTTAATGCATGTACAAGACACCTTTTAGAAAATAATTGAACTGTGGCCAATAAGGTTGCTGCAGGAAACTGAAATAAGAGAACTGCTGGAAAGAGAATTTCTTAATCCAGTCATGCAATTGTATATAGTCCCAAAAATGGAAGTGTTTTAAAAATAGATATTAATTTATGTGCAGGTTTTTACTGAAATCTATGTTTATGTTATACACTGATCTATGAGGTTACTTTTGATTTGTGGGAAGATTTACAAACTTATCATTCTGAGGCTGTGATAGTGCATGTAAATGTTGAAATCCTCCTTGTTGAGATGTTTCCCTTGCAGGAGGGGAAACTGGCCATCAATGGAATTAACCAGGCTGACAGGAATGCTTACCTCTTCTTTGCGTTTTTGAGGCTGGGTATTGCTTTTCTTTCCTCAATTTCCATTTCCAATTCCTACTTCTGGTTTTCCTTTTCATCTTCTCCTTCCTTATTTCTATCTTCTCCCACACTCACAGTATCCATTGCAGACAGAACCTTGCCTTGTGTTTAAATCGGTGTTGATGCACTACTTAGAATAATAATATGAATAAACTCCGAGGCTCCTTTCTCTCAGGTTTGTCTGCATTAAGGATAAGATCTAATCTACTCGCTTAATTAAACTGGCCTTTGACCAAATGGAAACAACTCTCTTTCTCTGGCTACCTAAGCAAAATGTAGATTTTTCTACAGTCCTGGCACTTCTGAGTGCAGCTCTGCTGTATGTTTCTTTGACACTTGGTTGAAGCATAGAAGGTTTCTTGCACGTTGAGAGTATAGTGCATTCTTTGCATGCTTTGGTAGGATAGTGTAACCGTTAAATCAGAAGAGCTTGCTTGTTCTCCCTTTCTTTAGTTTTGGGCAACTGGTACACATGGGGAAAGGTAAGAAAAGGTAACTCGTCTTTTGATGCCCTGAAAGCACCTGCCTTCATTCTGCCTCGTGTACTTTGAATGTGCACGCCCACCTGCTGGCATTTATATATCCTTGTTTGTGTTCTGGAAGATGGAAATGTAAACGTTATCTCACTCTTTTAGCAGCTTCTGGTTTTCTGTTCACAGCTCTAACAGCTCTCAGGAAAAAAGAGTGGTGGGAGGCAGGAGTCCACTGTGGCTCTGAATGGTTCATGGGATCTTTCCTTCTGTCAATTTTTCTTAACCCAATTAAAATCTTTTTTTTTTTAACTGTCACACTCTTTCTACTTCTTTTGCTGAATATATAATGCACCAAAGAGGTTTGCTAATGTACTTTTATTTCTAGAGGGTCTGACTCCCTGCCACCATTATTTGTGAAATGGAGCCTTTCTAAGTGAGGTTTTGCATTGAAATCTGTGCATAAAAGTGGCAGAAGACTGAATATTACATATAATTTCCCAAAAGCTGGGAATGAAAAATAGAAAATGAGCATTAGGGTCAACTTCTTGTCTCAGTCATTCTTCTCCACTGATGGCTTTTTTTATTGCCCCCCACCCCCCCGAAGAAAGAAGGCTTGGAACGGAACAGAATATCTGTTATTTGGCATACCAATATAACTGCAAAAACCTTTTCTATATTTGGGTTTTTTCTTTTCTTCTCTCATGGCTTGTTTTGTCTGCCTGCAGATGCTTATTCTGAGAAAAGACTTCTCATGCAGGAATATAGTTCACTTTACTGTAAGTGGTGTGGAGGATGCAGTAAGCTTGAGAGAGGTCAAAAGGGCTACTAACTGAGAAGTTAGCGCAGTGTACTATGAAAAATGCTTGCTGTTGCTCAGAGCCCCTCTCTTCAACCATCATTGTGGTGGAGAAATTGGTGAATGTCACTGATTTCTGATTATTACAATATTTACTTTGGATCACTTAAAATTCTGCTTAACTTTTTTTTCTCATGGTGGTGGTAATTTAATTCTGTGTAAATTAATTACATGCTCAGGATGTAAAATTGTTATTTAAATATAAATGCTACTATCTGTGCTTCGTACTGCTACTGTAGTCCCCAAGCTGATTTCTGCCCTTGTTCATGTCTAATCTCTCCCTGTTTCTGGAACACCCACTCTGAGGCAACTCAGGAATGATATCTCTTTGTTAATGATAGCTTCCCTAATTTGAACATTTTAGATGGCAAACTATTACGATGAAAATCTAATCATAAGAGCCAGAGTCTGATAACTCCAACACTCCTGAAACAGACCTAATCAAATTAATTGGCCTGCTGTGTGAGGGAAGAGCTACCCTGGCTTGGGGAGTTAGGGTTGCAGAATAAGGCCCAAATAGCCATGGGTTGTGATTTTAACATCAGCGCACTGAAACAAGTTTCTGCTGGTCGGTACAAAGTTTGGAAAAGAAGTTGCATCTTTGGTGGTGGGCATGGGAGAGGTGGTTGCCTAGGACCAGGGCAGTGGCTTCTGGGAGTGCGATGGGTAGGTGGGGTTTTAGCAAAGGGGAAGGCTTTTCCCCCTCAGCTGAACAGTATTTGCTCATTGTTATACTACTGTCACTTTTCAGGGGGCTTTGCAAATGAATCGTGACAGCACTCACCCCTCTGAACAAATACAAATTAATAGCACATCCTGTGTGGCTAATGCAAAGGTGCCTGCAGGATAGAAACCATGAGGAAGAAAGGAGCAGCTCTTAACAGCTTATGTTTCTGGATCTTGTTTGCAAAGTGTCCTTTATTTTAAAAAAAAGTAATTGTGGGTTGGGCTTGTGGGTTGGTGCTGGACGTTGTGCAACTTATTCCCTTGGCTGACAGGCAGCATTTGTATCCCCATGTACAGTAGAAGGCCTGTGTGACAGCAGGAAGGGCTTCAGAAAGTGGGTATGCGGGGATGGAAAACAGAAGGGGAGAGGCAGAGTCTATTTTCCTCTTAGGATTTCTGTCCTGCATTGCTTTTTCAAGTGGTGTTTGTTTCTGTGCCTTTCAGTAGGTTGATAACTAGATTTAAATTTTTTTCCCCTTTCTGCATTTACAGCAGTGGTTGGCAGCGTGCTGCCGTGAGGTGGGCAGCGGTGTGGTTGGGATGTCTGGAAGCACTCTAATAGCTGGGGCTTAGGAAGCCAAGGTGACTCGGAGCAAGCCATTTCCATTTTGGTCTCCTGAGTGCTTGAAAGCAGAAGGCACGTCTTTATGGAATAAGCACTTCAGGTACACGTCTCTTCCTTTGAACACATCCTCAGTTTTCTGACTGAACAGGAATCCTCCCCTCGTACCTAAAACTTTGACAAAGTACTGCTTTTTGTAGACCTTCGCAAAATTTTGACGATTTGAGCTAAGCTATATGTACCGATTTATTCTTGGGGCCTGGGAGGAAAACAAGAAGGTGATGTAGCTGCTGCAGAGCAGTTTCTACTGGGATCTGATTAGGGGAAGTCAATGGCTATTGACCCTGATCTGAATTGGGAGGCAGGGCACTGCTGTGTTTGTTCAGGATCAGCCTTTGAATGAAAAGACTTCTCCCTCTCTGCCTTCAAGGCCATTAGCAAGACCAAAACTATTCATACAAAACTTTTGATAAAAGGGGAAGCTTTCAGAGGCTCATCTCTTAACAAACACTTGAGCCTGGTGCTTAAGAATGATAACGTCTTACAACCCTGCATGTGAGGAGCCTTAGGGGTGGGGCAGTGAAGGTAGGCCAATACAGATGTTTGGATTTTTACTGCCGCCAACTTTAACTGAAGATCTTCTCTTTTGGTGTTTACAATGTTGCCAGTAAATATTTGAAGAAATGCTAGCTCTGTTAGGTGCTGATGCACTGATGAGTAATAATTTCTGCATCTTGATAAGCTTATTCATATTCCAAATCTAAAAGTATGTATTTTATATTATTATTACTTTAAAAAGTATAACATGGAAAATGCATTTTAAATACAACAAGCAGTTTTCTTGACTGCATCACTGTTCATATTTGCACCTTGCAACTGTCAGAAGAACGCAGTGTTTGGGCTTTGGGCTTTCTGTTCTCTCATCTCAAGGTGCTGGAATGCCTCAATTTTTTGGGAAGCTTATCAGTGTATGCTGTGTACACTTGTGGCGTACACTATGGCTATCTTTATGCTCCCTTTCCTACCTTTCCATCTGCCTCTTTGCTCTCCTGCTATCTTCTGTGCTTCAGCAAGTCCTTGGAAACTTTTCTATGTGTAATTACTGCCAGGACTTGGGTTTGCTTTTTAGTCTACCCTTTTCTTACGCTTCTATCCCCATTTTCCCAACAGTGTATTCCACCACTTCTGTTTCCTTTCCTTACAGAGATCATACAAACATCCCCAAAGACCTTAGTATCCCTGCAAATATGGGGATGAAGGACAGAACATAATGTTGCTGTGCTAAAAAATATTAATGGCTGCCATAAATTTCTTCTTTGTTCTGTGTATGATTGTATTTGATCCTGCTAGCCAAGTTCTTTGCTTCCTTTTTCTCTGATTTCACTAAAATCTGTGCTCCATCTATGTTATTTGTGTCATGGAAGCAGTTTGGTTCAACTGTGAATTTATGGGCTGTTAGTATAATTGGGCTTTAGGTTCTTTCCACCTTTGCCAAGGCAGCTTTTGAAGGTACAAAAAAAAAGAACCCCAAAAAACCCCATAAACAACAAAAAAACTAAAAAACTGCTAGCTCCTTGAGAGGCTACTGCACAAATTACAGTTGTCCTGACAGGAAGCAAGATAGTGTGATGGGCACAACTTACCTCTGGCATTGTTGTCTTCATCCCTCTACGTAGGTGAGCTGTTGGGTTCAAAAAAAGGAAAAAATAGAAACAAAACAAGTAAAGAACCATAGTATAATGTGGCAATTTAAATGCAGTTAGCTGATGTGGATAGTGCCAGAGCAGTCTAAAATGTTTATTCTGTGAAAACAATGCTGAGTTGCCCAATCTTTATAGTTTTCTCTTTGCTTTGGGAAGATGTCTTCCAAGAGATTTGACTGTAGATGAATTTAACCATATCTTATATAATCTGTACTATTTTCCTCACAAAGGATTTCATAGCTCCTTTTCTACCATTTACTTGCTTAGCTACACTATGCAGGCAAACTGCAGGAGAAGCTGAATGCTGACTTTTTAGACTTTTATGTAGGTATGTCAACTAAAGCTTGGAAAATCAGGTTATCTGGAAAAGAGTGCATGTTCAGTCTTCAGCCAAATGCCAGGAAGAGTCTTCTGAGTGGCCTCATACAGAAGGGAAGTATGTTTTGTCTCAGCTGTAAACTTGCTGGTTTTTTTTGCTGCACTGAATTACACTAAAAATGGTAAGATGTGCAGGTCTCAACTCTTAAAAGTTGCTTGTTCAAATTAGAAAAATTTTAGGTGGCTACAGGATTAATGCTGATGCTAAAAACACGTTGCCTTTTGCCCTCTCATTGTTAAACTGTGATCTTTGTCAGCTGGTGAAGATTTATTAAACTTAGTGAATGTTTATTGTAAGCCCTAGAAATATATTTTTCCCTGTTAAATATTTTCAAAACATTTAGCAAAAAATACAAACCCTAAAGATGAGTTAGTTTCATGTGATATTTCCAGTGTAATGCTATCCTTTTAAAGTATTTTAAAGTATTTCCTGTTAGATGGATCTGCTGGTTTTTATATGTGCGGGAAATGGTGTGAAATTAAAATCTTGCAGGTTTTTGTATGGTATTAATTTATCACAATGTAGCCTTAATGCAATTTTTAGTAGGTCTTTGTTCATCCTGACTGATTAAGTCTGCCCAAAATAGATTATTCTTCTATTTTATTTTTTATTTTTTTTCTATGTTTCGTTTTTCTATTTCCCACTGTTTGTTTTAGAACATTCCTTATGTTTTCCCTTTTTGGAGGGTCTCTTTACTTTCACCATAAAGAAAGTATTGCAGACAATTGTTTGAACTCAGGACTGGCCTTAAGGACGTACACATAATTGAAGGAAACGCTGGCAAGTCAGCTTCTCAGCCTCCCCTTTCACCTCTAACTACTCCAGTCTTCCACTGCTCTCTGGGACGTGATTCCTATGGTGCTGGTGGTGCCTCTCCCTTCTGCCATGACCAGCATTAAGCTTGCGTGGAAGGGGTTAGTGAATTGTCCATGACAGACTGCTAGGGACCTCCTTTCCTCTGCCTTCCCAGGTGTTGCAGCAGCTGGGGCTGCCTGCTGCTAGTGCTTTCTGGCTCTGAGTAAATGCAGCATAGTGTCAGGGTGGCTTAGATCCTAATGGGAGGAGGAATCCTATCGTGCTTGTTCCTTGAGATGTGCCACGAAGAAAGCTTTGCTGTGGAGTAGCCTGTGCATTGCAAGTTCACAGCCTGGCTGTTCCCTGTGTAACCTTGTTCCTGTGCCAGAGCCCTGGGGAGCTGAAAGAGGCCATGCTGCCCTGAAAGAGGAGGTTTCTCTGCTTGCACAATTCCTTCTGTAACGCTAGACCTCTCTTGTGCTAGATCCGCAAGTCTGCAAGGTGCTCCTTGACTTCAGAATGTGATGGGACAAAGGGATTCACTAGCTGTACTGCTTCTTCCGGTGCACCGAAGAATTAGAGGAAGAGAGGACTGCTTGCTCTCATCATCCATTGCATTGGACGTGCTCAGTGAGGGGCCAGCGTCAAGAAATGTTTTGCTAAGTCACCTTCACCTGCTAATTTTTTAGTTTTATTGATAATATTTCTAAAAACCCTTTGTGCAAAAGGGGATGTATAGCCTGACAGAACCGGCAAAAAGAAGAGGAATAACTTTCTCCACCTCCCTGTGTCACTGTTTCTGAAGTGGTAATAGCAGCTTTTCCTGGAACATAAAGGGGAAGAGCTGGCAGAGACATGAGACTCTCAGTCAGAAGCCTGGCAGGAGTTAAACAAGCAGCCCTAGTTGTTCTTGTGTTCTCTTGAAGTGTATTTTCCATGGGCCAGGCAAGGGACTGGTTATAAATACTGCGCCAATCTCACTGGGCTTTAGTTCTTGTTAAGTAATTTGAGATCCTTTGGTAAATGGTGTTATTTTCATACTTTTTTTTTTTTTATTTATGCCACTGCAGTTAGCTTTAAAAGAAAAGCTGTTGTAGAATCACAAATTGCATAGATTTTGTTACTGTAGGAATAACCCATGTGGTAAATGTAGCAAATTGACAGAGAGTTGCAGAACTGTTTTAAAAGACATGAGAGACTTGCTACAGTGCATGTATGTTGCTCCCCTCTCCCCCAAAACTGTTTCAAGCTGTGCATTAGCCTTGAGATCCAGTTCTCTGAATTAAGATTTAATATAATAAAATATGCTGAGAAAATCCTTAAACATGTAGGGCCCAGATGCATCTTTAAGGAAGTTGAGTTGTTTCTTACTACAAAGTATCTTGAAGGACACTGAGTAAGTCAGGTAATTGACGTTTGTGGAGATCTGATGATCCTCCCTTGGGGAGTAGAGAGATTTTCATAATTGGCCATTGGATAATCTGATGGCATTGTCTAAGAGAACAAACAAAAGTATGTGGTCAGGCAGAATTTGTCTTGCCACCTCACTTAAACTTGAGTGGTGGAAATACATTAAACACCGATCTGTTACATTTGTAACCATCTGTTCAGTTATGTTGAATTTATGTCTCTACTTAAGATGTTGCCTAAATCAGGTTATGGCTTCTTAGCTGTAATCTCTCATGGTCTAGACATAGAGCACTCCCAGGAGGCTTTTGGACCTCACACTTGCAGGGTGAAGAGTGGATTGAATTGACCGGTTCAGAGTTTCTTGCACAGCCTGAGGATTAGTGGATCTGTTGGTGCATGGTGGAGCTGGGCCGCATGGACTAGGCATTAGGTTAGTGCTGTAGGCATTGTGGATGCATTGACATGAGGAAATTTAGTATCTGGGTTACAGTAGCCTCCAGCAGTAGCATTAAGCTGCTACTGTAAGAAAAATACTCTTTTTCTAATTTTTTTTAATTCCCCTGTAATGGAAAATCTGTCGTGAGCTGATTTTGGCATTACATAGACGTAAAAATTCCTAGCAGTTTGCAGTTATCACTGTACCAGTCACTATGTGGAAAGATTGCTTTCAAGCATCTGTAATAGGGATATTGATGTTTTTCCTCTCCTGTAGGCAGAGTTCATGCGTAAAATTAACGTTGAGCTTTTAAGTGTGTTTAGTAATCACCCCTGCCATGAATGTATGCCAATGCGTATAATGTTGCACATACGGATGCTTTGGATAGGCCTGTGACTTAGAGCCAGTTTGTCCTATATTGCCTAATATATTACACATAGATTACATACATTTCAAAGATTATTATGTTATACTCTTATTTTAAGGTCAGTAGAGTAACTGAAACAAGAGGCAATAAAATCAAATCCGAGCCCAGCATGCTGCCTCTTGCATCAAGATGATGTTCAGTTGCTAAATGTGTTTTTCCCCAGACAGCGAGTGCATCTGCAGATTCTGCAGTGCCCATTTGTTTCAGCCTGAGCACACTCGTCTGTTGACACTTGCTGTGAAATACTATAGCCTCGTTCACCTTCTGTGCTGCTGAGTTCTTGTAGCTTTATCTGCTTCGTTTATTCATTATTAAACGCATGCTTTCTGCTTGACAAGAGCTATAAAATCCCTTTCACTGTGGCTGGACCCAAGAAGCTCCACTGAGAGTCTAGAAGGGTTATTAATTTTTTTTAAAATGCAAATACTATGCATTTCTACTTTCCACTGAAGTGCTCTTCAGACCAGACTACTTAACCAGGCTGGCAGATTCTCTCCATCCTGTTCTTTAAGCCGTGTAGTCATGTAAAAACGAAGTGCTAGGTTTTTCCAGATTTCTACTGAAAACATGAACAAGAACATCTATGTCTTTGAAAATATTGCTAGAGGTCTGATAATATATTAGGTCTACATAAAATTGATTGCTCATGCTGTGTAGTATGTGTGGTGTTACATGTACTTCTGTGTTAATGTAGCTGGTATGCAGTCCCCATTAAGAACACACACAGCATAAAACTGGAAGGTGTGCTTTTCCGACATGAGCTACAAGGGTTCAAGCTTTCTGAAGTTTTAAAGTAACTCAGTTTACATGTCCAGTGTTGAAGTTCTTTGATTTAAATTTTATGATCCTTTGAGAACAACAAACAAATCAAGGCTTAGAACTTAGGAAAGAAACAATCTTGTGTAAGCACTGGCTTGTCTTTCAGTTCTTATTAATCATGTTCTGACTCATTTTTATTACATTATATTTTATTTATCCTTTCTTAGGTGAGCATTCCGGTATTGGGGAGCTATAAACATACCTGATTCTAATCCAGGACACCAGCTTTTCCTCTAAAGGGAGAATAACAGAGTTAACCGTTAGATCTTGGTTTGATAAGAAGGTATCTTTACAAATACAAGCTGCTTAGAAAATTCAGCCAAGGTAGATTTTAGCTCAGTCCTCACCTGTGTGTATCTAGTATTTGCTTTGAAAATAACCAATTTGGGACTGTAAGGTTCTTTTTCTGTAAGATTCACCTCTTGGGTCAAGAGAGGTAGCCTCAGGGCTTCTCATGCAGTTGGATGTAATGCCAGCAGTGACTTGGGACAACAGTTTTGCTGTCAAGATAGCTGACAGTGGAAGAGCTGACTCTTCCCCTAGAAAAGAACAAAGAAGCAGATGGGAGGCTGTCTGAAGACTATATCAAAGAAAGGCCAGGGAGAGCGAGATCAAGGCCAGAGGAATTACTCAGGCTGTTGAGTGAGCCTCCCTCTTGCTTTCTGTACTTGACAGACTGCAGCTGTGAACCTTGGCCTTCTCCATGAGGCAGAAGGCCTGGAAGGAAAGGCATTTTTTTTTTGTCGAAGTAGGGGTCAACTAGTGTTTCTCTATGTGGGTGAACAGAGGCTGAAAAGAAAGCGATGGAGCTCAAGTGGCTTTGGGAAACCTGATCAGTTTACATACTAAATGTTTTTATGGCCATTATTAGTAAAGAAGTTCAAGGAATTGAATCTTCCCACGCCTCAAACTCATGGGTTTTATCTGGTCCCAAGGGTGGTTATCTTAAGGGTTGCATAGCTTCACTCTTACCTGGCCAAGAGGCAGTTGTACATCTGTCCCAAGTCCTGTATCTGGTGAACTAACTGTAGGGTGAGCCACGAGCATGTCGGGTGATGTGCAGGTCTCCTCAAAGTGCTGTAAACCAAGCTGGGCACCAGAAACCGGTTTGTTTTGACTGGTAGGCTCTTGGTCCCTGCCATTTCAACACTGGGCAAGATAATTCCTTCAGGGTTACAGTATCTCCTCAGAGGAGAGATGCTGGAGTCCACAATAAGCATGCAGCTGAGGACCCTGACCCTTGGTAGATGTGGAGTCAGTACTGTTTTAGCATCAAATGTACCACTACCTCTTTCTAATAAGGAACACTGTCTCAGTGCCATAAATGCAATGATCAGGTGCAAGCTCTTCCTTTTCAGTAGCACTAGATGTGCTGAAACGCTTCATTTCCAAGCTATAGGATCAAACTTTTCTTTTTGTTTTAGTGCCACAAGGCGTGTGGAAGTTGTGGGAGTGCTAATTGGAACCAAGTGTGTCATCTGCAATGAATAAATAATTGGATAAATTTGTATCCTTACCTCCTCTGTCTGGTTATGTGTTTACAAAAATGCCATGGTGTTTGTTTTCTAGGTGGATTTAACACCATTTCTTGGAAATACCAGATGTGCAGAGCTCACTGTTCAGATGCTTGAGTCTGGTTTATTGGATATTTGTTTGAGCACTGTTTCCACACCCAAAATTGCAGGAGCTGGAAGCATTTCTGCTGTGAATATTGAAGCTTGCCCTTTGTGAAGACTTAAGGGGTAAAGCCCTGCTGTCATTTCTGTGGGTGCTTTTTCAGTAAACTTTGTTTCTCAAACATCTGTGGAAGGAGTGAGCGCTTGTATGAGAACGCTAGCCTACGGCTGTTGGTGCTTGCTGAGTATGGTGTGTGGTTGTTGGCTTAGCCTTGCTCTCTAAAAAGAGTGCTTTACTGAGGCTTCTACTGCTTTTCTTCTGTTCTTTCTGCCTTTGGTTGCTTTTTGGGAATGACTGTGAACAAATCTAAACTTTGAAAATTATACCTTTTGTTTTTTGTGTTTAATGCTTCTGATGTCTGACCACATAACATTGTATCAGAGTACACAAGGATAGCATTAACTCTGAATAACATTGCATTTTAGATGTTATGTTTATGGGTCAAGAGTTAGAAAGTTGGGAGCTGTCATGCAAGCATTTATAGCAGCAGTTTCTAGTGACAGAAAGCCAGAAGGAAAATCTGTTACCTCAGGTCATATTGACAGTTGTGTCTGCTGTCAGACTCATTTCTTCGGATTTAATGGTAATAAAAATGCCTGAACATAAGCTCTGAGTAGTATATTGATAACTGAGTGAATGACAAATATGTTTGTTTAATACCATTAAATACTTAGGTGCAGATGTATAAAAACCTCTAGCCAGCAGCATCCAATAATCAAGTAGGGTTGCCAATTTACTGTAGCCATCACATAAATCATCTTACACCCATTCATGCTGAGCAGGTACCTTGGGTCTTCCTCTGCATCCCCAAACCAAGACAAATCAAATAATATGATTTCACCACCACCACTACATTCAAAAGTTGATTGTTTGCATGGAGTGAGTGGGATGGTTTAATGACAAGAGGAAAAGATACTGAATCCTGGAGTCATAAATGATATCGGGAGCTTTCAGCAGCTATTTTCATAAGAAGGAAGACTCTTTTGGAAAGACTCCACTTCGCAGCCGGGAAAACACATATCAAGCAAAAATGTGGTTTGAGTTGGGTTTGACAAACCAACTCTTTTTTCTTTTCTTTAAAATATTTTGCTTCCAACATTATCTCTGTGCTCTGAGAACGTAAGTGATTTCAGTGTAGTTTGGTACTTCCCAGTTTGTGCTTCTCCAGTGAAGTCCACAAAATAAGCTCTCCTGGACCATGTGTTGTCTCTTTGCAACTTAAAAGTGTCCTTGAACTGTATGATGAGCTGTGATATCCTGGGAAGCTTGGGTCTGATGTAGCCACCAGCTTAGACAAATAACAATATATAGTTAAACAGTTTTCTTTCTTACACTAATGTAGGCTATTCTCTGTTTTGAAAATGCTGATTTTTTTTTAATCTGTATAATTTGCTTACACACTATAGCAAACTAAGTATGTTGCAATGTATTTGTTATTAAAGGGAAAAGCAAGCAGAAGGGAATCGTCTCGGTCTCTCTGACTCTAGGGGATATCACCGGTAACTGACATGTGAAGCTCTTCCCTGAAGTGAAACTCCATGCAGATTTATTGTTAGTAAGAAGGGAAAAACATATTGTGAAGCAACACAAGTGTTTAACAGATTTTAATAAATACACAGTATGCAAGGGCAAGAAAAAAATATTTATAGTATTACAGGTCTGCTGATTTTTCAAATGACCTTGAAAATATGCAAGTGCAGCTGTTCTTGTTAATGTGAAAAGATGCTTCTTAGGAACAACATGAGTCTGGGGGCTGGGTCAGACTATTGCAAGTAAAAATCCTGAAGATAATGACTGGTGACATTAGCATCTGGTTTGACTGACTTAGGAAGGTGTGTTAGGATTTGAGAACCATCCCTGACTATTTAACTATTCGTGACTGATCAGACTGGGAAAGGGCTATTTTTGCCAATAAACTAGCTTGACAACAATGCTGCAGCTTCTAAAGCAAAACTATTGCTCTTTTGAAATTAAGTAGTGGATATGAGCTACTTAAATTGCTGGAGAAACTTGAAGTTTTCTAACTTCTTAGGCCCAGTTTGGTTTTGGGATTGATTCCTGAAGTTCAAGAGGCCTAGGATAGAGACTACCAAACTGATTTTTGTAATTCAGTAGGAAAAAAAGACAATGTTTACATGGCCAGGATGGCCTTTGCCATGAGGTCAGAATGGAGAAGGGCCATGTTGAATGGTCTTCAAGTGTTTAATTTCTTTGCACTTCTCAGTTGTCTGTGTGTGTACTGAACAAACTGACTGACCTTGAATCTTTGTGATCTTAAAAAAATTGCTTAGTTAGGGCTTGTCAGATGCTGGTCAGGATTAAAGTTTGACTCAGTGTGGAAACTCTTCCTGTATACAGAGGAATATGTAGTATAATCCTTTCTCTAGAAGTTAACTAGTTTCCATTTAAAAGGTCATTAATGTTTAAAAATGTATTTGGAAAGTTGCTACAAACTTTGAGAAGTCATATGCTGTCACAATTTTTCTGCTGAGCTACATGAGTGATTAAACCAAATTCCCTGGGCACTGTGACAGTTTTATCTTTTCAGTGAAGAAGCTGCTTCATTCAGTTTGTTTTCCTCTGTAGAGAAGTCCGTTGATCCCTTGAAAACTTGATACAACAGTTATGTTTCTTTCTGTGAAGAACTATTCCCTTTCTGCTTTTTATTTTCTGGATGCTCCATCCCTTCAAGCAAGGCATTGCACTCAGGTTTATAATTCAGAGGATGCTTTATCAAGGGAAAGATGCTTACGGATTTGGTGGTGGTGTGGATAGTTGTATGACTGCGCAGGAGTGACCTAGTGTCAAAGCCATGCTTGGCTTTTGTGGCTTTCCTCTTACCTGTGTTTTCAAAGAAAAAGTGCTGATTTCTCTGTAATCCCCCTGCCCCTAATGAGAGAGAGAGCGAGCAGCAACAACCTATGGATGTTCTGAAAGAATAAACCCATAGCAACGTTCAAACCCTCTCCCTACCCTGGAATTTTTGTTATTTGTTCTGCTAGCCATAGGTGAGACACCAAGCTCTCTGCGGTGGTTTTTCACGTTCCACTGGAGGCTGGAGGGAGAGCAGGAGGAAAGGCTTTCCAGCTAGAAAGCAACTGCGCATTACTGTGGTCCTCTGTGCTTTCCTGAGGGAGCTGCTGTGATGACCAGAGTGATGGGCAGCAAGTAAGCTGAGCAGACCCAGGCTGCTGCAGGGCAGTTTTACCTGTTAGTGTAGACAGAAGGCAGGTATCAAAATCAAAACAAAGAGCAGTGGAATAGCTCTTGTGAGCCATACCTAGTGGGCTTCACGGCACCGAGAAGGAAAAAGCAGATGGAAATGTTCAAATGCATTTCTTCCCTCCCCTTCCCTGTCTCTTGGATCTTTTATTTCAGTCAGTAATGGAAAGCTGTGCTCAGAGTTTTGAATGAACGGCTTACACTGTGTTAGTGTTAAGTACTTAATGAGCCTCATTTCTCAGAGATCTTGCAGTCTGCCTCAGTTAACCCAGCTGCTTTTTTTAGGAGTACTTGTTTTGGCAGAGGCTTTCTATGTGTATGAAGAATGCACAAATAAACCGTTGTGCAATTTACAATTAAAAATGAGGTTGTAGGGAATGGGAGGCTTTTAAACTAGGAGATCAGAGCTTGCAGAGCCAAGGAAAACAATTGCTCAGCGTCACTTTGCAGGCCCCCATTTCAATAAGACCTGTGTGTCTGTGCCTGATGAATAGAATGGAGATGTGAGTCCACACTGAGGGAGTTCTGCAGTGCTTGTGAGGATCAGGTCCTGGCAAAGGGATGTGGAAGTAACCTGGGAGGGCCAGGAATTAAATTGTTGGTGGGTGTTTTTTTTGGGGGGTGTGTGTGTCGTGTTTTTGGTGGTGGGTTGTTTTTGGTTAGTTGGTTGGGGTTTTTTTTCCTGGTTTTTCCTTCTGCCCCCCCCCCCCCCCCCCCCATAAATGAAGTGTGGCAAAATTCTGCACAGCATGTGCATTTATAGTGGTCAGGATTATAATTGTTAAAATGAGTGAAACTAGCAACTCAGGAAGCATGTACTTTCAAGCAGGGTTTGAAAGGATACAAATACATAAATCTAGAGCTCATCCACAGCTGTGGAGTTGTTTCAATTCATAGACATCAGTGGTTAGCCATAAGAGTAGCTGTGCTAAGGTTTATCCTTATGCTAAACTCAGATTTCTGGACTGATTAGGTTAGCTTTAAGCAGGATTACTTTGGTCTGATGTAAATTTTATTTCGGATTGAAAGGGAGGAGGGCTGTTGCCTTAGTAATTGCATCACATCAGCAGTTCCAGTGACGGCTTGGTGTTAGCTAAAATTCCAATTATAAATGAGGTTTTAAAGACAGACCTGTATTTCTCTTCTTCCTTTTGTATAGGGGTCTTGAACAGCTGTCTCCTGGGTGTGCTGCTTTAAAAATCTTTTACCTTTCAGAAGTATCTGGAATATCAGAGCAGGCATAACTACACAGGTTAAAAATGTCAGCTGTGGGTTACACAAACAACTGCCTGAATTGCTGGAGTTCAGATGTCTAGCATATTTGCTACAGCTGGTGTTTGTCTGCGTGCTCTTACTCTGAGAAGTCCTGGGTAACCTACCTGCCCTTGTGCAGCAGTCAACTTTCCACGTGTATTGCCATGCTGCTGAGATGTGCCGCTGAGTAAGGAGCGTGCTCTGCATCCAGGTTCTTGTGATGGTGCTTTAACCTTACACCTCGATCTTAGGTAAGAGACCGCAGCTTAGTTCTTTGCTAGTCCTCGGGCAAGATAAAACCTGCTGCACATTTAGCTGGCTATAAGCAAAAGGATTGTTATGTGAGCTAGTTAATTGATTGGAGAACAGCTCTGAAATGGGTGAGGTAAATCACCATCTGTGAATAGAAAGGGACCAAAGGGGTCACCTAAACTTCAGCTTAGGCTGAATGCCTGTCTTTTTAGATGGCTCAAGTTAAACAAAATTATTTTATTTGTCTTGCTCCTCTGTGCTTTGCTTTCATGTTTGTGAAGCAGAAGAGTAGCTTGGTGCTGCCTTGCAGAATAACCATCGTTTTGCCTTAATGGTGTATCCTGCTGGCACGCAGGTTGTCTTCACTGTAATGGGTTTCCACAAACATGTGGCACTTGGTTATACTGTTGATCTCTCCATTTGTCTTGCTGTGGCATGCTATAATTGTGGCTTCTGGTCTTCTGTTGAAGCTGTAATGGTGTATGGGGACACCTTCTGTGGGTTGTGGCAGTTGTTTTGTGGAGTCTGCCCTTTCCTTGTGATAATTTTAAAGTATGTTCAGCACTGCTTTCCTCCCTCTGTCACTTAGAGACAAATAGGACTGGAACACATTGGTCACATGGAAGTTAAACATGTTCAGAAGTGTAGTATAGTACAAGTATACCCTTGTTGGGTGGGAGTGTCGATCTGCTCGGGGGTAGGAATGCTCTGCATAGGGACCTGGACAGGCTGGATCGACGGGCCAAGGCCAATTGTATGAGGTTTAACAAAGCTGAGTGTCGGGTCCTGCATTTGGTCACAACAACCCCATGCAATGCTCCAGGCTTGGGGAAGAGCAGCTGGAAAGCTGCCTGGGAGAGAAGGACCTGGGGGTCCTGGCTGACAGCCGGCTGAACATGAGCCAGCAGTGTGCCCAGGTGGGCAAGGAGGCCAACAGCGTCCTGGCTTGTATCAGGAATAGTGTGGCCAGCAGGAGCGGGGAGGTGATCGTGCCCCTGTACTCGGCACTGGTGAGGCTGCACCTTGAATACTGTGTTCAGTTTTGGGCCCCTCAGTACAAGCAGGACATTGAGTTGCTGGAGCGTGTCCAGAGAAGGGTAACGAAGCTGTTGAAGGGTCTGGAGAGCAGGTCTTGTGAGGAGCAGCTGAGGGAGCTGGAGTTGTTTAGCCTGGAGAAGAGGAGGCTGAGGGGAGACCTTATCGCTCTCTACAACTTCCTGAAAGGAGGTTGTAGCGAGGTGGATGTTGGTCTCTTCTCCCAGGACACTAGTGATAGAACAAGAGGAAATGGCCTCAAGCTGTGCCAGGGGAGGTTTAGATTGGATATTAGGAAAAATTTCTTCACTGAAAGAGTGGTCAGGCATTGGAACAGGCTGCCCAGAGAGGTGGTAGTCTCTGTCCCTGGAGGTATTTAAAAGATGTGTAGACATGGCACTTCAGGGGATGGTTTAGGAGACATGGAAGTGTTTGGTTGACGGTTGGACTTGATGATCTTAGAGGTCTTTTACAACCTTAATGATTCTATGATTTTATGATTCTAGAATGCTATCATACAAACAGTGCACTGAATAAAACTGATGATGTGTCACATACTGGTTGTGAGGAAAAGAAGCTGTTGTGGAGTATGTTCAGTGATGGTATAGAACAACCCTAAATAACCATGGATTTGACCAAGAACAGTTTGCTTAGGTTGCAGCTGAGAGGAGGCGCTCTTTCACCATCTTGATGGAGGCCTTTGATACTATCCTGCCCTGGTCTGTGTGGGAAATGTAGCATGTGCTTTGGCAGTCCCCTTCCTGAGGCCAGGGTGGGTGCTGCTTTTGTGGTCTGGCCATGGCTGGTGTCCCACCTGGTGCTGGAAGAGGTAGGTGTGCCTTTCCCTTTGAGGCAAGTGTCTTTCATTGAGTGTCTCCCAATGTCTTTGCTCTGACAATGATACCAGAAGTTTTCCCTTTGTTTCTGAGAATAAATTTTTTTTGAAAGAGCTGAAGATCAGGATTACTTTAAATAAAACCAAATTTTTAAAAGTGATGAGGCACATGCTCTTAAATCAAAGATGAACAGAAAGTGTTGACTAATCCATCACCAAACCCAATTTAACTAGATAGCAACAGCCTTGAGGGGACAATCTTGCAGGAACAGTGAAGTCAATTCAGGGGATAACGTAAGTTTATGTTCTTCTCCTCAGGCAGGAGTTTCTTGTTACAGCACTGGTAACAGGCCTCTCAAAACGCAGCCTGTGAACTGGTGACTTGCTTCACTCTGATTTAATATTATCTTGGCAGTTTTTGAAAGTCCAGCTGCGAGTCTACTTTATTATATTAACTGTGGGATCCTATTTTGTATTCACAGAACGTTTGCTTTAATGCAATATCCTGGGAAGAGTAATAATCCATTGTAAATAGGATATAGCCACTGAATGCCTTATTTCATGGAGCTTCTAGTCTTTCTCCCCTCAAGAACTCTTAATTATTTTTCTAGGCTCTTCATGCGGTTACTCTCTGTAAACATGCGGATTTATTTCTGTCTTCCCTCCCTCCTTTCCTCCTGCTGTTTGTTGCACTGTAATGCCCAGTCTTCAATCTTGAAAGCTTTGTGGGGGCGATGCCTATATTCAAATGGGACAGTGGATTCTCAGTTCTAAAAGGGTTTATAGGCACTGCTTGAGCAGGAATAATGAAATGTGAAGTGTTTGTGGTGATGTGTTTAGTTTGGGATATAAAAAAAGAGAGAAGTTTAATGACTATTAAAAAATCCTAACCTACTCTTGCAAAAACTCAAAATGTTTGGAATCCAGAGCATTTTTTTTCTCATATGCAACACTGATGATCTTAAAGGTGTTTTCCAACCTAAATGACTCTGTGACTCTCTGATTTCTGGCTTACCTTTCTTCAACACCAAAAAATGGGCCTTGAGCTTTGCTGTTGTCCGAGGTGGTTGGCAAACGTGACTAACAACCAGAGTGTCAGCCCTCTGAACGGGGCAACTGTGGTTGTTTGTCAAATGATCAGTGAGTGGGGGCGACCCGGGTGACTGGATGTCCCTGCTAAGCTGATCGAGCCAGGCTGTTATGAATATACATGGTGCCAGGATGCTTCAGGTGATCAGGGTGATAGGGAAGAGACTGAGAGACCGTGGTGTCTAAGGCTCTGCCTACTGGGTGTGAGAGGCACCTGAACAAAGATGCTTCTTTCCGTGGATGGATGTGATCTGCAAGGGTGCCACATACATAGGCCATTTATATAGCTATTGATTGTCCTTTCCAAGTACTTGAAATAAATGTCTGTTCCTATGGACGTACTAATAAGCAGCTTGTAAAGGTTTTCTGGTATATGTGCCCTTGCACAGAAAAATTTATCACTGTATTCATAGGCTGGTAAGACTTTTTTTTGTTTGCTTTTTCTTTACACCGAAGGGGTAGACATTTTTCTTTCTCAGCAATTTACTTATGTCTCAAATGTCTTACATTTCAGCAAATGATGTTCCAATATGTCATCTTACTTTCCAGAAGATTTGGGTTAGTTTGGGATTTGGGTTTAGTCAGGATTTGGGTTTAGTTCAGCAGGTATCAAAAAAACCCCAAATCCCACAAAACCTCCTGATCCCTCTAACCCTTGCAGAAAAAAAAAAAGAGCATGCAGCAGTTTGCACGCAGGATTCTTGGCTGCTTCTGCCTGGCCCCTGCCCTAAGAGGACTGCAGTCCAATGGAGAAGCTGTTGTTTGTTTGCCTCCCTTTCTTTCAGAGAATGACTTCTCAAGGGTAGGTTTGTAAAAACCTGTGTACGCCCTCCCTTGAAGCTGCTTAGAGTGATTTGATCTTTAGATGCTTACTGTGAGAAAAAAAACATTTTTCTTCTTTCTCAGTATTTGTCTGTCTTGCATCATTCTGATGCATTTGTATATGTTCAAAATGATCAAGATACAAGCTTCAAGGGATGCTTGATACAGTTTAGTAGAAATTGTAGCCAGTTCCAAACTGAACTAATGACAAAATTTTTTCATCTTCCAAGTATGAAGTGTAAACACACCTGAGATAATTAACTCCACAGGAATGAGCCCTGAGGTATGTCCCTTCACTGTGACTGCAAGCGTACCTGCCTCTTTGTGGGTATGTCAGGTACGATGATTTCTAATCCAGTGTTTGTGCTCCTGTTAAGTGTTAATGTACCCCTAACAGGACAGGTGTTGAATAAGTGTGTGGGCATGGCAGGGTGAGAGTCTGTGGCTTTTATTTTAACCTTTTTGATTCCGTCAGTGACATGGAAGGTAAAAATTAAATCAGGAAACTTGTTCCTTCTGTCCATGAGTTCTCCTTCCTGTCTCCTGCCCCTGCTCTGCAGTGACCCTCTCCGAAGGGGCTTGCTGGAGCTGCAAAGGGGTGCACCACAGCCCAGGGGAGAATCCCTTGGGGAAGAGCTCCTAGGTGAATCACAACACATAAGCAGAGCTGGAGTGAGCTTAACTAAGCCTGCCTTGTGCTGTCACACACCAGGATTGCAAATGAATATGGGGCAAGAGGCCAACCTGGCAGGTGTGCGGGAAACAGAAGTGTTGCTCACTGTAGCAAACTGGGATGACAACAGGGGGCTTGCTAAAATGGCACCAGAAGCATTGAGCGTCCAGTGGCTCTGTTACAGCTAGGCCTAATGTGGCGTAAGCAAGCTGGGATTTATTGGCCCACACGTGGAATTGGGAACAGGGTTGAGGCTGTTGCACAACGCGAAGTGTAGGAAAAAATAAATTAATAAAAATAGAGGTATGACTCTACAGTGTTAGTAGGCCTCATGTCTCTCATAGTGCATGGCGCTATATAGTCCCACTAAAACTAGTGGCCACGTTCTGTTGGTTTTTGTGATGGAAAGTTTAATCTTTCAAAGTTGTATACAAAGGTGCCGTTTATAAACCTGAGTTAGAAATGTAGTAGACACCTCCCATTTTGTTTTAAATCTGGAATATCTCAAAGGAATAAAACTGTCAGGAAAAGAATGCATCTGTGTTCTCAAAAAAGCACAGTTAGGAATGAATAATAGACAAATTGTTTAATGCCTCATCTTCCATTAATTTGTCAGTATTCACCCAATGGGAATATCTTAAAGTGTTTACTTGTTTGTCAACTTATCTCTGAGTGCTGGTTAAACCCTACTTTCCTAATTTATTGACATAATATTTTCAAGAGATAAATATATTAGATTCTGTATACCCTAGTGGAGCAGAGAAAGAGGATCACTTTTCTGTAGAAGTGTTTCCTGTAGAAAACAAAAGGCTACTAACTAAGCAGTGATATTAACTAGGTGTGGCAACATGTGCTGATAGGTCTTTGATAGCAATTCCACATGTTTCTTGGTGCTTTAATTACTTTTGAATAAAAGGATAGAATTTCCAGGCTTTTAAAGTAAAGGACATTCTAGACCTAACTTGTCTAGACCTTTTGAAAATCCAGCTTGCTTCATGGCTGTATTTATAAGCCTCTGAATACTTTTGAAAACCTGCTCAATAGCTGGTAACTACTGGAAAATTAGAGAAGAAATTCCATTAATTTGTGTTCTTTGAGGATCAACAAATGAAAGATTTTTTGGGGAAACAGCATTTGCTGAACTATTTTTACTATGGAGTATTATAGGGAAGTATCATGAAAGGATGTTTGCAGTGATGGTTTTGTAGCCAATACAGTGGAATCAAGTATTGCAAACCAACATGTTTTATTACCAGTTGTTTATTGTTTCTTTGACTTCTGAGATTTTTAGGTGTCTTGTACATCTTTCTGAAAAATATCTATATGACAGTGATAATCAAAACCCAGGGAGGAAAATTAATGTATTTGTGTTAAAGGCTAGAGCAGGAGGTGTAAATAAAGCTACTCAACTGTGGTCTGGTGAGGCTCCCTCTGTTATCAGTGTATAGATAGAGGGGCTTCTCCAGACCGTGATTGGGAGAGTCTAGATTAAGCTCTTCTGAACCTCTTTGAGGAGATGGCTGTATCTTTCTGTTGATTACAATTTACCTCTGAATTCTGATATCTGAATGCAGATATTCAGCAATATGAATATCCTCTGCTGCCATGAACCTGAAGAACATGATTTGGGAAGGGTGAGGTTGTTTGGGAGAGAATAAAAAGGGGGCACTATTCTACCACTACACAAGTTCAGAATTTCAGTATACAGTAAGTGTGAGGAATAGGTGTTTAAAAAAAAAAATTTTGTATGGTGTCAAGTGCAGGGGCTTTAAACTTTCCTTGGAATGTTTTGCCGTGATAGTTTTAGTTTTATTGCTCCAGTTTTGGCAGGAACCCTGACATGGCAGTATTATGTCTGCAAGGATAGTGAAGACTCCATTTATAACTGTTAGAATAAAAAGCCATCAGTGTAATTTAAATGGGCTGTATTGTAAGTGTGGTCCTCCATCTCTGAAACTGCTTGGTGGATCTATGTTAACCCAGCCATCAAGTCCTTCCAGGATCATCCCTTGCATATCACTATGTGTTACTTCCAGAAGGTATCTGTTCTTCTAAATTTGTGATACAGTATTGGTCCTCTATAGGAAATGTTGTGAGGGGCCGTATGTGTTTGGTTTTGGCACTCCTTGCACTCACAGTTGACGAAACGGTCGCTTGTCAGTATATTGTTGGATGACCACATCGGAGAGGAATGCCACCACAGGGGTGGGGGAAGGATGTTCACTAACCGGCAGTAGCAGAAGTGTGGGAATTTTAGAATTGAAGAGAAATAGGCTAGTCCAATGACCCCTTTTCATGCTTATTGCATTAAGAATTGAAGTACTAGTCCCCAAACACTGTAGACTATATGAAATATCTTCCCAGTGTATTAAATATTGTCTATTTCCCCCTCTTCCTTCCTTCTTAGTTAAAATTTTTTTAACAATGGGGGGGAAAGTAAATTGCATTGACTGGCTCAGTGGATTTATGATGAAAAAATTTAATAGCTAGATAGGGTCTTGTTTATTATTCGTAGTCTGGTGTCTTCCTGGAAATGAGATTAAGCTGTTAAAGCATTCAGAGAGGCACTTTTTTTTTTTTCTGGGACTTGTGCTTACATTCAATTATGTATTTTTTTTTATCCTTACCACCAAGCATGTCATGCATCTCTGGCCTCAAACTGTATCACATGAAAGATTAGTTATTATTTCATGGCTGATGAAATCAGCAAAGGCAGATTCTCTCTGGCTGTAGAAGGCTGGTGATGCTCCCTGCCCTGTGTAGGCCAAGGAAGCTGACCTAATGATAACCCATTGGGCAGTGTAACGATAAGGCGGTGTGTATCCCAAAATCTGAAGTTTGCAGGTGGACTGAATTCCTCATGGAAGGAGTTGCAGGGTTCCTCTCCCTCTCCTCGCCCAGGGAAGCATCACACTGGGTTGCTACAGTGGATGTGGTAGAGAAATGTTATCTTGTTTTGCAGCTGAGATGCTTTTTTCCTTCAGGCGTGGTAGCTGTCACTTATATCTGATGAAGGCTGTCTGCAGTTGAAGGGTTTGCAGCTTGTTGAGGGTAATGCTTGAAGTTTTTTTTTTTTCTTTCCACATGTAGTTAGTTATAGGTAGGTCTTGAAACAGTACATGCTTCTAGAGTATAAAACCTAATAAAGATGGGAAAAAACAATAAAAGTGAACAAGAACAAAAAACTTTTTAGAAGGTGGAGCATGTTCTCTGTGATGGCTGGCAGATAGCAGTGGGTTACTGCCTGGTATGCATGGTTAAAAATAGGAAGGATGATTGCAGTTATCCAAAAGGACAGAGTGTTTGCAGATGCTCTGGAATCCTCTCATTTGGTCCCAGGGAGGGACAACAGTGTGTTAGGAAGGAGACCAGGTGTGCTATGTAGAAACAGGCAACACAGAGTGTTGCAGGAGAGCACCTTGTGTGGTCTCTGCCCACACCTGTTTTATCTGCCCAGGGAGAAGAAACATGGTGCTAGGTTTTTTTTGGTTGATTGGTTTTTGTTTTTTAAACCACTGACATATATTTATCTGACCGGAAAAAGGTTGGAGGATGCTTTCTGAAAGGAATGAGATGCAGTTGCCTTTGGTTCCCAAGACTTTGGCTTTTCTAATTCATATGAGTATCTGTTTAACCAGCCAGCTTCTTGGCAAACCTTCAGTTCTGTATATCTTGCTTCTGATAGCACATTTCTCACTTTACTGTGGAGAAATAATAGAGATTTTGAGGCTTTGTTTACCACAGGTTTGTAAAAAAAGGTGTCACGCTACAAGAGCAATTTCTTATCCTGATGATCGGTTGTAAGGCCAACACTTACAACCGATACTATCCAGGAATTGTGTGGATTTCCACTTGATTTCAAGGCCAGCACTGATGCTGAGTACTAGAGGCTTGTGCATGACTGTCATCCCATGAAATGGGAGGGTTTCATGTGACTCTTCCCTTAAAAGATTGTGGCTTGTATTTTGTAGGGTTACTGCCTTGTATTGCTGGGGGCTTGTTTTTGCACTGTATCAGTGCTATAAAGCTTCTGGATAAAGATGTTTGTTCAAAAGTTTGCGCGGGCTGCATTAATACCTGTGAGTTTGGGTTTCAAAGGCCAGCTGGCATC
Organism: Phalacrocorax aristotelis; assembly: GCF_949628215.1. NCBI lineage: Eukaryota > Metazoa > Chordata > Aves > Suliformes > Phalacrocoracidae > Phalacrocorax > Phalacrocorax aristotelis. The sequence continues at coordinate 102,380,731 of NC_134277.1, read as the reverse complement.
AGGTACCATGTGGTTACACGTATGCAGACATGTAAGAGTAAAAGGAAACAATCCTCCAAATCCTATCTGCTCCTGTTTTGTTCCACCTCTCCCAGCAGCCGGGTGCAGAAATGCTGCCCACACCATGGTGACAGCAGGCGATTGACCAGGAAGTGATGCATGCTGGTGATTAACACCGGGCGGCCAGAACAGGACGTTCGGATCATGAAGGAATATGAACTTTACTACTTTTTTTTTTTTTTAATCTGCTATTGTTTAAAACTGACCTGTTGCTTTCCCAGCTGGTGTCATTTTCTAGAGGAATGTGAATTCTGAGACTCTAACTTCATAGCAAAGAAACAATAATTTCATAATGATGAGGAGTCAAAACATATTTGTTAAGGAATTTTGCCTCAACAAGGGGGCAAAATGTATCAGTAAGCTGGACAGTAATAATGTATTCATTGTCAGGTAACTGAGCTGAAAGCAAGTCTCTGTTCATGCTTTGTTTTTGCATTGCTGGTTTGGCTCCTGATATTCTACCTTCCACTCATTAGTATGTTAAGCCAAGTGGATATACTCTTTGGCAGTTACTTCCCCGTTTTCCATCACTTTGGAGTATACACGTTCATATTGCTCTTGCAAGAAGCCCATTTCAGGGAAGGAATCCCCCATTATTAACTAACTTTGTAGTGAAAATCACTACTTATTTATTTGCAACTCCTGGTCATCAGTAAGCACTGCTCTCCTCTTAGAAACGAATGTATATTTGTATGGCTTTTCACTTTTTATCTTTACAGGTGCCTCACTGTTAAATGTTTCTGTTGGAATGCATGTAAAAAGCAGTGAAGGAAAAGAAACTTGTATTTGTTTCATAATGATCTCTGGCTTCACATTTAAAATGTAGCTCACACTCAGCAGTTTATTTTTATGTCATTTTGTTAGCTACAGGACTGTGTTTATGTTTACATTAATACACCAGGACTAAAGTGAAAGCATTGCTCTCGTTTGGAGATGCTGTAGTCATTGGACAATACATTTATAAAGTGAAAGTCATGTGTTAATGAACTTCCTAGTTTCAGCTCTAAGTTGTGATTTAATGGTATTATCTGAAGTAGGGTGACCTACCCCTTCTTAGCTTTGCAAGGTAGGTGATTTCCCTGCCCTGTTTTGCAGGGGACTCTCACCCATGCAGTGATATGGCCACTGCTACTTCATTGTCAAATCAGTCAGTGCACTGTATTGTTGGGAGGTGAACAAAGACTGGAAGGTTGACTGACTTGCCCAGGAATGTGCTGGCAGGGGAGAATTCAGGCATCAAGGCCAGGTTGTTAGTAGATGGGACTGGAAGTCATCAGCTGTGCCTTGGGGCAGGATAAACTGTTGTGAGATGAGGAAGGATGAGTGTCTGTCCCAGAGGTGAGACTTGTGGCACAGATTTAAGCAACTTGCCTGGAGTGGTCTGAGGTGGACTGACTGAAGGCTCTCCTGGTTCCGTGGATCTGACCAGTGTGGCTTACAAGAACAAGGCACTCTCAGGTATTGACAGCCAGTGTTACCTCTACCAGCTTTGCAAGCTGGGTGTTAATGAAGAGAGTCCGCTCTAAGCATCTGTGCCTGTGCTGGGGAGGGGGCTCAGCCAGCCTCCACCACCCAGGTCTGTATTGCCGCTCCCTGACTGCCTCAAATGACGGTGCTGGCTTCCTTGTGCCTGGGCTGGCTTGCTCCCTGCAGCTGACTGCAGCCGCCTTCCTGCAGGCCCCTTGCCTCCTCCTGGCCGTGTGTTCTCCAGCGCTCTGTGCTCAGTAAAAGCTCACCTTGTAACCTTGCAGAAACTCTGTAGGGAAAGGCTTCCCAGGGAGGACAGCACTTTCTCATTATTAACATAATCAACTCGTGTTTATTCAGCTGAGAGGCTGAATTGTAATAAATGCTTAGGAAACTTCAGCAAAAATGCTGTTGACTCAAAAGCAATTGGAAGAGGTGATTGCTTATGGGCAATAACTATCTGTGGCATAAATTATTTACAGAGTGCTTAAATTGTCAGAGCTCTTGAAAGAGAATGGGAAGTGAGTTGTGTCCTATGGCAGGGCTGGCTTGTTCAGCCTTGCAGGGAGGGGGGTGAAGATGAACCCAGCAAACACGATTCATTTGAACAAAATAAGTGTGGGTACCCACTTGTAAAACGTACGGAGTTTCTGCCGTCACACTTGGGCTGCTCACAGCCATCCCGACTTCACCGGCTGGTCAGTGTTTTTTCCTGGAGCAGCAGTGCTCACTTCCCATCCTTGACTCTGGTGGTGAGCTGCTGCGAAAAGTGTTGTGTTTTCAGAGGAGACTGCATGTCCATGAAAAAGGACAACTTCACGTATTTGGGTCCCAGACGTGTGCACACATGACTGCCTGGACCAATAATACATGGAGCTCGATGGAACTCTGTGTGCATGTGGTGTTAATGTGTACGTGCTATACGTAAAATAAAGCCTGATCTTAAATGTCTGCTATGATTTGGTTCATAAGCAGTTAATCAGGTTGTAAAGCAATCTGTAAACATCCAAAGCATTGTGGTTTTGCAGAACACTGATGTGACTATACTGTAAGACAGAGTAATGACGAGGTCATTCATTTTAAATCAAGGTGCTTACCATCCTGCCTGGGGGCTTTGTAACTGACTGGGGTAGATTACTTAGAAAACTGTTCAAGGGCCTGTGAGATGGTTTGAGGAGCTACAACACTGGAGTGTTTTAGACCTGCACAGTAGAGAAATTACTCTTATGAACATGCTTCAAATGGTTCTGTGGTATTTGGGGAAAATACAATGACTTTTATTCCCCCCCCTTCAACAAGATATAGCTACGCTGTACACAAATGTTTTCAAGTTGTTTTTGAGACTCTAGTATACTGTACTTTAGTGTCTGGAAAGTATAATTAAGCAGTTACATCATATTTTCTGACATGACCAGTACTGTACTGGTAACCACAACATCCCATTAACTGTTTAGCTAACCTAGAGTATTTCCCAGAGAGGAAAGGGTTACATGCATAAATATTTTCCTTAACTGTGTGAAACACAGAGGCATCTATAAAGAAAATAAATGCCATGAAAGCATAGCCAGAAATTGGCAGTGCATGCAAGTTACTTTAAGGGTAAGGCAGGCAAGTGCTGTCCAGGAATAGGGCTCACATGAGAATTTTACAAAGCTTCAGCCTTCATAGATTGCTGCTGCTGCGTTCTGGAGGGTCGGAAAATCTGTCACCTTTCCACTCCTTTTTGAGAACATAACACCTTCTGGATTAAATAATGAGACATGCTCTTTGGAGGCCCATTCAGTAAAGGATTTGAAGATGTGATCCAGAGCACAGAAGGCTGTATACCTACAGCAGGGGCAGCATCAAGGGATACAGGGCTTTGATGGATTATGTGATTGGCAGTATCGCTTACTGAAACTTTAATCTCCTGTTTTGAAGCTGGAATAAAGCAATGGAACAAAAAGCTTATGACTTATTTTTAATTCTCTTTTTTTGGCATTGAGAGGGTGCTGTGCAAAATTATATGCAGCACTACAGTTTGGATGTTTTTGAACAGAAGAATACATACACTAAGGTTAAATAAAGCTTGCTATTGAAACAAGACAGTTGTAATACTACAACTTTGGGGAAGAATTTGTGCTGTGATGAGCTACAACAGAAATGGGTTTTGTTCCTTACATTAATCTTTGACTTGTGGGACTAAAATGGACATATTTCTTAAAATAATCTTGGTTTTGTAGCAGTTATGCCTCAGACAAGGCAAAAGGAGTATTGCTGTGGAACCCAAGGGTGTGAGAGGGAGCATCCCAAATGTGAGGAAGAACGGTTATAGGACATAATAGCTGAACACGCTTAATACAAACTAAAACATAGGTTGGGGTAGTCTTCCCAGTTCCATTCTTACAGTTACAAGCCCCATGTCTCACTGAGAATTTAAAGACTGGCTGGAAGAATTGAGCACAGTCTAGGAGACTAGCTCCAGGAGCCTGGGCTAAGAAGGACAAAAGAGAAAAATTGAGCCCATGTGCTCCAGCTGACATGGAGAAATTGACTGAACTTACTGTTTGAGCTTGCATCTTGTGTGTGTGGCAGCGCTGATTCAGCAAACTCGGCCGGCTGCCTGTGAAAGTCCACTCAACTGCAGAAGTGCGTTGGGACTGACTGTGAGGAGCAGGGTGCAGGGATTGGCTTTTGCTGTCCCTCTGGATCAGAGGCAACTGGGTAGCAAGGACTGTGCCTCACAGGCTGCTGGACTCACTACCATTCTGTCCCTTGCCCCATCCCTGCTGCCTGGAAGCTGGAGATTTCCTTTAACCTAGTTTAAATGCGTTCCCCTTTCTGTTCACCTGAGCTCTCATGCATTGGCCAAAAGAACCCTGAACCCCCTTGTGTAGCTCTAAGGTGTCAACTAGGTGTTTACCGGCTTCAGCAAGGTCTTTGAAATCCACTCTGAACAAACCCAAGATAAACATTCCAGTAATAAAGTGAGTTGCAGTTCACTTAGGTACCTCCTCTGCTCCTGTTTTCTGAAAGCATAAAATAAACCTTGTAAAGATTGCACAATGTAATAAACCCCAAACCCTTATTGCCCATTATCTCTCCAGCAAATTCTCTGGTGTCTGTAGTATTTGATGGTACATGCTGAAGGCTGGGAACAGCAGAGAAATGAGCTTCTGGTGGTTTGCTGTGAATATTCCTCATCATGAGGTTTGCTAGTCACAGTTACTGGCATTCATTATCTATGTTTTCTTTAACAGTTCATTCACAAATCTGACATCACATTGTTAGTTTTGAGAACCAGCCTCTTCTAGTTTGTACACAATACATCCAGTGATGCTTAGTGTTGCTTAAAAAGCTAAACTTAAATATTTCAGTGAAGTATTTCTAAGCTAAATAGGAAAGACAGCTATTGTAACTCATAATTTAATAACTATTTTAAATAATCTTGTGCTTGGAGTTATGTTCTCTACTGACCTTTTCATAGTTATTGCTACATTATTTGCTGTTACTGGAAAGTCTTTTCAATATCAGTTAATATTTTTTTCATAATAGAAAGCTTTTCTCAAAGAGTTTCAATGAATTTATGCCTTACATAGGACACAGAATGAGATTAGCAAACTTTGTATTTGTAGAGCATTAGTGTAGTGTAAAAGATTTAAAGTTTAACTGCAGTAAAGAATTAGTTTTTATAAATCACAACCAAAGTATTTCTTAGAATTCAAATTAGGATTTACATTAATTTGGTAAAATTAAAATAAAATAGACATGTCCAAATAAAAAAAATCCATGATCAAATGATTTGTCAGATACAAAAGAAGACATTATTCTAAGTTCATCAACTACTTAATGACTTTCAAAATTGTCCTATAAAATGTTGATCTGTATAGTAGGGGTCAACAAATAATGCTGCATTTAAATACTGGTGGTTTTTTTTGTTCTGGGTTTGTGGTTGGTTTTGTTTTGGGTTTTTTTTTCTTTCTTTCCTGAAATTAGCTGAATATGTGCCATTTGTTGAGAAAATAATGTGGTTTTGTTGTTTAAGTTTTCTGAGTCTATCCAAGGCTTTTCTTGACAGGCAAGTTGTCTAGGAAGCGTCAGGCTTGTGCAGTGGTTGACGTCCATCGGTGTTAGATAATTCCTGTCCCTTGGCTGAGAAATAGCATTCATTCCTGCTCTGTGGCTGCCCTGGAGTCCTTTCTTCCTCTCATAGTTGACTATACTAGTATCTTTTCCTCCTGCCCTTTGGGGTTAAGGTATAAGCCTTTCTATTCTTTCCATTGTATGGGAAGGTCCTCATAAACATTATTCAATCCTTTTAACTTCACCAGAGAGTATTCTGCAAATGAGCAAGTCACTTCTACAGCAAAGAACAAGGCTCCTTTTCAACTGAGTTGGTCACAGAACCCTCCAGCCTTCCTTGGCAAATAGTCTCTATCACGATCAGCAGGAGCAGGGAGGTGATCGTGCCCCTGTACTTGGCACTGGCGAAGCCACACCTCAAATACTGTGTTCAGTTTTGGGCCCCTCAGTACAAGACAGACATTGAGTTGCTGGAGTGTGTCCAGAGAAGGGCAACGAAGCTGGTGAAGGGTCTGGAGAACAGGTCTTATGAGGAGCGGCTGAGGGAATTGGGTTTGTTTAGCCTGGAGAAGAGGAGGCTGAGGGGAGACCTTATCGCGCTCTGCAACTATCTGAAAGGAGGTTGTAGCGAGGTGGGTGTTGGTCACTTCTCCCAAGTAACAAGCGATAGAATGAGAGGAAATGGCCTCAAGTTGTGCCAGGGAAGGTTTAGATTGGATTCTAGGAAAAATGTCTTTACTGAAAGGGTTGTCAATCATCAGAACAGGCTGCCCAGAGAAGTGGTTGAGTCACTACCCCTGGAGGTATTTAAAAGTCATGTAGACCTGGTGCTTAGGGACATGGTTTAGTGGTGGACTTGGCAGTCCTAGGTTAATGGTTGGACCTGATGATCTTAAAGGTCTTTTCCAACCTAAATTATTCTATGATTCTATGATTATAATGCCTAGTAATGAAATAAATTTAAATTAAATTAATTACCATCAGTAATTAAAAAAAGATAAAAGAATCCACAATGATTCTGGATGTTCCCCCTTATTCTCTCTTTCTTTATGAAGTAGCTATAGTGAACACATTTAATCTGCAATAGAGTTTTCTACATAAAGTTATCCGAGCCACACAGCTTATAGGTGTCAATCTGCAGCAGATCCCAGGCTTGTGCTGCCCTCCAGCAGTCTCGCCTTCTGCCTAAAGCTGATGTGTCAGCAGTGGTGTGCTTGATTTTTTTTTTAATTAATTAGGTGTTCTGCTACTGGGCTTGTGGGTTTAGCTGAATCTATGAATTAATAATTTTGTGATTTCTGTGGAGGAAGGAAGGTGATATGTTGGCTGTCCAGCAGGCTTTTTAAATTTTTGTTTCTTCCAAGTTTAAGTTACTGAATGGGTGGTGATAAAAGCACTGCTGTTGGGTGTTATGTAATTATGATTATTTTCTGAATTAAATTATTCCTTCCAGCTCTTTTCCCTTTCTATAGCAGTACTGATTTTTAGAGAGAGGTTTTTAGTGGCTGTTTTAGTGGAGATTTGGTTTACATGTTTTAATGCAGTTGGAAAAACTTCAAGACTAAGAAAAAGCCTTTTTTTCCTGTTCCTCTTCCTGTTATTGTTTTTTATACTCTTTACAGTAGCACCCAGTGTCTGCTTTTTGAGAGCTGCAAAAACAGAGGGAAACAAGTAGGGCTTAGGGCATTTGCAGCCTGGCAGGCTTCAGGGTGGCAGGGAAGAACTGGCTGTTGGGGCTGCAGGTTTCTACTTGCTGTGGCTCGTGGGTGCTGCGCTGGGGAGGCTGGACATAGGCATGTTCCTTCTACTCTGGGATCCCATTTTCATGTTGTTTCCAGAAGGGAGAAACAAGTGCAAACGTAAGATAACAAAGTCTAAATCGTGCTGCACACTTGAAGGCCTATTTAGTATGTGTATATGCCTATACAGAATACATAGTACAAAGCTAAGGAAAACAGGGTGCAGCTGTGAGGCGCTATGATGTACAATTGTTACAGTTCATTTTGGAAAGTACATTTCTTGCATGTTCCTTTACAGCCATCCCAGACTCTAAAATTACATTTTTCTTAACTGTTACACATGCCATATTGTTTAGATCTTTCATTTTCACAACCAAGTGGCAAGAGTACTGCAAGAAACATACCAACCAGGCTTTCAGTTAAGTTCATCTCGCTATGTATGTCTTCCATACTTCCAGTTCCTAGCAGATTGCCCAGTGTAAGAAGAAGAGCAAATAACTTGCATTTGAATCCCTCAGAGTAAAATCAGCCCTTTTTAGTGCATCTAGACAGCAACTGCATTTGCTGGGGATAGCTGTACCTCCAGTAAGGCTGCATGTCAAATCACAAAGAGTAAATGATGATTGATCTTTATTTGTTCAAGTTTGGATAGTGTATCTCTTTTCCTGCAACTCAGCTCACCTGGGGTGAGCTGCCTGATTTTTGTGGACGTATTTTGTGGAGAGATCGTAGTCTTCTCGATTGGACCCTTATTACAGAGGTCTTACAGGGAGGAGTAAAACCAGGAGGAAATCTTTGGGGATGCAGTGAAAGAAAGGATGATCAAGAAGGAAGCTTCTTCCGAAAGAAAAAGGCAGTGAGTAGCAAGAAGTGCGTAATCTCCCTGGTTGGGCAGGACTGGGATGGAAATCACCTTGCTTGTCTTCCTGTACAATGTACAATTTTGTACATTGAGTGGCAAGCTGTGAGACCTTGTGAAGTAACCACGCTGGCAGCTTAAAAATCAGGAAATATATTACTAAGTACATTGGGAGCTTATTGAAATGATAGTTTATTTAAATAGAAATCCTTGATGAAATCAACAATTCTTAAACTTGTTTTGCTGCTTTTCAGGTGTCTTTTTTTGTCCTGCTTTTTCAGGATCAGCATTCAAAGCCTAACTCAAAAACATTCTATTTCTGCCAAGGGTTGTGGCCTTTTCTGGGGAATGGTGGCATTGGATTGAAGTGCTTTTTTCACTGACTACTCCTATGTTTTCCATATGGCTTAGGTTATCTTTCCATTTCTGTGTTTTAAGCAAGCAGTAATGTTGAAGAATGATTTAGGGAAGCTTAAAACTAGGTGAACCAACTGTATAGAAAATTGGACTGGACCTTTAAGGTATTTCTTTGGTTTTCATGTCTGGTGCCAGTTATTGCCAGCAATGGGTAAATGGCCTTTAGTTGACCTCCTTAATTTCTTTGAAAGTTGTTTTGACTTTTTTCTATACTGATGTAGGAGGAAGTTCCTGAACAAGTTTACATGATTTACATTGTGCTACATATCCCTCCTTGTTTCTTCTCCCTAAACCTCTGACTAAAAACATGTGACCTGATGGGGTGCAAATAACTTGCAGACCTTGTAAACCAGTGGTGAGTTAAATGTTTGCTAATGTTTCTTAAATGGATGCAGATATCTCTTTTAGGTCTAAACATAGGAAGCTTGGGTGTCTAATGAAGTACATGACTTATGCCAGACAGTTGTTTATATAATATACTGTATAAAATTTGTATAAGTTATCTGGGCACCATTTCAGCAAAGTAGGTTAACGCATGCTGAAATCCAGCTATTCAAGTAGTAGCTATACTTCAACATAGGGTTAGGTAGGTGGTCAAGTGACCTCTCAGTCAAGAGCTAAAGAATTTTGAGCCTTTTTTTTTTTTTTTTTTTTTAAATTTGAAGAGTCTGTGTGACTTAATTGTGTTGTATGACTTATTTTAGGTTTATTCTTGATGTCTTATTAAGTAATGTTTGTTCGGGGTATTTTTTTTTTGTCCTGTGCAGTTATTATCTGAATATCACCAGTCTTATGTCTTAGTTAATAACTCGTATTTTGTCATTGAGCAAACTTGCTCCTGGGCAGTTGGAAGGAAACCCTTTGTCCTCTGAAGTTATTGAAGCCATTTGGACTTGTCTGTTTAATTACTTTCGGATGGACAGGAAAAGGTATGCTGGGTGATCCTGCAGTAGAGCTCCTCTATGGACTGCCTGATGCTAGGAAACATCAAATACTGCTTAAAGGCATCTGAAGCGTGTCTCCATTTACTCTGGGCTTTTGATGGTGATGAAAACCAGTACCTGATCAGAGTTTTTCTTTCTGGCTCAGTGTCAGAGGGTATTGGTGGTGTGAATTTGCGCAAAGCTGCTTTGTTTCAGCAAAACTGTTTCTGAGGAGCAACGTAAACCCAAAGAAAAGTGGACATCCTGAGGGTTTCCCCAGGTAATGTCTAAAGAGGCAAACTCCGGAGGACTTTGCCTGTTAGTGTTACAGTCTGGCAGGGGTCAGACAGTTCTAGGTGACTTTTGGCAAGCCCGGGAAAGAAACTGTCAGGAAGGGGAGAACTGGCTCAGCCTGGGATATGCTGATGGATGTTTTGTAGACAAATGGTTTCCTTTGAACATTTTTGTCTGGAGTAGTTTCACAGGGGCACTGAAGCTTTCACAAATTTAGAGCATCTCTGTCATTTGCCCTTACCGCATTTGCTGGATGTCTGCAACATTAAGCCTGATGGAGGTGTGTGGCACCCTAAATGCCTGTGTGCCGTGTAGCTGCTTTAGTAGCATGAAGTTTTTGTTTGCTGCACGTGTGCCGCCATTGGCTTTGCACCTTTTTTCCCCTGACGTGTTAATAATCTCATTGTGTAAACAAGCTGTCTGAAGAAAGTTGTGCTTTGCTGTCAGAAACCTTGATGGGAGCTACTGTCACATGGAGGTGTGCGCAGCAGGAAAGACAGCTTGCTGGAGAAGTGCTGCAGGGCAGGAAAGGTAGCTGTAGCTCCTAATGGCTTTATCCTGGCCGTAAGGTATGCTTTGCAGCACTGGGTCTTGCATCCTTCAGTAAAGCAACCATTCATGAGGTATGTGGCCATGTTCACCCAAATCTTAGTCAGCCAGAGATGAAGGCTGCTTACAGCTATTTTATCGATATTTTCACATTCAAAATCAGTTGCCTTTAACTCTCAGCAAATTGGCTAGGATCTCTTGCACAGATGTCTGTCCCACATGTGTCTTCTCCAGTGGCCAAGCCTTTTGAAGTGTTATGTTCAATTCTGACAAGAAAAGTCATAGCCTTTCTGTTTGCAGATATGTGAGGTGCTGGGTATGATTTCAGTATTGTCCAGTTTCTAGCTGGGGAATTCTTTTCTGTACTGCTAATTTTTCAGGGTACAGAAGACCTGCAGTATTTATTAAGTAATCCTTAAGAAGGAGTCATGTCTGCAATTTTGAGTATTTCACATTGAATTCTCATCTCTCTACATGAAAGTGCTATTTCTACACGATAGGAGAGAATATCGTCAAATTTCTTGTTCAAATTTCTCATTGAAACAATTAGTGTGGTAAAATAGGAAGTAAAGGACCATTACAAGAAGAATGCAAAACTAACTAAATGAGATCTGTATTGAGAACTTCCTGAGATAAAATTTTAGATGTTAACATTGTCTCTGGGGAAAGTTCCTTTTAAAGACCTTAGTAAAAACCCTCTTTCTTGTAAGAAATTTAAATGATAAATGCTGGCGGGAAGCCACATTGTTACACCTCAAATATATTGCAAAGTGATCTAATAACAGGTGAAGAGCAATGTCTTAGCAATGCTGAAGTTTATAGCAATATGGAGAAAAGTCATCCGAGGATAAAATGAGTAATATCTGCCATAAGTAATAATTTCATTTTGCTTCATCAAACAAGGCACTAATCAGATATGTTCTAAAAAAGTAATGATTCTTTTATTCTCATGGTAGCTTTTTGTTTCTTGTAACACCAACTGTGTACTTGAGTTGATTACAGTAGGGCAAGAACAACTATCGTAATGCTAATCATATCTTACTACTTTTAAACCCACTAGTACTCATGTGACAGAAGTCTTGCATTTATTCAGTCTGCTTCCTGAAAATTTAATTCACATAACAATTTGTAATATGTTTACTCGGTGAAGTATGACAACTTGAAATGCACAGTTCCAAAATAAAATTCCTCCCCCCATCTCTTTCTGATTATTTTGTGCTTGTTTAATGGTTCACTATTACAGAATTCAGTGGGAAAGTTGTTTTAAACACCCATCTTGCAAAATCTCAGTGAATGCAGGAGAGAGAATTGGGCTCACTATGGGTTGTGTAAAATTAATCACACCTGTAGCATGTGCATTTAGAAGGTTGTAGGTTCAAGACATTCTAATAATGTGAGATGGAAAAAATAATGTCTGAAACCAAAAAGTGAAAAAGCAACTGTTTTGTATTAAAAACCATGAATAGAGGATACTCTTAACTTTATTCCTAGTTCTTAGTGCAAAAAAACTCTGCTGACATGTCCAGGGAAAATTAGTGACTGCACCATCCTAAATAGAAGACAGCTTTCTCCGCTATCTTTTATTTCCAGAAAGTAAGCAATATTATTAAAGTTGTAAAATTGTTGCTTTAGTGGGGAAGACTCAGAGACATATACAGTTTTAAAATACATTGGAAGATGGAGTTTTTGAAAAGGGAAGAAGGGCTTGTTGACAGTTTTGAACTCTCTTGAGTCCTTTGATTGGGGGTTACTTTGAAGTTAGCAATAGTGTCTCCAGGATGAGCAGGTGATTATGTGACAATTGCTAATGCCGAAGATTGATTCTGTGCTAGATTTATGCATTTGTTGACGTATTAATTCTGACAACTCTTAAACAAAAACACTAACCAACTAAGAGGCTTTTCATCCTCGTTTAAACTCCCAAAGACTTCGAAGTGGCTTTCTCAATGAGTGGCTACACAACATGCAAAGGGAAAACCAGTGTACTAAGAAGGGAGGTATTTTTAATGCGAAGAGAAGAGTCAAATTAAAAAAGCATTATTAAATTGTCCAAATATAGGCCTGGCTGCCCACAACCACAGCCCAGTTTCAAATTCCTTAAGTTAAAAGAATTTTATGATGAGGGTGCCGATGTACACCAAACTCTGCAGCTTTTCTGTAGCAGGCAATAGATGGATGGTAAAGCCAATGCTACAGGACTTTCTATGAGATAGTGCTGAGTTAGCCAAAAAATATTCCCTCCCTCTTCTGCAGCATAGGACTGCACAGATCCTGCTCTCTTATGTTTTTCAGACTGTGCTATTTTAATTTCAGCATGCATGCTGATATTCAGCTGGTTACAAGTGTCTAATTATTGTGATTATATGCATGCAGACTTCATCACTTTTTTTTCTAATGGAGCTGGCAGTGCAAGAGAAGCTTGGCATTTTATCTACTGTATAATTTGCTTGTTTTATGCTTAGTGTAACAGCTTGCTGAATGAGTGCTGGAGTGAGGCGCAGATAAACAGCAAGGGGAGGGTGGACACACTGGCACGTGGGTCCCAAGTGGTCGTTGCACGTATGAAAGATGACCAATAAAACAGGCATTGGGAAGACCAAATAAGTGCAAGGAAATTCAGGATTATCTTCTGCCACTTGTGCAGATACACCTATTGACACCTGCGTCTTTGTGTTTTCCCTCAGGGTGGCATTTTCTCTGTGGGTGAATGACATCTGCTACTTGAAGAGGCCCTCATGGTGGCTGGGTGTGTGCTCAGCTGCCGGTGTTTCCTCATGGGTCCCGGCAGTGACTCCCCGGGATGTGCAGGGGTACGTGGGTGAGGCATCCATTACTGGAGCTCATGTGCTGCCATCCATTGTTTCTGGGCTGGAGGCAGCCAGGGATGGTGGCATTACTCTGTGAGCAGGACCTGGCCGCTAGCCTGCCGCCAGGGCCGCTGCACGTTCGTTTGCTGAGAGGTGGTTATTACGAGCTCTTTCAGAACCTAAGATGGCTTCAGTCAAAAAGAAATACGTAAGTAACGTCCTGCCTGCCCTACTTGGGCAGAGTGGGAGGCAGAAGCACCCCAAGGGTAATCTGTCTGGACATGGTGGTGGCTCCTTGGTCATCCTGTGGCTGCCTGGGTGCCTGGCCTGGCCCGGCCCAGCTGAGCAAAGGGCAGGAGCCTCAGCAGCCCTCACTGCCTCGCTTCTTCCACAGCCCGCAGTTACGCAGCAGCCCCCATGCCTCTACAGCCTCGCTGCCCATTGCTGCGTTTATGCTTGGCCTGAGTTTTGCATTTACTTCCTTGGGTAGCTGCGTGTTCTTTACTGTTTACATGAAGTAATTTGTTGGAGGCTACCGCCATGTTCATTTTAACAGCTTTCTTCTCCCACAGGTATCAGACAACAGGTAAGCACTAGATGCCAAAGGCTCTGGTTCTGGTTCCTAGCCCCACAGACAGCTTGTGACCTGTCAGCATTGATAGATGGGGCTGTATGAGAAGCAACTCGGGTCAGACCAGGTGTTAATCCCAGCCAGTGCCTCAGATAGGCATTGAGGCTTTCCATGGCCACGGCTACTGCTGCTGCCGCTGCCCTTGCTCTCACTTCAGGGAGCCTCTCTGCCGCTTCCCAGCTGATTGGACTCCTCATCTGCCTTCCCCCTGCTTTGCGTACACCAAGGCTGCAGGATGATGCAGTGAGATCTGGGTTATCTCAAGACTTGGCCAAGTTGTTTCCAGCCTGAATCATGACAGCGAAGAATTCTGTGTGAACCGACTCACTCCTCGAGAAGCCAGCTTAGTTGCCTGGCGCGGGGTCTGCCGCAGGCCTGGAGGCCAACTGCAAGACCTGCGCTAAATGCTTTTGTACGCTGCTTGGGTGGTTCAGCACTGCTTGGGTGTTTCTGTGCTGGACCATGCTCTAAGACAGCCTGCCGAGGGCTGTTACAACCATGTGAGGTTACAAAAACGGCACATTTCGCTCCTTCTTTTGGGCATGTTACTTGGCAGAGCAGGTGGAGCTGTGCTAGGAGCCTTCTTTCTCTCACCAAAGAAGAGATTTCAAACTTGTGCAGCAGGACCTCCTGAATTTTGTTTTTCCATTTGACCTTTTTATGTGTTTCACGGTGAAAAGTTTGTGGTTGTTCTTGAAGCAGTGGCTTAGATTTATTCGTCTGCGGATTTTGTAACTTTTAAAGTAAACTTTGTTAGCATATCCAGGTTTTTCTTTGCAGGCCTGAAGTCTGTGCTCAGGTAGTTTTGGAGAATAAAATGGGCTCTGATATTACGCTGATATTGACATCAGGATGTGGGATTTACAAAAACCATTAGATATTACGAGACTTGGCAGTAAAATGACAAAAGGTAGGCTAACATCCATTCACAATTCTGCATGTAGTGGGTTCATGGAAATTCTCAGTTACTTCTAAAAGGTCACTAGGTTTCAGTAGGAGCCATTGACTTGCGATAATATTGTGGTTTATTCATACTTTGTTATTTTGGAAATTCTAGCACTCTAACAGGAAATTAATGTTTTCTTATCTGAAATTGAAAAAAACACCAATGTTTTGGGAGTATTCTTAAAATGAGAATCTGAAATAATTGTTGGGGGGCATTGAAATGTAGAATTTCAATGATGGTGTGAAACTTTTTTTTTTAAAAAAATCAATAGTTTAAGATGCTAAATAGAACTAAGGCACGTCTCTCTTGTGAATAAAGAGACAAAGGGCAAAACATTTGACATAGAGGTGTCAATGTCATTTTTGTTTAAAATGCTTATGTGCCTGTACATGTTTCCATGAAATGCTGAGCTCATGATAAAGTGTTTTGGTGTGGTTTTTGGGTGGGTGGTTTTTTCTTTTTTGGTAAAATATTCTTTTAAAGTATTTTTAACAGTCAGTCTCTTTCTATCTCCTGCCTTCCCCCCCCCTCTTTTTTTTTTATCTGCCATATGCTGCATGTCTTCTGGCAAGATCACTGGGGATAGATGATATCTAAATATACTTTTTCGCAGTTTTGGCACAATGTGGCTCTGATCCTGATTGGGACTTGAATGTTCTTTGGGATAAAAATGTTAAGGAATATGATGGCATTTATGAAGTGGGCCCTTTATGAATATGGGAGGTGCTTTCAGCCTTCAGCAGAATCAGCATTTCTCTAAAACGCCCCCATTGTTCAGCGGAACAACCTATCGGCTAAAACCACAAGATATTAAGTAATACGGTTATAAAACAAGTGTTTTCTGCTTTTTAATCAGATTTCATATATATGGTATATTCCCATGTTCTGCTGAGTTGTACATCCCGTGAATAAGGATTTCAAGGCAAACAGATACATGTTTGGAGACTGCATTTAAAAATCTAAATTTGATATAAATAAAACTTAAAGAAATATAATAAACACATCCAGACTGCCTTTTAAACTTTCTTCCATACCAATAAAAGTAGTTTCTCCCATTATGCATGGTCTCAAAGTATCTCTGCCGTGTGTTAATGCTGGCACGCTGAAGGAGCCGTGTCTGTGGGAAGTGTCTGGTTTAATGGAGACTGCCTCATGTGTTTGTGCTGTGATGGGTTTTGATCTCGATTAGGACCTGGAGCTGCTGTGGGTCCCTGAAAGCAGGTGAGCAGGAGTCGAGGCACCAGTCGAAATTGCTGGGTGGAATCAGAAGAGCACATGTACACTGCCTGGGTATTTCCTGGGTAGATAGGAGTAAGCAGGACATTTGACTGAGCTCTGTTCTGTCCTGGTCTGAAAACCCCAAGATTTTTCAGTATGATCTGTTCTTCTGTTATTTTTAGTTAGAGACCTAGAAATGTAACAGCAATTATCTGCATTATTCAATGTAATGAGTAGGGTTCTTGGGCAAGCCCAGACTGGGATCTCATCAATACTTACAAACATCTGAAGGGTGGGTGTGGATGGGACTGGGCTCTTTTTGGTGGTGCCCAACAATAGGACAAGGGGCGATGGGCACAAGTTGGAACATGGAAATTCCACTCTAAATATGAGGAAAAACTTCTTTCCTGTGGGGGTGACAGAGCAGTGGGTTGTGGAGTCTCATTCCCTGGAGACATTCAAAACCCGCCTGGATGTGTTCCTGTGCCCCCTGCTCTAGGTGTCCCTGCGCAAGCAGGGGGGTTGGATGAGGTGATCTCCAGGGGTCCCTTCCAACCCCTGCCATTCTGTGATTCTGTGAGACCATGCTAGCTTGGATACTAGGAGCTGTATAGTACAGAAAGGAGGAGGCGATAGCAGCAAATAGTGGCTTCATAGTACTGTAGCTGGGCCGCTTCCTAAGCTAGTTCAGGTTTTTCTGTATGCTGTGGTTCATGCCATATAAACATGACTACGTATTGTCCAAGACACTATCCCTTTCAAAAGCTTTAAAATAGGCAAAGTAAGGAAACTATGAGAAGAAGATACTCTGAAGTGTAGAGGCCTTGCTTGGATTTACTGGCAAGGTCCTGAACAGCCTGAGGTCTCACACGTCTCCATCATGCTCCGATCTGTTAGACAGTACAGCCCCTTTGTAGCTTGTTCCCTAATCATTCAGTAGATGAAGGACATAGGGGTAAATAAAGTATTGCAGAAAACTATAAGCCTCTTGACAGAGTGGTGTGGATAGTGGTTTGGGAAACGGCAAGCAAGTTTCATTTGTCCTCTTGTTTTTTAGCATGTACCACAAATCACAGCCTATGGAAAGGAGAGCTTTCTCTGTGAGATCCCAAATGCAGCAAAAAATGGTTCAAAGTCTAGACTACACTTATTGGAGCAGGATGGAGGGAAGTGCAGTATGTACCTAGCCTTATGGCTAATTTTGTAGTGTTTCTATGTATGCAGAAACACTGATATCTGGCAGTTGTGTGCTGTTTGAAAATGCACAGTAACCTTTCTTTAGCAGGTGGACTAATAAGAAATAGAAATCTGCTTGTGCTTACTAGATGAGCATGATTTTCCCTTTCTTTACCATCTTGCCTTTTTACCTCCTGTGTTAGTGAATGTGAACTATTTTGGATTTGTAAGTGTTCATTATGTTACAGTTTCCTGGCACCAGTTTTTTCTGCAGCAAAGGAATCTGGAAGTGTAGTGGTTTTTTGTTTTATATATTTCTAATGAATAGATAAATAAAAATTATTAATTTCTTTTAAAGTACACATTATTTCCCTGTAGAATTCTGGTCTTAGTATTTATATAAAGTGAACAATAACTTCCAACTCGGGAATGTTATTGCTCATGTTACTGCAACTTACTGGAAGGAATAAGATCACACTGACTGACTCATTTTAAGGGTATTTTGATTCTTCTTTCTAAGTTGAGCAACTGTTGTGGGTTTTTCTGTTGTTGTTGTTGATTATCTTCTATTACTGCTCACATCTTACTTGGCAGCTAGTTCTGTGTCCCTTACGTACCATGCTGTTCTGGATCCGTTGCTTGTGGGTGGGTGTGTTTTGCTAGCCGTTTTTCATGGCTTGTATTAAATCTTTCTACCATCGTTACATCTACCTTTATCCATCCTCCCTATGAGATGCGTTAGTAGGAACACTGTTGTGTAACTCAGTTGGGATAGAGTAGTGTGCTTGTTATATGAATCTTACATGAGTTTGCTTGTTACATACATGTTACATGAATTCTGTAGATTCAGGAGCTCATCCGTGAGAATGGAATGTACCACAGGACGTACCTGCACCGAGCTGGGGCTAGCTATACCGACAGACCTGCAGAGTCCCAGGTGTCTTTTAGGACTGCACAAGAATTTAACAGCCTAAATTCCACCGGACTTGCTCTGGCTAGTTGTAGGAAAGACAGCCAGATAGCAATAGGAAAGGACAGTCTGTAGGGAGTAATAACCTATGGGCGTGTGAGTAGAATTTAGGTCTCTCAGTCTGGGTTTTGTCTTGCAAGAAAATCCAGGCCGTATAATGTCATTATTAAAATTAACTTTTACTAATTCCTATTAAACCTTACCTTTTCTCAGCAAGGTCTGCGATCATTGCGTTGCAGCTGTATAACCTGTTAACTGGACTAGTGCTACACACTGGTTTTGCTCTGCCACTTTGAGGAGAAGGTGGCTGGATGTTGCTGCCCCAAACCCAGTCCCAGAACTTGTTCCCACAGAGATTGTCAGTGCCTTCGAGATTTGCCCAGAGCAAGGAGGCGTAATATTGTTTAAAACAAAGAAAGCAAACCACCTTCCCCTTCAAAAAGTGGAGCTTTTCTGATATTGTCACAGTGTAGGATATTTAACTGAAAAGTTAGTGCAACTGCAATCTTGAAGTCTTCTGGCATGCAATTACTCTCTGACTACCTTTTGAATAAGCTTCTGTGAAAGAGGAGAGAGACACCTGTATTACGATCTGTTAAAATATTGATGAATGAAAGAAACCCTTCCAAGAGAGGACTGGTTCACTGAGTCTAGTCCCTGCTGTTACAAGCACCCCACATCATAGAACATTGCTCATATATTAACCAAGCTCTACCTTCAGGGTTTTTGCCTCTGCTGCTCCCATCTGATGTCTTGCTTTCCTAGTGCTGAGGAACCTTCCAGATTCCGACAGAGATGCCGTCACAGTTGGTTTAGTCATACTTGTTCTTGTGCCAGTTAAACTCCTTGTAAATTTAAGTAGCTCTTCTCCTTTTCAAGATTTACTGAACAAATAAGAGGGATGATTACAGTCCCCTCAGAATGCAAATACACCGAGCTCTTTCTGGTGTCCTGTCACATAATAGTCGTCTTTCCCCTCAACCATTTACTGGTGAGGCCTTTAGACTTAATGCTGAGGATTTTTGTCACAGTGTTCTAGGTGAAATGTTGACTTGTGTAGTAGTCTGGTCTTTGTGTAACCCTTGTTTTGTCCCTTGTAGCAAGTTCCCTACTCACCTTCAAGTTCTTAATTCCTGCCTCCAGTGACCTAAGCAACACTGCTGCCTCCTGTAGGGTACTCAGCTGTGTTAGAACTACATGTTTCCTTCATCTAGAAAATGAGCTGCTATGTTGAGAAAGCATGTCGTGTTGGTGTGATGTGTTTTTCTTTTTGGTGCTGGCAAACTGATGTTGTGTTTTATTCTGTTTTCCTTTAGCCTCTTTCTTTAATTATGCCTCCCTTTACAATGTGTTCCAATGCCATATGTTTCTACTGAGGTGATTTTTACGAGCAGTAGTTGCCTGGATGACTTGTTTTTGTTTGCCACTTCCTCTGCCTTTTTTTTTTTAATTAAATCTAGTTACCATGTTTGTTGAATATTTTCAGATCATATACCACCTTATACTTAATAATTTTATTGAAGTCCTTGCATCTAGCCCTGCAATTTAATTTGCTAGTTCTTTAAGAATCCACAGATGGAGATTATTGAGATTTTTCTAGCTTTGAGTGCATTAAGCTCTGAGTTCTGCTTCTGTTCTCATGCTCTGTGCCTCATAGGCATCTTGGATTTCCCAGGCTGTAAAACAAGAAAGTTAATTCCATTTGGAGCCTGTTGAAAGTCGCCTATAAGGCATGTTGCTGTCAGATGCTCTGCACAAGTGTTGTGGGATTCCCGAGTGAAATTTTCATTTCATTGTTTAAAAGTAAGGATAGCGGTGCCATGGAAAAGTCTAAAACTGTGTGTTTCTTCTGCTCTTCCTCTACACTGCTCTGTGCATTCACTCACACTGTCTGGGAGCAGCAGTAATTCTTCTTCCCAGCACTCGCCCCATCATTCACAGTGATGTACCTCCCATCCGACAGGCAACCCTTCCCAGCACCTCGTCCTTTTGCCCAGCAGCGTGCTTGTGCTGCTGTTGTGCCGAACTCTGTCAGTAAAAAAAGGAAGCAATTTCTCTGCTACCTCTTAGGATTTTGCAAGGACAAAAGAGGCAGAAGCACATGGCTGGTTAATGAAATGTGATGTTTCCCAACAGATCCCAAAAGATGCTCTCTGAATGCGTGTAGTAAAGCTAGGATTGGATTAGATGTGAATGGAGAGCCACACTGACTCACTTTGGTTAGTTTAAATGGTTTGTGCAGTTTCCGGTTCAGGGCATGTTAAAGTCCATTCAGGTTCATAAACAGCATTTCCCCAGCTAGTGAGGTGAGTGAATGCAGCTTGTCTCTGGTTTCACTGGGGAATTACAGAGCAGGCAAGAACAGGTAAGAAGATAAAGCCACCACAGATGAAGTGTATTTGAGGAAGGGTTGTGACTTTGCATGGTGGTTCTTTCACTGATGACTTGTCTTAAAATAAAAACGTTTAAAAAAATTGAAGCTCAGCCAATGGCCACATAATATGTTGTTGAGACTGTTACAAGGTGGAGGCTGAGGGGACTCCTGGAAGAACTTGACACACGCTGGCAGAGGAACAGTACCGCGTATTTCTCCTTTCCTCCAGTCCCGCCTTCCCTTCCATCTGCCCTCCCCAAACCCTAGAGAGCAAATACAAACCCCATTAAATTCAGGATGCTGTTTACAGAGGGAGGCTGGAGGGTTTCAAACAAGTTCAGTTTTTGAATTTTGACATTTGAAATTTAGAAGCTTGTGAAGAATCAGCTCTTTAGCAATCACATTTTCCTCTTCCTTTTCCCTCCTGAATTCCTCTGGGGGCTAGGACTGAATCTTAAAAACTTTACAATTTTAGAATTTAAGATTTTAAAATGTAGAGTTTTAGACTTCAGCAGAAGCGAGGAGGCAAGGCCTGTCATTCTGAGCAGGAGAATTTATGCAGTGGGGATGATGCTATTGCTGAAACAACTGCCTGCCCCGAGACCCTTCTGTTTGGATTGCTGTTGGAGAGGCTTTTTTGACTTTAACGTGTTTTGTCATTGCCAAGCCAACTTCTTTTAGCCTTTCACAGAGCAGAAAAGGAAAGCCTTGCTCACATTTTGAGTATTTGAAACCTACTGTTGCCTCAAGCTTTAGCTTCCTGTGCTGTGCTGTAGTGTCTGATAATGAAAGATGAAAGCGTTCTATTTTTGTCTTGTGAACGTAGCTCATGTTTCATGGGCCAGATTGGTTGATTTTTGTGTGTTCCTTTTCAGTGCTGCCTTTATCTTGGGGAATGGGGAAAGAGGGAATAGCGACTTCACTGAGATCCTAAATTTAGAGTGGTTAGAAAAAGTGAGGATGTGTATCCAGGGCCTTTTCAGCTTTTCAAGGCACCTGAAGAGGCTGATATGTGACCAAGCGTGTCAAGTTGCAAGGATGGTGCCTGTGCACCAGAAAGCCCCTTGCCCTTTACCCCTAATGAATATCACAAGTGGCAAATCTGTGCACGCTGCGACACATAAAGACAATCTTTCTTTCTTTGTCATTTGAAATATACACTGCAGAGATAGCTGTCAGTGGTGTGTTCTGATCTAGACAAGCTTAAAATACACATTTAAGAAATTATAGTTGATTCTGGGCATGTTTTCATTCTGTATGCCTAGTACACTAAAGAGTTTGGTATAATAATTTTTATTTACATAAAAGTATTCTCAAAGGTGAGGGACAGCAGATTTGTGGTCTTTTTCTAGCTGTTCAAAGTACAGAGATAATATTAAATGGAAAGGGGAGCATGGAAAAAGAACATAGAGAAGAGGCCATGATGTTCTGTGCCTTGGGTGTCACATATTTTCTGACTTGGATTTATTGGGGAAACTTGCTTATCTGAACTGCAGTTATCCAAGTGCTTTTACTGCATTGAGTATAAAAGCTAAATATGATTTGTGTTTTATTTCTCTAAGACCTATAGCTTAGCTGTTGAATTAATATTATTTCATTATAGTTGGGTGTATTGGGTTGTTCTCCTACCTCACTTTGCTCTCAGATGTTGATATTTCCATGTTCTTTTTTAGAATGATGGATATAGTAATTAAAAACATGTTTGCACGAGTGTTGCAGAATGAAACTCCATGTCTATTCACAGTGTGTTCCTGCTGTAGGAATTTTTCTGTGGAGACAGAGCCTGTGTATTTGTGTGTCCAGTCTGAAGTGCTCCAGAGCAGATGCCACCCATGTTCTGCAAGAGGCTGTAGTTCAGGACACAGTTCCGTCTGCAAACCCCAGCGGAGAAGTTCTATGGTTCAGCTTTCCCTCTCTTTCCCCCTCAGGCAGTTCACTGCTATCCCTTTCCAACCTGCCAGTGTAACTCCTCAGCAAGTGCAGGAGAAAATAACTGCCTGGGCTGCTCTGGCAGAACTCGGGTTAGGTGACTGCTACTGGATTTCACCTCCTTCTGAATACTGACACACCTGGACGGCATTGCACACCAAGGATGGCTGAGATCCCTTGCAAAATAGTGCTGTTTTCGTTGCAAAAGAATTACGGTTGTTACATTCATACAGGTATAACATTTATAGGAGGTGCTGCTTTTTGTGCTGGTACGTCCAAACTACAGCTTCAGAGACAGATGGCGAGGATATTCTGCACCATGCTGCCCTGTTCATGATGAACTGGCTAGCATTGTTAGCATATTTATAGTAGGTTCTACTTTTTGTGATGGCATTATCCGAACTACCATCTTGTGAAGCCAGGTGTCAAGTTTTTTTTTGTTTGTTTTATAAATCTCCTTGGCACTGCTGACACAAGACAGCAGATTCCAGGTAAATCTGCTGGGTTGCAGGAGTGTGCGAGAAGAGTACAGCTTGCATATGCTGTCCTACAGCGTTAGTAGCTCCTTGTCAGGCCCTGCGTGGGTAGTACAGAAAGAAGCACTCAGCTGCTTGGGCAGCCTTTCCTGCTGAGAGAAGTTGTGTTCTGTGGAAAAAGCCATGTCTCAGCAAGCATCTGAGAAGGCTTTCTTCAGCTTCCTAAGTGTACCTTATTTTCTAGAAAGCAAGAGCTGTGCTAGGGCACATGCAGTCATCAGAGGTTTCTTTGCTTTGAGTGGGAAGATCCACAGTGATTTTTTTTTTAAACTTTTTCTATGACAAGCTCCTGGACTTGGAAGATGACAATAGAGTACAAATGATGAACAGTGATGCTTTGTATGAGGGCTAACTTCATGTTTGTTCTGCGATACGAGCTCAGCGCTTGTTTTTACCTGGTTATGAAAATACAAAGATGTTTATGTTTTGCTATTTCACACATACAAGATAGCATAAAGGGCATCTTAAAAGGTACCCTTTTGATCCTGCTTGTTATAATTCAAGGTACTATCTTCAGAAGACATATAGAAGTACATTTTAATCCAAAGCAAAATGACAAAAAGGAGTATATGTTGGAGAGCTGCATTTGGGGTACACCTGAAGTGAGTTGCTGATATATTCTCTGGGTGCTCTGAGACAGAACAGGCTGTTGCTGTTGTATGAGACCTTTGTACACTGCCTCTTCCCAGCAGTTTAGGAAGCTCGTGTACCCTGATATGATATACACTTGAACTGGCATCTTGGTAAGCAAAACAGGTTACACTGATGGTTACATTGATGGGAGCCAGAGAGGGAGCATCAGGTGTGTGCTGTGGCTTATCTGGAGGATACAAATAAAGGAGGGCCTGTTCCCTGCTCTGGAGGCACCGTGTTCATGATTAACTATGTGTCAGCAAGTGTGCGCACATGCGTGCATGTTCACAAGTAATTGTCTCCGCGAAAGGAATTCCAGAGAGCTGGCTAGATGTCTGCCTGAACAGTTGGTGAATCTGGTTAAGCTATTGCAGGTGGGTCATTCACAAAAATAATTGGTTGTTTTCAGAGAGTTGGTTATGTTTGCCCTTCTTGTTTAGCATGAGATAGGGAGTTGTTTTGCAGTGCATTGCAAGCTGGTTATATTCAGCTTCATACCTGCAGCTGTTACTTTTCCACATGTGCAATTTTTTTCAACGTTGCTAGAATTAAGTGTTTTTCTTCTTAAATGAAATATGTCCACAATTAAGAAAAAAATTCCTTGGTGAGACAGGTTGCTGGTATCCATGGGGTTGCTGGAGGATGGCCAGTGGAGCTCATTGACCAAAGATAAGAATTGGAAAGCGGCAGCATGTAAGTCTAGAAATGGGAAATGCTGAATCCTGGTGGTACTTGGCTACCCGTGGCTGGAACGACTTTGTGAGCAGAGTCTGGGCTCCATAAAACAGCTGGTGACATGTCTCTATTTGAAAGATGGTTTTAGTTTACAAACCACAGCCATGCTCCGTGAGTTACAGAGCAAATTTATATTAATGTTCGCATTTTGTTTGGTAGGTGGCCCTTTTTTAATGTTGCTCAGGATAATTTGTGCTCTTCCCTTTTTCCTGTCTTCCTTCACTCTTACAATATGTGGTGCAGTTATTTCTCTGCAGCCTTACTGTTTTCTGTTGGCTTTCTTCTCGTTCTCCTGCTTGCTGCTTAGGGCCATAGGGAAGGGGATTCAGCTCCTCCACCTGCATGCTGTGTCAGTAACTGAAACCGCCTCTTCAGAGAAGAAAAAGGAAGGGAAGTGCTGGTAGCCATAATGGTATATAGAAACTCAGTAGTCAGCAAGGTCCCATGCTGCATCAGTGTGACATTTCTATTAAAAGGAGTTTCCCAGAGTGGGAAAGAGCCCTGTTGGAGTCAGGTTTAGAAGCAAACTGTGTGAAATCACAGGTGAGACAGGCAAGTCCTTAGCAGTCAATACCTGTTTATTAATAGTTCCACATTTATGACAAGTTAAATTTGTGGAGAGAGAAATAACTATAGGAATCAAATGGGAATTACTTTAAGTGGAAACACCCACAATCGTTAATGAATTTTCCGTGTAACATGTCTTTACTAAAGAAAGCATCCTCTTTTTTTTTCCATTTCCCCCCCCAGGAGGCAATAATAATGAGCAGCAGTACTTCTAATCTTCAATAAAGAGTCTAAACAAAGGCAAAAAACCATGTCCAGCAGTAAATTACTACTTTGTTTCTTTCTTTTTTTTTTTTTTTTTCTGATCCTGTTTGGTATGGCAAATCTCCATTGCTGTTTAAATGTTCTCCCACAGAACTGAGAGAGAAATCATGACAGTTCAGCAAAAATGAATGCAGGAAAAAATTGAAATGTGTATTTAATGTAAGACCATTGGAAGCACATCCAGATGGAGAGATGGTGCTGTCTGGAATACTGGTGCTGTCTTTGGAGGAAGATTTTATTGCTGCCCTGTTGAAGACTGAGGTTTTCGAAAAGTCATCATGTTTTTGAGACAAGTTTTGCATTCCATAATGCACGGTGGCAAAAAGCAAAGAGCCGAAACATTCTGATAGCATTTTATAGTTTATAGAGGCACTTCATGTAATAACTTTGCTTAGCAAATTTAATTGTTGCTGATGAAAATTGGGAAGTTAATATTTCCATGACCCACGGCAATCAACTTTGAAACAAGCCCATTCCTGAAGTTTTCAGTTTTAGCAGATGCCTTGTTTGAGACAAAACTTCAAATACCCATGACTCATGGCCACCAACTGAAAGTATTTTGTTGTTCCTAAGGGTACAAAACAGTATCTTATATATTTTGGGCAGTGAGTCGTGGCTGAAAAGTTATGTCAGTAGTGCTTCTAAAGGTAAAATGGATACAGTGATTCTGTGGACAACATCTGGAGTTCAGGCGCCATTAGTTAGTTGTGGGGATGGTTTGCTGTCATTGACTTCTGATATTTACTCATCATCATAACACAATACTCGTTACGTGATATTTACTCATAAAAGATGACCAAGTGGTTCATACGGTTTATTCTGCTGGTGTCTTTGACCTCCTCTGGAGTCATTGGTGACAAAGAGCTGTGAGCTTCCATAGTTTGGTACTGGTTGCCGCTAGATAAGACTGTTGATGGTTATGATTTTATGAGGCATGGGATTGTGCAATGAGCTGATAAGGCCTGACCTGATTCAGCATGCTCTCCCGTTGTGCCCATACCAGGATTTGCAAAACACGCAGACTAGTGTTGCCTCCACAGTGCTCTGTCGTCCAGTCTTGTGGGGTGAGGGCTGTCCAACATCTCCAGCAGGCTAGCTCAGGATCTGTGCTATCAGTTGGCATCCATCCGTGTGCTTTCTGACTTCTCGTTGCATTTAAGGTAAAATGAAGGTGCATTGCCTTCACTGAGAGCTAACCTGAGAACAGCTCAGCGTCATGAAATTACAGATGTTTTTAAGAAAACAGACCTGTTTCCCTGGCAGTAAGGAAGGGGATGGCAGCACTTACTCTGGTGCAGTAGCTGTGGGTGTGGGAGGGAAGCATTGTTCTCACCTGTTCTTCCAGGTGAAGCACTTCTGCCTGTGCATAGTTGGCAGCAGCAGTCATTGGCTTGAGCTGCCTTGCCCACCTGCAGGTCTGAAGTTGTTTCTTCCTGTGCTGGAGTGAGTTTTAAGCTCAGGGTTAGGTATTCTGGCTGCACGTGTGCGACTGCCTCTCTGTGCTGCCCTCAAGACCAGAGGTGAGTAGGGCATTTCAGCTTCTCAAGCTGCTGTGCACGGGGTTTCTCTTGTTTTGTTAGCATCTAGATGCAAAGGTGTGGGGATTTGCACAGCTGATTCCAAGTTAGGGGTGGAAGAGTGTAGCTGATAGCTGGCCTTTCTTTCTAACTTCTCCCTTGGT
This sequence comes from Phalacrocorax aristotelis, assembly GCF_949628215.1. Taxonomy (NCBI): domain Eukaryota; kingdom Metazoa; phylum Chordata; class Aves; order Suliformes; family Phalacrocoracidae; genus Phalacrocorax; species Phalacrocorax aristotelis. The sequence goes on along the minus strand of NC_134277.1, from coordinate 102,353,894 downwards.
GGGCAGCTCTTCTTTGCTCAGGGCAGCAGGCATTAAACAAGCAAAAGGATGGAGGTTACCTGGCCTCTGGAGTGCAAGTATTTCACTGTCTGTGGGGCAGCTGGGCAAATGACTAAGTTCCTTGGTGTCTCCTTCCTCAGAGGCATGGATTTGATGTTGTGAAGGGTGTGGACTGCAGCTGACATCCCCAGTGACTCTGCTTGTCTGCTGAGAGTGTTGTAGATGGAAGATAAATTGCTCATCATTGCAGTCTGACAGCTGCTTAGAGAGCAGAGTAGGATTGATTCCTGAAGTTCTTCCTTAACTATTTCATTTACCTGGGTGGACGTTCACTATTGAATTGCTAACTCCTTTACAGTGATGAATAGTAACATAACTATTTGTCTTGTTCATTTTGTGTACTCTTAACATCCTAGATAACACAGCTAGTATATTGTCATTTATGTCTCTTAGGAAAAAAACCCTGGATTGTTAAAATAAGCTGGTAATGCAGTCTTACTGTATTTGGTAGAGCCTATTGCCTTGGGGGATGACATATCTCATTAACCAGCCATAAAAATCTTGCAGTTTTCCATCTTTGCTTCATCAGCTATATTACCATTCATGTTATGTGCCTACAGTTTGTTCAGGTCAGTAGTGAGTAGCGTATTTGTGTATTTCTGGTGTATTTACACAAGGCTGCTCTCTGATGCTTGCAGGCTCTGGAGTTGGGTCTTTCGAGGCTTGTGCTGATCTGCAGCTGCTCTGTAATCAAGTAAGAAAATGCCCTATTCATTCGGCGGGGAGGTTTGCTTACCTTGCATTGTGCCATTCAGTTACCTGTTGAGGCGTTACCCCCTTAATGTGCTATAATAACAATAGACTGTTGGAAAAGCAGGTAGCAAAACAATAGCTTGAAATAAGATACTTTCTGGAGGCATCTCAGGGGTGGTTAATAGCTAATTCCTGAGCTTTTGGCTGTTAAAAGTCTGCTCTGAGCTCCAGCCAGGTTACAAAACATGTTTTGTCTGGCAGTAGTATGGATCAGTGAGCCAAAGCGTTATGAACAGTTAAAAAAATCCTTCTGAGAGAGTTCAGACCCTTGTTTTGGGAAAGCTGTTGAGAGAGTATGAAGGAGGTATGGTTTCTCCGGGGCCTGCAGCACAGGAGTTTGATAGTCACTTAGGTAAGGGGGGTTTGCAGTGTTTGTTGTTTCAAACCCATATTCCTCTAGTTCTGTTTTTTATACTGATAAGATTCAATATTGGGTGGAGAAGGCTGCTTATTTGGTTTGGCCACAGCCAAAACTTGATTTGGTTTGGCCACAGCCTTCCAGGAGGGAGAAGACTTGGGTAGGGGATCGTGGGAGAGGGTCTGGGGAGCTGTGAGCACCACCGGCTTGGACCGGGTCTGAGCCAGGAGCAGGCAAGGACCCGGTGATAAGCTTGGGAGCTCAGGGGAGTCTGCTGGCAAGGGCTGGAGTGCAACCCAAATGTGCAGACTCCAAACAGTGATGGTGTGGCCACCTTTGCTATTTTTATTAAATTCATAAGTGGTGCTTTGTGAATGTATAAAAAAGAGGCTCTGGAGAGCATTGAGTATTAAAATGTCTAGTTTTAGGTTGTAATTCATTAGAGTATTTTTCTGAAGAGGAGAGTCAGTTGTTTTTTCAGGTGTCTGGTTTATTTGGGACTGTGAAAGGGAGATTCTTTTATGAAATGAAACCTTCTTACTGCGTACAGTTGTGGGACAGATGCTATATGTTGTCATGTTGCTCTCATTGGAAAGCAAACGTAAGTATAGCTACAGCAGTGTTAAATGCTGTGACTAACCTAAGATACTCCATTACATACTGTTTCAGATTTTATGCAGACAAGCATGTTATCTTCTGCTGAAAGAGCATTTGCTACAATTTTATTTTAGTAATCTGCAAGGGGTTGCTAAGTGTACATGATAAATAGATTGCTACCTGCAGTATTATGAAGAATATTGTAAGAAAATCTTGATAACGTTTTCTGCTCTAGTACCAAAGAAACTGTGAAAACTGTCCATGTACCCTTTTTGAGTATTTTCTCCTTCTACTGTATACCTGTATGCATGAATCTCTATGAGGAAAAAAAAACAACCTGAAAAATATTCTTTACTTCATTTTCCTCTGTTTAATTGCTCATTGCTTTAGAAGTAAGAGGACTTTCAGGTCTTGTGTTTTCATGTTTTTCCCTTTCTATTTCACTAGCTGAATAGTAAATCTATACTTCTTTTTGTATTAGATAGAGGTTTTTTCTTATTTTACTCTAAGTAGACACTATGTCTTCTTCCATGGTGCTGTGGAGGTTACCGTGTAGGTGACCTCTGCTTTTTAATTTGCAAGCAAAACAAACTTTGTGTGAGCATGGTCAAGCATAAGTTTTTTTTTCTGGTTACGGTTTATTTTTTTAAAAAACAGCATGAACTTTTTAGAAAACTGCCTTAAGTATGAATGTACTTATCTTGGCTGATGTGATAGCTAAATGGAAGCTGAAAGGGCTCTTTGGAAATCGCTTATGTGTCTGTAGATAGCAGTAGTGTCAGTATTACAGCCAACTTGACCAAAATGACATGGTTTATATATGTTAGGGCATATGAATGAAGCATGCTACCAGGTTAATGTGCCCAAACTGGGGGCTGATTTTACAGTTAGCTATTTTCTTTGCTTCAGTCTTCTTGATTTCGCTTTTTAATTCTGTGAATTAGCATCAATACACGTGGGAGGACATTTTCTTTGGATCCCGCACTAAATTATTCTGAACCGTGTAGAAGCCCTGACAGTGAGAGGAGTTGAATGTCTGTCTCCTCATTTATCCTGTTAATGGGCTTTTCACTGTGTATTTTTGCGCTTATTTGAAGCAGTGATATTAGTCTTCCAATTACTGTTCAAGCTCTTTGACTGTGCCGATGAGCAGTTATGCAACATGTCTGAGTTGCTTCCTTTTTCCCAAGAGTGGGCAAGTAAGACAGGACAAGTATTTGCTTCTACACGCAAGTTAACTCTTCAACTGAAATTCAGAGCTCAGGCTACGGATACGCCGAACAGGTCCCTGATAAATGAGAATGGATGCTGTGTGCCAGCATGATGTCAGGAGTGCTGGATTTCGGTCTGATGCTTCTGAAATGTTGAATGCAAATTCATGGAGCGTTTTCATCTTTCATCCATTGTAGGAAGTGGTGATTTTAAAAAAATTATTTAAGGTTAATCAGCCCAAATGGAACTGATTGTTCTAGTGTAGCGGTTAAACAAGTACATGAACCTTCATGTGTGGGCTTGTTACTGTGCTGCTCAGTGCCCCTGTGATCTGCCCTACCAGCTTCTGGCATCTGTTTCTCCTTCAGGGACCTCCGCCGTGCCTGTGCTGCTGCCCTTTGAACATGGAGTAGCTTTGCCAGGTTTATGAGCAGAAGCATCTCCAAAATGAGGTGTCTGTGTCTGGTAGGATGCTGGGGGATGAACTGCCAGGTGGCAATTATGAGAGCGGAGAGCTGCCAGGGCTTGGAGAGCTGCTGGGGCTTGGTCTATATACCTAAATCACAGAATGACTCAAAGTCATCAAGCTGTGATGCATCACTGGCTTGTTTGGATGCTTAATTACATTGTCCTCCTTCTACTCTTTCCTATGACAGTAATACACATCTGTCTGATCCTTTCTAAAGAAAACTTAAGCTAGGATTATCTTCTCTGTTTGGGTGTTTGTCCTGTTGATGGAAAGCAAAGGGTGGCAATTAAAATCATGGAACTTGTTCAGCTGTGAGAGAAGGCCCTCCTTGCAATATGAGATGACCAGCAAGCTCTGGCTGATCCATCTGTGCCAATTTTAGGAAGTTTCCATTTCTGTTTGCCACCTGCCCCTCACTTGCCCCTCAAAGACAGAGGTTACTGCTCCACTGACGAGGTCTGTGGTGTGGGCATGGGCATGCACGCCTGGATTGGGTGCTGGAGAACTGATTCAGTGTACGTGCACATGTTAGCTCCCCTCCTGCATGAGCGACCTGAGCAGCTGTGTGGCATCGCCAGTGCCGCGGCGGAATCGGGGAGAGAGTGGGCTCAGCCTCTCAGGGATAGCTTTGTGGTTACACTGGATTAGCCGTAGTGTGCAGCTGTATCCTAAGACTGCATTTTGGCACGTGCATGGAGGCTTTGCACTTTTAATTGATTTCCCTCACTTTCTTGCCTGCTTCATGTAAGTGTGACCTAGAGCATGGAGTGCTGAGGCTGATGCAGTGCTCCTTTCACTGCAAGCAGTTTTATGTGTTATTACAGGGTATGAATTTAGTTCCCTTCTCCTAATTATGAGATTTTTCATCTTGGTTGACAGATTTAGATTTCCTGCCACCTATCAATGGTTTAGTGAATGTAGTTGGATCTTGGAAGAGACTGGTTCATACACATAAACAAGAAAGAAAGAGGAGGTGGATCCTGCTTCTAGTCCTGGTGGATCATCTTCAGATATTTCTGCATGACTATGTGGTTAGAAAAAAAGGCACCATGTATTTGTGTGACTGTTGTAAGGCTTGCTGTCTTTAGTATCTCAAATTGTGTAGAGCTGTTACCCTGACATTCCCCCCCCCCATCCCCCCCCCATCTGCTTTACTTAATAACTAGGGTAGAGGGGATGGTTCAACTCCAGACTATTTTTTTTTAAATTATATAGATTTACTGGCTGTATTTTGACAACACAAATTGACTTCTGAAGCTATACCGGAAATGTACCAGTTTTATGGACTGGTGAGATAACATTAACTGTAATTTTTTATTTTTAGGTTTTTTTTTCTGTTTTTTAAAAGATATTAGCTTTTAATTCTTATCCTTTCCTTCACAGTTTTCAGAGAACCTCATTTGCTTGTAGTTCCAAAAGATTTCTCTCTTCTCTATGAACTAGCAAATTAAACACAAAAGAAAACAGTATGGTTTTGTTATTTCTTTAAAATTGTTGATTACCTTGTATTTGTAGTCTATCTGCATTTATTTATTACACTGAAACAGAAAATAATACTTGAATTAATGGTCCATTACAAAAGTAGTACTAAGTTAGGGGAATAAATCACAGGAGTATATGCTTTGCAAGGAATGGTGTTTTGAACTAATAATCTGGAATAGAACAGCACTGTCTTGTTTAAAGGAAGTGTGGTTCTGCGGCCGTCTATACATTTGCTGCTGAAAAGGGTTATGTTCATAACATCGCCAGAGTGGATTTAGAGGATCAAAACATGTTCCACTGTAAAAGTGACCTGGAAAGAAATATTTTCATACAGTTTTATGTTGTCATTGTTTTTCATTCATTATACACATGCACACATCCTTGGCTGAGATGTTCTTTTGTCTTGTTTGTTGGTTTCAGAAGCTTCCTGGCTTTTCTGTAAGAATTATTTAGTGTCCCAGATCTGCCAATTATGAGCTTCTCAAGCTATCGTCACAGGAGCAGAAGGGTGAACCTCCAGGCAGAAACCTGGTGGAAATAGCACTGAAGCAGCTGCAGACAAAAGGGCAGGCTGTGCATTTGATAACATAAGAATTGAGTGCACTGGGATTGAAATGTAGGCATATGAAAGGTGACAAATTTAGCCCAGGGTAAACCTGCTTTTGGGAGAAAGCTCAGTCTCTAGTAAGTGTCATGTGTTCACAGCTTTTAAATCAGGATGGCTTGACTTGGCACAGATTAACCCTTTTGTTAACCCCTATCCTCAGTCTCTGCAACCCATATACATTTGAGTTTCTCTGGTCATGTTATCTGTTTCCACTTGGGGAAAAATAATTTGTGGGTGAAATGTTGAAGGTATGGTGCATTTCTCCTGGATTTCCAGGCCTGTGGTGGTCCAGATGTAACCATGGCTCTGAAGATGATGCTGGACATCTGGAGATCATGGTCACATCTACTCTAGGTATACATAAACTCAATAGCTGGAGTCAAACTTGGCTTGCATGAGTTGCATGTTTACTGTCAGGAAGCCTAATGTGTCTCAGGCATGTTGGCTTACCAAGCATGAGCAAAGCAGCTATCATTTGTAGCCAGTAGAGCAGCCCAGGCTTTCCACAACCATTGGACTTGCTCTGTGTAAGTTTAATTTTTCTTGATTCTACGTAGAACGAATCTTCTGGAGCCACAGCTGAAGAGGTTGGTCAGCCTTAGCCTAATTTTTTTTCTTCCAAGTTCTTCTTCAGTACCTGCATGTTGCCAACAAGTTGCAACTGCAGTCAGCTTAAATAAAAATCACCATCCTTCCCAGTGAAGTTTTATGTGGGGTGTTGAGATCTCTGCACTGGTAATGCAGCCTTCCAGAAGCAAAAAAGTGGTGAAGACTGGGCATTGAGTGCAGAGGAAAAATGCATATGTTAGTTCTTGAATTTGGATTACCCTGACATTTGTCACTTCTGTAGTGTTTTTGCTTTACATTAAAAGCTCTTTCCAGTTTGGTTGCAGGGAAGTATCCATTTCATGTTCTCCTCACCAGGAATGATAGCCAGATTACAAGAGCTGAGGCTTGGCCCTCTTTGGTTGTGTCTTACGTCACATCTTCATTTGGTGACCTCACTTTTTCAAGGTTGCCGAGCCTGTTCCATTTGTGGTGGCCCTGCCAGGCTGTTGCAGCACTGGCCTTGTGCAGGGCTGCTTGAAAGCCTGTGGACTACAGGTTTTGACACCTTTGGAGGGAGGATTATTGAGTACCAGTGTTTCCAGACAGCTGTGATTCATTCAGCATGTATTTATAGTGCCACAATCGTTACAACCAGGGTCAGATCATAAATTGTGAACCTTGAGGAGGAGGAGAAGGTTGTGTTTTCCTAGCTAATTCAGTGGGAGTCAGAAACTTCATAGGATTAATTGATTTGTGCCACGAATGGGTCAATGATGTACTTTGAAAACTCTCATGGATTTTCACGTGGCTCCAGGAAAAGTGAAACCACCCCCTCTAGCCCTGTTGCATATTTTAAAGCAAAATTCTTCAGACTTTTTGTTAGCAACCACAACAGACGCTCAGCTTATGAAACTGCTTTGTGGCATCGGACCAAGAGCTGAAGTTACAGGCCCCATGCTGATACTGTTGGATGAAGCGCTGTGGTCTTTGTCATGCAAAGAGGTGGATGTAAGGATATATTAATATTAATTTAAAACCCTGCTATTTGGCATCTCTTCTTGAAAGGGTTACACCTACTTGCTTCTGCCACCTGCATTTTTAAATTAGGGCCGTAATCATATGTCTGTATAGGGTAATAGCTTCTAGGGTGGGAGCGGCCTCATTAAAAATGTACTTTATGATCATGATAATGTGATCGTTTGAGGTGAAAAGCCAGTTTTTATTTTTTCTTTTAATTGCATTAGGTAGTGAGTGTCCTTGCTTTTTTAGCTTGAGCAAAGTAATTTTTTCTGGATCTTCTTTGCTCAGCCTGGAGTAGATGTTAATAGAGTGTCCCGTTGTTTCCATCTCGACTGCTACTTTAGGAGAAATCTATACCTGAGGACAGAAGATCTCTTAATTTCTCATCTGATTTATGACCGAGGGGGAAGTAGTGGCCCGTTCAGAATTGGTGGGAGCTATGCAACGCAAGTGAATTTGAAAAGTCAAAACTCTACCACAGACAAGTTAACGTGCATGCTTTCTTCTCCTTGTTTTAATTTCTTGGTGCCCTCGCTGTGTGGGAAATACTGTGATTTAGGAAAGGGGAGGAGGAGACATCTGTATCCAGTCTGCAAGAAAGTAAAAAATGGTAGTGTAGACAAATTGGGTGATTACAGGACCCTGATGTAGGAGAAATGGAAGATAAAACAAGGCTGACAGGGTTGTTTCAGTGTAGCAGTTGTGGTGGGAGGTTTTTGGGTTTTGATGGCTGTCCTTTACGGACATCATGAATGCTCTCATCTGAATAATGAAGTTAATAGTCCAATAATACTAGTGTTTGTGTGTGGGTGGAGTTCAGATCTTCAGTCTATCTGATGTTCTGTTCCGTGCAATTTTCTGTAAACCTGCTAACAAGACTGTGTTCGTTCATTTATGATGATTTGGGGCTTATCAGTGTAATTAAAAAGCTTGAGTGATTTTTTTAAAGTTCCAATTTTACTTGGACAAAAAAAATCTGTGTTGATATAGTATAAAAGCTCAACAAAAGGAAAAGAAAACATTTAGAACCTTAAGCAATGAAATATCTTGAGAAGAGATTGTAAATAATAAGTGGGTTGAAAAGCCATGATTCTATACATTGATGAGCCATTTTGGCAGCACAATTGAATGATATTTTCCTTTCTGACTTGTTTGAGGTGGTCAACAAAATTGACTGAATCCAAGCGAATTTATTTAAGTAGTTGAAGGATGGTGTATAACTAGCAATACTTAATCAATGTTATTGTGAACTTAGGCTAAGGATGATAGTCACATTAGCAGCAAATTCAGCTAAACTGGTGCATGTGTATTAATACCATACTTTATAACTGGCATAAAGTTAAAATTGCACTTGCAAACTGTTGTGGTTTAGCCCCAGCCAGCAACCAAGCACCACACAGCTGCTCGCTCACTCTCTGCAGGTGGAACCGGGGAGTCGGAAGAGTAAAAGTGAGAAAACTTGTGGGTTGAGATAAAGATCGTTTAATAGGAAAAGCACAAGCCGTGTGCGCAAACAAAGCAAAACAAGGAATTCCTTCACTACTTCCCATGGGCAGGCAGGTATTCAGCCATCTCCAGAAAAGCAGGACTCCGTCATGTGTAACAGTTACTTGGGAAGACAAATGCCATCACCCTGAATGTCCTCCCCTACCTTCTTCTTCCCCCAGCTTTATATGTTGTACATGACGTCACATGGTATGGGACATCCGTTGGGTCAGTTGGGGTCAGCTGTCCTGGATGTGTCCCCTCCCAGCTTCTTGTGCACCTGGCAGAGCATGGGAAGCTGGGAAAGTCCTTGACCAGTGTAAGTGCTACTTAGCAACAGCTGAAATGTCTCCACATTAGCAACACTGTTTCCAGCACAAATCCAAAACACAGCCCCATACTAGCTACTGCAAAGAAAATTAACTCTATCCCAGCTGAAACCAGCACACAAGCCTTACTCTTACAAACTAAACTTAGATGGACTGTCGTTTAACCAAGGTAAAACTTCACTTGCAAGATCCTGTACTACCTAAAGTAAGAATTTAAATCCACCTGAATTTGATAGGTGACAAGGAAAGGCAACTGTAACAACTGGATGAAGTGCGCCCCGGGAAACTGAACATTTGTAGTATATTTTTGAAGGATAAACACTTGTACGTTATTGTGAAATATAGTAACCAACATTTGGTTTTGGTTTTGCAGTAAAAAACCCCCCTTCACCAACATTAAGAATCAAAGAAACCACAACTTTAAAAAAAAAAAAAAAAAAAAAAAGAAAATAACAGCAATACTTCTTTGGTATGGTTCAAGATTATTTTAGCATGGGTTTTGTCTCACATTGGCTTTGAAGCTGTGATCATAGTATCTTGGGCTTAAAGTTGTGTTTAACGGTGTTTCTGTAGTAGGCTGAAGGCCTTTGGGGTTTTGCTGTTTTGGGAGCTGTCTATATTAAGAACATAATAATGACACAAATTGTGTGTTTAAGCACCCTGTGTCAGAGTTGAAAAGATAAAGCATTGAAAAGACGCAGCATGAGAAGTTTTGTTTATGATGTGTTGAATTTCAGCTGAAGGCTCCCCAGCTTTATTAAAAGCAGTACACATCCAGTGGTACTGGGTTTTCATGAGTGGGCTTTCAGCCGTGCTGTTCAATAGGTAGAGATAACAGGCCTGGGGATCCTGTGCTTAAAGGCATCCTGTGGCTTCTTAAAAGTTTTGTCTGTATTAATTTTTCTCTCTGTTTTCGTCACTAGTGGAGTTGTGTTGATGGCAAGAGCATGGTGGTGCTTGGGAAAATGGAAGCCGAGGAAGGTCATGCTATAAACTGCATCTCTGCTGCTGTCAGGATACCTTCTGACTTCTCTTGTCTTAGAATAGAATAGACTTTTAAAAGGCTTTGGAGTAGAATATAATTGTTTAGGTTGGAAAAGACCTTTAAGATCATCAGGTCCAACCATTAACCTAGCACTGCCAAGGCCACCACTAAGCCATTTCCTTAAGCACCGGGTCTACACATCTACTGAATGCCTCCAGGGATGGTGACTCCACCACCTAGCTGGGTGGCCTGTTCCAGTGCTTGACAACATTTTTGGTGAAGACATTTTTCCTAGAATTCAACCTAAGCACAACTTGAGGCCGTTTCCTCTTGTCCTATCACTTGGGAGAAGAGACCAACACCTACCTCACTACAACCTCGTTTCAGGTAGTTGTAGAGAGCGATAAGGTCTCCCCTCAGCCTCCTCTTCTCCAGGCTAAACAGCCCCAGCTCCCTTAGGTGCTCCTCACAAGACTTGTGCTCCAGACCCTTCACCAGCTTCGTTGCCCTTCTCTGGTCACGCTCCAGCACCTCAATGTCCTGCTTGTACTGAGGGGCCCAAAACTGAACACAGTATTCAAGGTGCAGCCTCACCAGTGCCGAGTACAGGGGCACGATCACCTCCCTGCTCCTGCTGGCCTGATACAAGCCAGGATGCTCTTGGCCTTCTTGCCCACCTGGGCACATGCTGAACTCATGTTCATCTCATGAACATGCTGGCTCATGTTCAGTTGGCTCTCAAACAGCACTCCCAGGTCCTTTTCCACCTGGCAGCTCTCTAGCCACTCTTCCCCAAGCCTGTAGCGTTGCATGGGGTTGTTGTGACCCAAGTGCAAGACCCAGTACTTGGCCTTGTTAAACCTCATACAATTGACCTTAGCCCGGCCCATCAATCCAGCCTGTCCAAGTCCCTCTGTAGAGCTTTCCTACCCTTGAGTAGATCAATACTCCCCCCCATCTTGGTGTCACCTGCAAACTTACTGAGGGTGCACTTGATCCCCTCATCCAGATCATTGATAAAGATATTAAACAGAACTGGCCCCAACACTGAGCCCTGGGAAACCCCGCTCATGACTAGCCTCCAGCTGGATTTGGGTCCATTGACCACAACTGTCTGGGCTCAGCCATCCAGACAGTTTTTTAAGTAGCGAATAGTACGCCCGTCCAAGCCATAAGCAAACAGTTTCTCTGGGAGAATGCAGTGGCAAATGTTGTCAGAGGCTTTACTAAAGTCTAGGTGGGTGAAATCCACAGTCTTTCCCTCATTCACTAGGTGGGTAATCTGGTCATAGAAGGAGATCAGGTTGGTCAAGCAGGACCTACCTTTCACAAACCCATGCTGACTGGGCCTGATTGCCTGCTTGTCCTGTATGTGCCGTGTGATGGCACTAAGAGGAACTAAAGGCTTGGCTGTCTGGAGAATGAGGCAGAGAGGTGCTTGCAAACCCACTGTCTAAACAGAGCAAAGGCTGTTCTCAGGTTTCCTTTCCTTTTTGGCACACTGTACCTTCATAGTGGAAATTAAGAGAGTCTGTAAATTGAAGAGCTTGTAAATTGTGATTCTAGATAAAATGATAAAGCCCAGAGGATCTAGTTAGTATTACACTTGCGCTGACAAGCCATCTCAGTTGTTCAAGTTCACGGTAGTGAAGTGACCTTTTAAAAGCTCTCCTCTTCTCTGAGGCGCTCATGTTCTGAAATGAGCAAGCATCAAGCATGTGGCTGTGCTTACAAAACCACAATTCACCCACAAAATTATTTTGAGAAACAATTTGGCTTGGAAGACCTTTGCATCAGAATCTCAGGAAGGTTTTTTTGGGGGAAATAAGCTGATTTTTTTTCTCAGAGGCAAAGGTCGTTTACAAACTATTGGAGTTTTCTGCATAGCCAGGAGCTGAATCCTTACTGATTGTTCGGTAGCAAGTGTAACGGTTGTTGAACTTGGCTTCTGAGTTTGAAGAGCAGAATTATTTGTTGCTTTTGCATTCGGTAGATTGTAATTTCCACTTATTAGCATGTTTTCTGCCGTTTTTTGGGAAGCTTAATTTCCATTTGGCTGTTAGAAATTGATGTTCCTGTCATATGAATAGGGATAGTTTGTTATTACATGTATTTTATCAGGTTAATATACTGTATAAGAAGCGATACAAGCAAAGCACAGGCAATATTATTGTGATATATTTAAGAAGGAATCTTCACAAAACCCGGAAGTGTTAGAATAGCTTTCTTTGTTGGACAGGAGTATATTAATTTTTAATAATGAACAGCATTAGATAATTGACATCATATGACTTTTAAAAATCTGCAGAAAGAATAATAACCCTCCATCAGCGATTACTTAGTGGGTTTTCCCAGTGCGTGCCGTTTGTACTTCTTGGGCAGATGAGACAGCCTTCGTGTCGGGAGTGGGGTGAAACTGCAAGGGTTTTTTTTTGCAGGATGCCGGAGGCAAAATTGCTTTCCTGGAATGTGGCAATTCCTGAATTTCTGTCTAAGGGGAAGCTAGATGCAATCAGCTGTGTCACTGCCCGAAGCTGGCCTCGCCTCCCGGCTTGGGTTTCCTGCCTACAGCTCTCCCTGCGCTAGATACAGAGCAGGAGCAGGGGGAACGAGTTCGAGCTTGGATTTATCATCTGGTGCAGAATTTTGTAAGAAAGAAGTCATCCAGCAGCACGTAGTGGCATGATGGGGGAGTGGGGACATTGTTCCCCCTTTGGTTATTTGGCTGCCCTGGCTGTAGGAATGAAGTGCCTGACAGAAGCTTTAGTGGGTTTTATACAGGAGATGCTGGCTACTAATCCGCTAAGCTGGTGGGTGGTCGGCACTGGGTAAGCCAACAGAGGATGCCTCAGCCATTGTCAGCTCCCACTGCTTAAAATATAAAGTATGGGAGCTATGGGAAAGGAGTTGCATGCGGGGATGGCAGTGGGTGGTGAAAGGGACATCCCTTCCAGTGCAGGGACGGGAGTAGTTTGTTCTCTTCTTCCTGTTTCTGGAAGGCACTTTAAAGCTCTGAAAGAAAAGATTTCTTTAGCTGAGGGGGAAATGTGATAAACTAGAAATAAAACAGCTGTAAAAGAGATAATCTTGTAAAATGTAAAACAGTATAACAAAAAATCTGAATTTGGGGGTTGGGAGTATAGTGATGACTTTTAAGGATTTTCAATGACCAAGTGGCTGTTTCCAGCACTTAAACACCATTACTCTCTTGAAAGATTGATGGCCTTAAGATATCAAAATATAAAAAGATGAAGGCTTGCAGGATACCTCAGGTGATTAAGGATGGAGTGGCTGTCACAGTCATGTTACTTCCAGTGGTTGTTTTGTATTTTATGGATGAGAGAGAGGGAGAGGGGGTTCTGTGGGGAAGCAAAATGAGGAAAAGGAAATCCGAGTGCACCTGAAGGACTGCAGTGAGGCTCCTGTAGGGGAGCAGATCTTGAGTAATCCCCTCTGGACCTAATGAGGAAGAGGGTTTTATCTTGTACCTGTAACAGTGGTTTCCTTGGGAAAGAGCTGCCTTGGCTTGGAGGTTTTCGTAACTCTCCACCCATCGATTTGGTTTTGTGTTTCAATTTGTATATGTGAAGGAGAGGACAAAAAAGACTTAATTCTACAGATTTATTAAAGCAACATCTTTCTCTGGCCCTTAGCTCTAAGAGCAGTCCAAGGTCAATGTTATTGAGACTGTGGTTTATGGCAGTGGGTATTGAGGAAAATTGTTTTACGGTGCTTATTTATTTTATTTTAATATTAAGAGGAGCTAAGTGGGCTTTACTAATTGAATCTTCGTTTTGTTGTTGATAACTAAAAGCAAATATGAATGGTTGTAGAGAAGTTCCTCATAAAATGCTTGCATTACATATCAAATTGCGTTTCCTCTGTCTGTGAAGTTTTTGTTTTGTTTCCGGGTCTTTTTTTTTTTTGCATTATGGTTGCGTGTGACACACCTACAAAGAAAGCAACCCTGTCATGAAGGAACACTGTGAAATGTTTAATCTGGCATTTCTAAGTGATGAAATTGAAGACGATAAGAATAAAACCACTGCAATAGCAAAATCTATTTCCAGCTGCTTTTGCATAGAAACAACGTCACATGCGGCACACCAAAATGCTTCCAGTCTTACCTGCTGTCCCTAAACCCAGGAAAAGGCTCTGTGTAGGAAGAGGGAAGGCGTATGGATGTTTCTTACTATTAACACCAGGGATAGATAGTTGGAGGGTTTTCCTAGAGTGCCTGTACGCTCTTTTTATGATGGAGAGAAGTAATGCAAAAGCATAACAAATTATTGCACAGAAGATGCTGGAGCCCAGGGCCTTTCAAATTACAAGTCAATGGAATGTTTTCAACCTATTATTAAGGTGAGTATCGAGAGCTATAACATTGTAAAAGGCTGGTATGCAGGGAAGGAATCCTGCTGTGGTGCTTCATAACCTGAATTGGGGCAGTGAATCTGTGTAACGGCTGTATACAGAGGACAGTGGGAAAAAATCTGCAATAAAGGTGTGTTAGCACTAATGTGCTAGTGACCTATTTATTTGTATCGTAGATGCAGAAAAGAAAAAACTCCTTTGGGGTTATATGTCTCACTGATGAGTTACAAATGAATGTATGTGGTTCAGCCTGCACCCCTCCCGTGCCCCTCCTTTACCCTCTGGGGTCAGCCCAGGATGGGTCCAGTGCCATGTAGAGCACTTCGTATCAGTGAAATGCTGCTGCTTTCTGTTTCCTATTTTTATGGCTCAAGGCAGGCTTAAATAACACGGTAGTTAGGTCTTTCGGTATTTACTGCTTTATAGCACTAGGATTTTTTGCTGTTGGGAATTGTGCGGTAGTGAGAGGAATGGTGAGGAAGTTTTGCAGTCTGTTAGGGGTTGCCTCAGCTTAAGCGTTCTGCATGGGCATCTCTCACAATGCCATGAAAATCTGTTCCATGCCTGACTGGTGGGAAGAGCAAGGGAGCCCTTTGCACATAAGCAATAGGTGGCTGCCCCTCCACGAGCAGCTCTGTGGTTAACGGAAATGATAGATGATGAGGCAAAATTGAGTGTGAGTATGGTCTGGATCAGGGGAGTCCTAGTCTGCACCACTGTATCACAAGCTGCTTCAAGTGACAGGGGCTGGCAGTTTGGGTGCCCGTGGCTCCTGTTGCTGCCATCGGTGGTGTCCGGCCAAAGCTGAACCACTGCCTCAGCATCTTCTGAAATCCTACCTTTACTGGAATAGCTGGGTTGTTTGTTTGCACATTGTAGATGGGGTTACAGCAAGTGTTTATATTTATTTGTGCTCCAGATGTTAAAGAAGCACAATTTGATTCACGTGTCCTTTACAAACAGTTTACAGGGCTAGGGCACTTCCTAAAGGTGATAGTAGTAATGCTATACCTGTTGGAGGAGCTAATGAACAAATTTGGTGTAGGCAGGAGATCTTGTTTTAATTTGCTGATAAACCTCCAAGCTAAATTGTTCCCCCTCTTACTCCAGAATTAAGAGCCATTTACTCCAAGCCTCTCTTTCAAGCTTTGCGACTTCATTTTGCCCTTTTGTTTTAGGAAAATCTCTTGGTGTGTTCATGCCTCTGACTCTTTTTGTCAGTTTTAAAATGAGGATACTTTTTCTTGACTGTCTTCCAGGGAGGGCTTGTTCATTGTTGCCTCTGAGGTAGAAACCGCTCTGCATATTGGAACAGCTCTCCAAAGGCTAAATAAGTGTTTCCATTAAAAGGGTCCTCTCTAACTGAGGCTGAAAGGGAAATTTGAATGAAGCACTCCATTGTGCCATCTTGTGGTGTCCCCTGTCATGTTTGGTAAATTAATTTGAAAGGTTCTCCTCTCCTCCCCTCTCCCCTCTCTTCTCTCAGCAGATTTATTGCCAGCAGTTATGATAACTGATCCCACTTTTTTTGTATAAACCCATTTCAATTAAAACTGTTCTCCATACCATTCTTTGCTGTCCAAAAATATGCAACATGGAGGGCCATACAGATCAGGCATAAGTTTTTAATGCAATAGGACCAGTGAAAAACTGCTCCATACAGCATGCTGGTGGCAGGGCAGAGGGCAGGCAGGCTGGTTCTCTGCTGCTCTAGCGAGGGGACCTTGTTGGGGAAGCTGTGGTTGACTTCAGGAGTGATCACACATGCAGCAGAGCAGTCCTTTGTGGGGATGGCCAAGGTCATTACTTGCACTGCAGAGCTCGTCCCCATCTTGGGCAGGAGAGAATCGTACTGATACAAATAATAGGTTCCCTTACTGATGAGGGTCTGCTCTGGGGTGTGTTTCGTGTAGGTCTTTGGCTGGCTGCACAGGCACTGACAAGTTTAGGCGAGCCTGGGAATGTGTTCAGCTTGGATAAAGTCAGCTGAGGGAGAAATTCTGGTTTTTGTGTGTGAATGCCAAGAACTGAATGGCACTAATCCTGTCCTGAAGGGTCTTCCCTAGCTACGAAAGACTGCTTCAGTGCTGGTGGATAAATAAGTAGGCGTTTGGAACAAGAGTGAATAAAGTTTGTCAATGGCTTTATCATAGATAACGGTTTTACAGCTGAGACCAAATGATCAGAGGCGTATTTGGCCTCAGACAGGCTGTGGGTGAAGGTGGTGGTTCTGCGAGCCCTTAGGTTGGGGCTGAACCAAGCCACTTTGCTGCTGTCAGCACTCTGCAGAGAAACCCACCGTATGCCAAGCGATACCAGCATTTCAGAAGCAGCATACGTGTTCATGTTGTGCCTGAGCTAATTAGCCCTCCAAAAGACCTCCAGGATGTCAGCTAGCCTCATTGTGTAGGGAGGTTCAGTGCTTTTAGCAGAGACCGCCTCGCTCAAAACCAGCACTAATATCGCTAACATTGTGCTGAAAGGGGCCTTTTATCTAATCGAACTCCAGTCGCTTCAGGGTGGAGCATTTACAACATCAGGCATGCAACCCAGGAAATGAACCGTCGATCCTGTGAGACAGAATGGATGCTCTAACATATATTGATTCAACTGTATTTTAACAAAACAAAAACTGTATTAGTGCTGCTGCTTTACCTCATGGTATTATGGGTCCATTAGATATTGAATCAGTAGTAGTAATGGAAAGCTTATGATAGAAATCATAAAGTAACTAGTAAGTATGGAAACCTAAAAATAATGATATTTTGAATAATAATGGTAATGAATAATGATAAAAATAGGGATGGCAAAACTACAAGATATATAAAGAAAAGCAGATGTCTTCTGGACTTCAAAGAATTCTCAGAATGCTGAATATCTAAATGAGAAAACCTGTCACAAATGCTTGCAGCAGTTTGAAGCCGACAAAACGGCAAATGCTGGGAGGAAAAGGAACTTGTGGAAGGAAAGGATCAGAAAGTATATTTTTAAGAGGTAAAACTGCAACAGTGGATCAAAAAAGTACTAAGCTTTTTATATATATATATCTGTGTCAATCAGTTTTCAGCAAGAGAAAAACATTTGGCTAATCCATCATTAGTTTGAGATTTCAGCAGAGGGAAGTTACAAAACATCTGTGCTAGTGAGTGGAATGAGCATCATGCGAATTCCCGGGGCCTGTGAAGTGCTGGGGTGGTTTCATTTTGTTTTATTTTGTCAAGATGATGTTTATGCTCGCTGTGTTTTCCAGAATTCTTTATTCCTTGGCATTTTAAAAAAGAGTAGGGATTTTTAAAAGATCTCTTTCATTTGCTTATGGATTTGAAACCACTTTAAATATAGATAAGGTGACTTGAGCTGATGTCTGCCTGGCAAAATAGATGCAATTAGCACAGAGCTGTGTTGCTGAAATGATCTTCCAAAGGCTGACTGCCAGGTAAAGTGGCTGCGTTAAGCCAGTGCAGCCCTTTTAATACAACTTGCAGTGCTAAAATGGGTAATAAGGCTAGGATTTGACAATAAATCATGAAATGCATCTGTATATTTATGTTTTGTTGATATACTTACTGAGGATCTATGTTCACATTAATTTTACTTACTGAAACAAATTATTTATCCTGGTAAATAGAAGATGACCTCGTAGGCCATGAGCCTCTGGAGAAATAATTTGCAGGGTATGTTTTTGGTGAACGTTTCAAAATTAATTTCCAAATTTTAACTTGCTGCTTATACATTGTGAGCAGCGTAGAGTGAGTCAGGGAACGTAGAGTGATAAAAATGTTAAGAAATCATCAACTCGGGTATCTATGTGTGAGTAGGAGTCATTTAACATTCAAATGATAATCCCATTTTGCGCTTGAAAAAAAGCAGAAAAAAGGAAGACAGACTGAAGCTAATGTAAACTAAATATAATTCTCCTTTATTGTCCCTTCCATGCAGCGTCAGCCAGGTTATGTACCTTGTATAAAATTTGCCTGAATGTACTTGCTGCCTTCATGTTGGTCACTTGCAAACCTTTTGGCTTACAGGTGTGTTAAAGCATGAATCCTCTCCTGAGTCTTTCTTTACTGTGCGTATGCGTATCTTTTGATGGGATCTTTTACCTTTATTAATGATTGAATACCACTTGTGACCAAACAAAATGGTTATGGAGGAATTGGATTGTGACTTGTTGAGCTGAACACGTGAACATTTTCTTATCGGAAGATAAGGTAGGTGGTTATACACCGTTCCCAGCTGACATTCCTGATGGGTGTGAGTGAGGGAGCGCTTTGTTCAGAGTTGTCCCTGGATAGGGATCTGCTCCTCCAAGTCTCTGGTTTTCAGAGTGAGTTTCACCAAGACACTCCTCCTCCTGTACTCAAGGTTCCCTGGGTGCAAAATAAGCGTAACAGTGGCCAAGTCTCCATAAGATGCTTGAGAACTGCTAGAGGCTAACTGGTGGCTACTTTTGCTTTTTAGTTTCTTTTAATGAATACATTGAAAACTGCAAGAAATCTAGAATCTGTCTGTTCATAAACCTCAGCACTCCTGGATACTTCTGAAAGCCCTAGACAATTGTGCAGTTAAGCACATACTTGTTATTCATGTCAGAGACGTGCAACAGAGACTTGGGACCTCCTTCACAAAAATAGCTCAGTACTTAAAAGGGGACTTGAACTGCCAGTGTGAAAACACCTCCGGTGCCTCTGCCTTTGGCGCCAGCATCATATTTCGCAAGGGAAGGAACAGAGCGATACGTTGTTTTGAGCAGTCTATAATGTATGTTCTCTTGCCCTTGCAAGTACTAACAACCATGCAGAATCCTACTGACAGAGACATGGGTGAGCCGGTATCTTAATAGCCTTTATTTGTTTATGCACTGCAGCCTTATCGAGGAGGAGGTCACTGGAAACTGTTCGTATTTCGCAGCTTATCCAACAAGTCTCAAGTTGATTTGGGGTAGAGGTTACTGTGTTGCTAAAAACGGTGATGTTAAAATGCAGATGTTGCATAAAATTTCAAAAAGATTGAGAAAAAATCAGAAAACAGTAAACTAAAGCTGATCCTGTCAAAGGTCACGATGCATACTCATGGATTTTAGCAGCTAAAATTGTCATAAATGCCAAGCCTCCTCCTGGCCAGTTTTGCCAGTCAAAAAAAGAAATCTTGTCCTGCTTTTGTCAAGTCGGGACATTAATGTTGCAGTAATAGTTGACCTTGTCTTCAACTGACTCTCTGTAAAAATCAAACTTGTACTTGTTTGTGACAGTCTCCACTGTGAAAACTGTAGAAGCCTCAGTGTTACTGGAGTAGAGGTCTCAGGCATTTTGTACCATCTTATTGCTCAAGAGTAGTTTCTTTACCGCCTGAGTGGGGAGGATCATCTTACAGCAGCCCTCTCCTTTTTATGTAAATGCGTCTTCTGAAAGTAAGTGGCTTCTTCAGCTTTGTTGGTTTTAGCAAGATCACTTTACGGGCATTGGTGCATCTACCAGGAGAATATTCACTGACACCTGCTCTGTTGGAGCATCATATTCTGGCACAGTTTTGTTACAGCCTTCTGGTTACTTGGTTTGCATTTAGCTTTGTTATTAGGACTGCTCATGTGTACTGTCATCATGTTAAAATGACCCTGACAAAGCTCATAAAGTAGCTTGAACCCATATATGCAGGCAAATGTTTTATAATAGGACCGTGACATGATTTTCTTGTAACCAGCTGCCTCACTGTGGTGGCGTACACAGGAGCACCAATCTCTCTAATGTTGTAGGCCACTACCTAGAAGTTAAATACAGAAAGCACCTCTTCAAAAGTTGCCCTTCCCCCTGACTGTCTCACTTCTACACCTGAGATGTGGTGACCAGGGAGGGTACCTGATCACCTGCCCTTCTTCGGAGCTGGGCCGCTTGTTTGTGGGTGCAATGATGGGTAGGAGGGGCACTCCTCTTACTGACAGCAAAGCTTTGCTTGTGAGCGGGCAGGAGTGTGATGGAGGGTGTGATCCTCCCCAGAGGCTCTCAGGAGTGACGTGTGCCTACTGTGGGCAGCTGCCCTGAGGAGAGGATGGGGGTAAGGAGGGGGAAAGAATTGAGGTTGTATTACTGCATGGGAGAGCTGCTGCTGGGCTGGGGAAGCTGTGGCTGTGCAGTGGTAAAACCCCTTGGGCTGACCTTTCCCCTTCCTTTGCACACCAGAATGCAGAAGGCACACTTGTGCTCGGCACAGCTGGGAGAGGATCAAGAGAGACTATTTCTCCCACATGCCTGAGTGCAAGGGGACGAGGTGGGTCTGTCTGGCAGGGTCTGGACGTGCCAGCCAGTGTAATGGGCCTTCAGTGAAGGGGTGAGCCTTGTAGGAGGCAATGGTTAGTACTCCACAACAGCTTGGCTCTACATCCATGAAAACCAGAGCACTAGGTCTGATCACATCAACCCTGAAATGCTCTGCTAACACCCAACGCTAGTACAGCATTCATGCTCTTAGGTTTTAGCAAGATGTGGTTCAGCTGAGATACTGAAGCTGAAATCCAATCACCAAAGCATTTGAACGCTATTCGGAGCTGGGTGCTAGGTTGCCTTCTCAGGGAGGTTCTCCCTGACCGAGCGAGGACCATGTTTTGTGTCAACATGCACACCTGGAGATGGATACGTACCGAGCAGAACTAGGTTTGGGAGGTTCCAATTGTGTGAAGGGCTCTGCATGTACTGTGGGATTTTGATCCTGATGTTTGAATTAAGTTTGCTTCAGTTTTTTTGTCTGGGAAAAAAATGGAGCCAAGCAGTAGCTAATTCCATAGACAGATAAATCAAAAAGCTATACTCCAGTTTTGCAAAATGGGTCATCCCTTTCACAAAGTGCAAAATCTGTGAGTAGGATGTGCTACTGGAGATTGGAGTGATACTTATATATATCATTATATTTTGATTGGCAATAACTTCCAAAATATTTGTTTCATTTTGTTTTCTCCCCAGAGTCACTGGTCTCACTAACCTAATTGTGTTTTTCGATTGTCCTTGCTGGAGAAGAAATGTAGGTGGTGTCAATGAGAAATCTTTGCATTGTTATTCTAGAAATGCACCGAGTGTGTCCAAAAGAAAATGTTTGCTTACGGTCTCTTATATTACTAATTATATCATGTTTATCTTGCATATTTTTGATATGTTTAAGTACATTATATGCTTCTGCTGTAGGACTTCTTATCCTTGTTTCTTTTTAAAATGTCATTAAGATTGCCATTAGATGTTCGTGAGAGATTGATTCAATAAATTTCTTCAGTTCAATGCTGTACTAACTAGCTTATAGCTGATCAGATTGCAGCAGTCTTTTCACTATGCTCTACTGGATCTGAGCCCAGTTTTCCTTCCTTCAGTGTATGACAGCAAAGAGAATCGACAGTCACTCTGCTAGAGGCGGCTTTTTCCCTCTGGTTTCAGGATTTTCCTGGAAAAGAACCTTTAATAATATTCCCAATAAATATTTCTTACAAATTCTGTTCTTTTTTTTTTTTTCAATAGATATTGGCATCATGTCGGGCATTTCTTTTAACAGCTCGGATTCCCACCAAGGTAAAGCTACTGATTCTATAAATATTCTGGTTTTTTAGATGCAAATGTAAGTTGCATAAACTTAGCATATTTTATACTTGTGCATCTGTTTAAAAAATAATAACGAGGAATGGTATGTTGTATGGTGTTGAGTTAGAGTGGTGCTCCTGTAAGCGCCTGTCTTAAATGGATTTGTCAATTTATATATACTGTTTCAGAGGAATTTTAACTTCAAGAAATGCAGGCGAGTGAAGAATTATGTTGCAAACACTAACTTGAAGAACTGTGAGATGAGGCTGATGACCTTTCTAGTGGAACAGTTTATGTTCAAACAAGCTGATGGCGTTATTGCCTCTAGTGTTTGTAGTGTCAAATAGGAATATATGTGATTTGGAGACAGAAATTATGTTGCGGTTTATTAAATTCTGCTGTTTTCTGATGATTTCTGTGATTGATTTTGAAAAGCATCTTGCCAACCTGCCTTGCCAATGCAGGTGAATTATTTTTTTCTACTCCTGTTGACAATTTGTAACGATTGTTGTCGCAGAGAAAGATAATTTCCATGTGAATGAAAATGACTGATGTGGAAGCACATCTCTTGAACAGCTTGGAATCATTGAATGGGAATTTAGTGTATGTTCTATTTTGTGTTTTACACACACATATGTGCATGCGTTTGTGTAAATGTGTGTGTATATGTGTGTGTATATAAATATGCTTTATAGAAAAAACAGGATCAATAAATGGAACGATTGATATCAGGTTTTCAGTTATGGTTACTGGTAAATGTGACTGTCCCTTACCTATAATTTGAAGATGCTGACTGACAGGTTAGGATGACTAGTTTGAATTTCTGCTTAAATTTATTTCCCTCAGTTGATCACTGGGTCCCTGCAGCGCAGATATCTTTGGTTGGTTGTTGGCTTTTGGATCACTGCAGTTTGCAGCCTGTTTTTAAGACAGGATTTGGTGGCTCATTGCACAGAAACATAGAGCCAGTTGATGAACAGCTTAGACATCAGTGCAATGGCAGTATGATGGACAGGTGGTGATGGTGATCTTGTTAAAGAATAGCAAAGCCACTGTAATTCATCAGAAAGCTCTTGAAGGCTAGGTCTCAGTGCACTAAGGAATAGCTGTACTTCTAGTTTAGCATTCAGATACTTCTCAAAACTCCTTTGATTAAATGGATTTACGTAATTGAAAAATGTTTCTGTTTTCATGGAAATCTAGAATACGTATGCTGTAGTAACAAAATTGTTACTTTAGTGATAACAAATGGAAGAAAAGTGGTCAGAAGAAACTGCTCATTGTTTATGTCAAAATTAAACTTCGTATATCTGAGCAATTACTAGGATGGTTGAAAATGCATTTGTTTTCTAGCAGTATTAGTGAAACTAAATTTTTTTAAGTCCTTACTATTTTCAAAAGCTGCTCAGAAGCTTTTTGAGCCTGAGAACTTCAGTATAACTGGCACGCAGTAACTGCTAGGAAGACAGCTGAGAACGTGCAGCAAAGACACTTTATTCCTCCAGGTACCTCTCACAAAACATGAGTATGTGGAGAAATGGCCAGTTCTGAGTGACTGTTATTACTACATCTGATTCCAAGCTTCACTTTTCCTTAAATAATGCTGTTGAGAAGTATCTACTAAACAAGGATCAAAGTTAAAAGGAATAAAGGTTGATTTTAATATCAGCTCACACAGATATCCTTAGAGCAAGGATATTAAAATGGCCACCTCATAACTTTACACTCAGGTCCAATCAGTTCACTTCCACTAATCTAGATGGATTGATAGGAGAGAATTGCCATACTTAAAGCCTACTAATTCTTGCTACAGTCTATATAAAAAGTAGTTGCAACATTAGTAAATGTTAGATGTGTCATCAAGCCCACAGATAAGCATATGAAAAATTTGTGGGAGTGTAATTCAGGTTTGTGAACATATTTCTAGTGCCAGCTCTCAGCAAGTTCTCATTGAAAAAATTGGAAGCTGTGAAATTAGCTGGTTTGGTAACTGCAGGGTCCCTCATAGCCTTTTAAGAGGATTTTAAAAAAATATAATTTTAGGTAATAAATGAGATTATGCTTTTTAAAACCTTGTAAAAATTATTTCTTAGTTGCAGGTAGATGATGTTTAAAATGTGTTCTATATTATTGCTGCAAAGCAAGGACTGTAAACACATGGTTTTAAGTAGAAAAATGAAAGATGAGCTATAGAGATGTTGCCACATTTCCTGGTATTTGTTAATTCTAGTCAAGAGGATTTTTGTGGAGTGAATGCTTGAGTCTGGATCTGTGTAAACTTCTCTCAGGAGTAGAAAGGTATTTTTGATAGTGTGTACATATACGTGTGTTTGCACATAACTGAGTACGTAAGCAAAAGCAGAAACTTCGATCTGGTAAGTAAATAATTTGCAAAGTAGGAAGGATTTCAGTCATAGAAACTTTTCCCTAAAATTTCATTTTTGATTTGGGTAAACAAATGTTGGACAGTCGCATATGTTTGTTTAATTTGACTGGCACTGGGGAAAAAGAGCCTTTCACTGGTAGCCAACAAGAGCTGCTATGGAATTTTTTTTTTCTTTCTGGCTGAATGAGCTGCACTGGGCCATGTCCTGTCATCACAAAATATTTCCAGTCTTAGCTTAGAAGTAAGTCACTGAAGACGCCCGAAGAGAAGTGAATATTTTACCCGTGGGAAAAACGGAAGGCACCGGTGTGGGCACTGGGAAGATGCTTGCGCTGGTTCTGCCTCTGCTGCATTGGTTCCCTGAGCACGCTCGCTTTGTAAACAGCTGCGACAGCACCCCTGTGGTCTGAAACTGCCTGTTTGCTATAGGATGCTGCCCCTGCAGTAGAATAAGTGAAACAAAGCATGTGAAGCTTCTCAAAAACTTCAGAGTAAAGTTTGGTTGCAAAGTTAGGTCTTTGGTGGAAGGTGGACTTTGCACAGAAATGGCTGAGGGGTCCTTATGTCTTGTGACGCTGTCAAATCATGAGCGCAACTGAAAGGAAAAGGATTCAGAAAACAGGCAATGAAACCCAAGCAGACATTAATAACATCTTAAGTCTCTGCAGCTGTGAGTAGATAACGTAGCTAAGTGCTTAAAAAAGGTCTTCTATTTAATTAAATCCCCCTAAATTTCAGTGTATTCTAAATCATAACTATTTTAGCTGGAATTTTTTTGTCAGCTTCATCCTGCAGTTACACTGTTCATGACTACTTAGAGATTTGCCAGTGAGACCTTGGCATTTAGGAGGCCTCCCTGTGATCTTGCTGCTTTCTGGAAAACTTTTAGCTGGTTCTTATGGTTGGAAACTGGTATGTTCCTGGATTCTGTGCTGTTGCAGCCTTTGTGAAGAGGAAGTCTTGAGAGCTGCATGTGGGTTCTGAGCACCCCAGGAGTTGTTCAGGGTCATCTTTTTAAAAGACTGCCACAAATACAGAAATAGAATAATACGGTGCTTGCCAGTTAGCCTGGGAGCACCCTGACTGTGAACCTAGGGTAAGATAAAGTACAGGAAACTTTGTGCAGTTCAAACAGACTGCTCAGTTACAATGGTTTTAATGATAAATAAAAGGAAATGACCATGCTAATGTCTGTAGTTATGATTCAGTCCAAGAGGTTTCTTTCTGCATATCTCAGCTGGGAGAATGTTTGTCCACAGAGTTGTGAATTCAGATTTAGCACACTCCCTGTAGCCCTAGATTTGTCCTTGGAGAAAAGGACTTTCCTGCTTTCTCCTAAGTTTCAGTTTGGATTTTCTATGTTCACCCATCTTCCCTGCCTATCCTGACTTGTCCAGATAACCCACTCAGGCAAAGCTAATGTATTTTTTCTTCTCATACTTTTAGACATGCATTTAGACTGTCTAAAAGCAGTCATGAGCATTTATACATCTATATCTGTATCTATGAATAGTATTTTAATTTATATATGTATATATAAAAAACTGCGTGTGCATGTCCCTTCAGCTTCTGTGCAGTAATATTTTTCACACCTGTGATCAGTGTAACTAATGAAAAAGTAAGATGTGGTGCTATAAGTATTGTAATTAATGATTATTCAGTTACAAGAGTACGCATCAGTAGGGCATTGAATAAATGATGCTTTTTATAGTAAAATTGTGTAATAAATTTTATTGTAAGTTTATGTGCTCATAGCTTGCAGTAAAAAGTATGATGTGGTATTCCCATAATGTCTAATAACCATTTGAACCTGTAACAAGCAAATATAAGCATTCTTGTAGTGTAAAATGCAGTCAGATAAGATGTTAACAAACACTTAGCGTTATTTACAGGAGTTGATGTAAAAGAACAGTAGCCTCACTCAGGGTTTTCTTAACCTCGTTGGAAAGGGTAGGTGCTCTTTAAAATAAGATGATGTTTGCACTGATGTGGAATTTTTCTATTTTAACTACAGTTAGAACTAACTTTCAGCTACTTGGAAATCCAAGGAGTAACTTCCAGTAAACCAGGTCAGGTAAGTGTATTCTAGATAAGAGGTACTTGTTTACTCATTGCTAAATCTGTTCCAGTCAAGGAGGTATTGATCTAACATGCAGGTGTCCTCATCTACTGAGTACACTGTACGTTTGCATTCTTACATTCATTATGCTTTAAAGTCTTAACAATAATTATGAGAATTTAGAGAGTCAATTATAGGAGTGTGTTGTGCAGGTGGGATGATGATAAGAAATATATTTTTTTCCCCTAGTTCAATATGGTACAAGTTTTCATTTGTTGTAAGAATATTTTTCTGAGAGATGATATAACAATGGGGGCTGGTATATAATCATCACCACACAGGCCTGGATGGCTTCTGTGGTGTATACCTTTATGGTGAAGCCAAAAGCTACTGCTTACACTGCAGGCAGAAATGGTTTGCTTCCAGCTATTCTTGATGCCCTTACTGTATAGAACAGAAAATATATTTGACAGCTAGTTATGTGCCCAAAAAAGTGAATGTCAAAGAGAAGGTGCTGAAAAGAAGAATGCCTTTAATACGTTTTTCATTCATAAGATGAACGCGTTGACAAGATTTGACAGTTCAATTGTATCAAAGTGTTCATGTGTTTCACATGTGTTTGGCTTCTAAAGAGCTTTTTAAAAATAGGAGCGTCTGACTCTTTATTTGAACTCTGAAAAGCTCTCATTGTGTTTAACGTGTCATCTTTGTAACCTGGCTTTTGAAGCTTTCCATAAAGGAGAAAAAGAACCCCAAAAGCCCAGATATTTACTATTTTAATGGGGAGACATTTAGTAAATTTTGTGTATGTTTTTGTGGCTTTATTTATTTAAGGTACTAAAATGCCATGGTAGCTAATGCAAATTATTGCTGGAGGCAGAGACAATCACTGCTGTAGCAAGGTTTACAAGGGATTTTCAGCAACTTCACTTAACATACCATTTTCCTAAAATATTTTTTAAGGTTTTGCATGTTTATGTTCATTTGTGTTTTAAATGTGTAAGTCTTATAGCTGAAGGCATGCAGAATCCTAGATTATTGCTTGCAGGGCAAATGGTTTTGTTACAGTTTTCCTGCAAATAGCATGTTATATCTGTGATGCCTGAAGGACGTAGTCTTGTGCTAGGCATCTTGCAGAAAGCCATGAAGAGCTTCCCACCATAAGTTAAATGAACAAATGGACAGAGTAATATAGGGAAATGTTGTGTTAATATTGGTGGCGTGGAAAAACAGTAGTAACTTGCCCACTCATTCATCTTCAGGGAATGACGACAACAGGTTCAGAAAAGAGTTGAATTGGTGGGAAAAGGTGTGAAGATTCTCTGTGTGCTTTTGGGATGATACAGCCTTTTCGAGGGTTATCCTGGTGATGACCCTAGGCATGATCTGGGAACCAAAAGAGCCCTGGGAACCAGTTGCAATAAAAAGCAATCTTCTGTAGCATACTATGCAGTGTCCGCCCTCGTACTGTCCATCTACACTTCTTATTTATTCCTAATGTTAGCTTCTTACTGTGTATGCATAGCTCCTCATCTAAAAGGGTTTACGACTTGGACTGTGCTAAATATTTACACTGGAAAAGACAAACATTACAGTGCTTCCAGGTCTGCTGTGTCAGTCATACAGTAATCTAATTTGATTCTGAACACTCCATATATAACAGAGATGGGTTGCAAAAGGCCTGATTTTTTTCCTCCCTCGCTGAAGCATGTATCTCCCAGACTGTGGGGCAGTTATGTTGGCTGAGTTACTGCTTCATCTGAACCAAGATAATATATTACTGTAATATTTTCTTAAACAGCGTAGATCAAGGTATTAGACCTTTTCCAGAGGATCACAGCCTTTAAAGGCTTTTACTTTTTGCTGGAGGAAGCAGGCCCTGCTCGTTCAATAGTTTCCTGTCAGGCTGTGCTTGCTTTTCCTGGTGTTCTGGGACATGTTTCAAAAGAGGACAACACTATGAAAAGTTCTTGGTTTTCAGATGTCAGCTGAGGTCAAGATCCTTTGAAACTTTTATTCCCGTGGGAAGCGGGGCACTGTTAGAAAAAGCAAAGTTTGAGTATGGGGGTCTTGTACATTCAAGAACAACTTTCAGAAACTTTACCTGGAGCATTGTTGTGCTGTGTCTTAAAGAATAACAGATTCCTACTGGCATGCAAAGCATTCAGCTGGCATTCAAAATGCTCTCCTTTTTGAACAGACGTAAATTGTATGATACCCAGTTCCTGCCTTCATGCCCTTTTATTTACAGTTGGTTATGGAAACTGAGAAATGCAGCATCTCCATGAAGATGACATCCTCGGAGGATGTGAATGAGGTGCTGGCACACATTGGGACCTGCCTCAGGAAGATATTCCCTGGACTCTCGCCAGTGTAAGTGTCTTTTAGGGAACCTCTAGTGGCAACAGATTATGTGGAAAGGGTGACATGCCACCACTTTTTGTCCATGGGTGTCTCCACCCTGACCTCAGAAATGCACTGAGGGTATAAGAAGCACCTTGAGGCAAGCAGTAGTCTTTTATACAGGTATATGACAGAACCAGCAGGCAGTGCAGAGCATGGGTAGGCTATGCATGCTCTGTAGGGTCAAAAGAGCATTTGTTCTGAAGGGGCAGTGCAGGTATTTGGAGTGTTGTTTTTGTTTTACCTTATTGCCTCTCCAACCTCAGGTAGAGCTCAGGTTCTGGCTTTTGTTGTAATCAACTCCTTTCCCAGCTCTGATATGCACTGGAGATTTTTTTGTTTGGTTGGTTGGTTTTTTCCCTAGAAGTGAAGTCTGAGTTGGGAGAGGAGGGAAATTTCTGTTTACTTTCAGTGTATGTGAAATGATGCACGTGGTTGGAGCCTTGTTCTTCAAAACTGAGCCATGGGAAGTCTTGTCATATACTTTTGCATAGTGTAACTGGCTCCTTGGATCATGTATCTCCTCTAGGTTCTTTGCTCTGTTTCTTTATGCATTGGTCATTCCTTTGGGGTCCCCCCCCCCATATCTGTGCCTCTGAATTTTGTCATCTTGTGGCAATTCTCAGTAGTTGTTCTTCAATTTATTTTATTTCCTCTCTCTGTGCTTGCCTCATCTTCATCACTCTACCAGATCTTGCAGCTTTACTATTGCTCTCTTCACCTTCTGGGTTTTCATCAATATTAGAGAAAGCAGACCATGTAGAAGAATTTTCCAGGACACACTGATCTTTCTAAGTGAGCTTTTGTAACAGCTGTTAGATGTGAATGGTCATGCTAAATTTACATGTTTTATTTTGGGTGCATCTTTTTATTATTCACCTTTCCTGTAGGTGGAGTAGGAAATCGAGTTCATAAACTACAGCTGGCAGTTTGTTGGTTTTTTTTTACTTCCAGTTTATCTCTGTGGCAGTATTATTAACTGCCTTAGTGGAGATCAAGCTCTTCCTTCAAAAAGCGACATACAAGTGAATATTTGTGAGCAGATTTATCGTAAAACCTCGGTAATGATGTGAGAAATGTAGGCAAAAAGAGTAGAGTGAAGAGGGCTGCAAGGTTGTGCATGTTTGTCTTGGTGTCTGTGAAGGCCTTGAGACATACACGTGTTTTCTCTGGGCTTTCCCGAGAACATTGCTGGAGCATTTGGTGTAGCTGGAGAGCTTGGTTCCTGGAAAAGAAATCAAATTTCTTGCTCTCCTCTCACACGGCATTACGTTCCAAAATGAAGGCATTGAAGTTCTGCAGATCATATGAGACCAAAACAAGCAAAAGGCTGGAAAGAGGTTTCTCCCATTAGTATCTTTTATTAATTCTTTCCCTCTGTTTTATGGAATTCTGCAGTTTATAAGGCAGTCCTGTCATTCAGAAAAACAGTTTTAATTCTTAAAATGTAGGAAGGGACTGTGGTTTTGTTTAGGGGAAGAAGAACACTACCAAAGATTGAAGCTGGCTATCTAGAGTGCAGCCTAGAGGCTGCGTGTAGCTACTCAGCGTGCACTGTGGCTCTTCGCACCATAGTGCTTTTACTGCACAAAAGCACTGTATACACAGCAGCGGTTTCAGGGTAACCAGTAATACCATGTCTCTCCCCTGTTTGGGACATCCTTGTGTTAGTCAAGGGCCACGAGTCTCCTTAGCCTGAGAGATCCTGGTCACAGAAAAGGGCTCAGTTGCTCCAGTAGTCACAGGGTTAACAGTTAGAAAGAAAGAAAAGACAAATGTTATTCCTGCTGGGCGCATCACAATGTGTGTGACTTTTAGGCAGAGAAGTGAGTTGTATTAAAGATGGTAATTCTTACTATATACTCATTTAAAATCGTACTTGAAATAAAGACGATTTTGAAAATATTTTTAAATTCGTAAGTCATGAATGTTTTTTTTTTTTTTCACCCTTTTGCATCTAGGAGGATTCTGAAAAAAGTAACTATGGAGCCTTCAGAAAGACTGGCTAATCTCCAGGCCCTGTGGGACAGTCAGACAGTGGCAGAACTTGGACCTTGTGGTGAGAATGGATTTAAAGGCTCAAATATAAAAAGGCTAGAATTGCAGTGTCAGGAAGTTTAATTCTATTTCTGGCAGAAACTTGTAAAGGTGTAATTAGTTTTAAGGTGTAATTACTGTGAAGCAGACTTCTGATTGGTAGGTGAAGGCACTATTTTAAGCTTTCTTGCAACCTGCTGGGCAAAGACAGGATAGTCTCAGTTTCTTTCAGCAGCACAATGGACAGCCTTCTGAAAGAAAAAGAGAGTGAGTTTTGAAAGACTGGATCTTTAAGTATTAAAATATCCTTTTAGATGTTTGTTTGTTTGTTTGCTTGTTTTACTATTATGTTAAAAACTCTCACGGCTTGCTTTTAGGAGGTTTTTCGCAGATGTATGCCTGTGTTTGTGATTGGCTTGGATTTCCCTATAGAGAAGAAGTACAGTGGGTAAGTACACATCTTGTTCTGGAGCTCTTTTCAGCTAACTGTACAAATGATGAAAGAGCAGGTAAATCATAGTAAAAACCCAACAGTTCTGTGAAGATGTATTTGGTTATGTATTTTTAACAGGATGTCGATACAATTTATCTGACACAAGATACCAGAGAGCTGAATTTGCAAGACTTCAGCCACCTTGACCACAGGTAAGCAATGTGCAGTAATCGTCCTATTTGCAAAATTTCTTGTGTCTCCTCGCAATAGGGTTCGCCTGCCCTTGCTAAAGTGGGATGGTCCCATAGCTGTTACTTGAATATGTAGACCTCTGAAATAACTATCTGTATCATTTTTAGTTTTCGGCACAAAGCTGCTGTTTTTGCATGAAAGCCCCATGGAGAGCACATTTCACTGAGGAGCCTGAGAAGATAAATATATTTTGCTGTTGGAAGCACTCCAAAAAGTTAGCAGATAGATACTTTCCCTGTGATGACTGATATAAGAGCTCAAATTCAGCAGAGCAAACATGCAACTACATCTGGTGGGCAAAGCAAAAAAGGAAATTATGCAGTCTTTACTTATGCAAAATCTTTTTCTCATGGTGTGCACAGTAAAGGAAATTATTTTTGTCAGCAAGTTAGTAGAAGGTTTAAGTTGTTCAACTGAATCCCAGCCAGTAGTTTCTCCACTTACAATAGATGCTATCAAAAACATGTACTTCCAGAAAGGAACTAATTGACGGTAATTTTACTATGAGATGCTGAAACTTAGCTAAGTGTTGTATGTGGTTTGCTGAATTTAGCTGGCTGAGAAAATTGGATTCTAAGAAAATTGAAGAGGAAATGGGAGGAAGTCTTAACTAAAATACGTCATTATACAAGGAAAAAGACAAATTTAAGAAACTGTAAATAAGAAAGGGAAAACATTTGTTTCTTTGGGAAAGCCCAGTGGGAAAATTAAGAATCTGTCAAAGGTACAATGTTAAAATATTGTAACAGGAAGGCTGAATTGGAGGTAGGTAAATAAGAGTATTATGCCACAGCATTCTTTGCAGCTTTAAGCTATCTAGTATGTAAACTTGCAAAAAACCACACTGAAATACTTACTGAGCTTCTGTGATGAGTTTTCACAGTCTGCTCTGAATCCCATGGCAAAGTTACTAAGCTGTACCTGTGTTGGCTAATTCAGAAGTGACTCAAACAAGACTACAGGGCTGCAACTAGTGCGTGATGGATGTAGGCAAAGACTGGCTAGTTAAGCCTTCCTTTAGGCTTAGGAAAGGAATACTATTCATCACAAGCAAATGTGGGGCAAGAACATAAGAATGCTTTAAACTTATGGCAAGGTGGAATTGCTGAGAAGACCATGGGGCTTTCTTGAGAAAGTGACTTACAGATACTCAGCTTCAATGGAAATTAAATGTTTGAACAATTTCTTGGGAGTGAAAAATACTACTTTTTAGGAAAGAATAGATAGAAGAAGTGTTTTAAGTATTTAGAATATCTCATCTGGTTCAAATGAGTTGGCTTTTGGAAAACGGAATAATGGGTTTGCTGCTTCACAGAAGCTTTTAATTGAAGTATACCTTACAGAATTGACATCACTGAGGAAGTATATTTGTGTTAATACTAAGTGTCTCATGGTAGTGTAAGTCCAAAGATTCAAAACAATTTTGGAGCCATTTACGTGCTGTGGAATCCACCTTGTTTTGAGAGTTTCTATGTGTTGGGGACTGGACTGAGAAAAAGGTTTGGATTGAAATTTCAAGAAAACTAAATTTTTTAGGAAGCCAAAACCTTATGTTATTCATTAAAAGTACAAATTAGGATCTGAGATACCAGTCAACTCAAGAATGTATGTGAGTGGTTTGTGATATATTTAGCAGAGTAAGAATGCTATAAATTAAATGTCATCATGCTTTGTATTTTGACACTGTTGTATGTCTTGTCCACCTAGTCTTTGGGATTGCTGAAACTATATACTTCATGTTGTGGAGTAGCTCTGAAGCAAGGCAGGATGGGTACTACACCCGTTCTTTAGATACAGGGGCTATGCATTGCAAAAATAAACAATTTGTGGTTCTCCTAGTAAAGCATTTCCGTCAGAGGTCAACATAAGATGGCATGAAATATAGATGTATTTAAGTTCCCAGACTCTCTGACATTTAGAGTGCACAGCATGGCTTGCCACATGGGAACGTGGCTTCTGGGGTTTTACCTGAAGTTATGCTGTACTACTGTTGAACCATATAATTGTTTAATAAGACCAAAAAAAAAAAAAAACCAACAAAAAAAAAACCTCGAAGTGAACAGGGCTTATTTAACACAGTAGCATAATATTAATCTGTGTAGCCTATGTTTTAGCATATTTGGACATTCAAAAAATTGTCAGAAAAGTCCGATTGATTAGATTTCTTTTTTTTTCCTTTTGTGCTGTTTGGATTTCTTCCTATATTACATACACCGGGGACAGAGACGTTGAAAAAAACACGAAGGCATTAGTGAAGCTTGAATGTTGTTGAAGCTTAGGGAGATATTCTGCATTCTAGAAGAACAAAATCTTTTTAAATTTTAAGATGGCACAAATTTACATTTTGTAAATCTTACTTTATTCTGGATGGTAGTTTAGTAAACAAAATAATAAATATAAGTAACTCAATTAGAAATGCTCATTAGCATTCTTTCATAGGTTGCAAAAGAATTCAGATCATTGTTAGTACCACATCTAGGATTTAATAAAGTGATTAAAGCAGTATATCATTTTGAAAAGGAAAACTCAATAATAAGTGCAGTGAGGTTAGGTGAGCTCAAAGCAAGAGAAGAGTAGAGATAAATTCCTAAGGGACCTTCATGGGTCAGAAGCACCTTCAAAAGTTTGACCAAAATAAAAAAAAACCAAAACAAACTTATATGGTTTCTCCTTAAAATCGGATGGTAGAATCTGGTAAAGCTTCTGGAAAGTATGGCTACGGCAGAACGGGCAGAGGTTCCACTGTCGTGAGGCACGTGGGGAGGAAGGGGCGCGTGTGGCGATGGGTTAGCAGTTGTTACTGAAGTGTGCTGGTATCTGTGCTTGTCTAGGGTCTGAACAAACAGGCCTTGAATACTGCGGAAGACTAAACTATTTCAATTTGAGAATTTGCAAATCAGCTGGGTCGATTTGTTTTAAAATATTTCTGTCCCGCTGCAGCGATGTTTCTTCTTTAACTTCTTGAAAATGTGATGGTTTTCCCACTAACTCCGAGCACCCCCTATCCTTCAGCGGTTTCCCTCCGAGGCCTGGGGCGGAGAGGGGAGAAAGGGATGGCCTCAGGCAAGTTCTGCCGGCAGCAGTTCTCCTGCCCAGAAGGTACTGAGCTCTTGCCAGCCCTCCAAAACAGCTTACCAGTTCCCTGGCAGTGTAAACACTTGTAGCCAGTGATCCCCGGTCGTTGTCCCTCTGTTCCTTTGGAGGAGCTGGTGCTGCTGCTGACAGCTGAAATACATCTGCCAATGGTGCCTTCTGCCTCTTTTGGGGGGGAGGTTCACAGTGTGAACAGCTCTGCTCCATCAGTGTGATGGTGGTATGGTCAGCTGTCCAGCATTTGCACTGCAGCATTCACCACCGCCTGTGGCTGGCTGGGTACCACTGGGTGGATAAACCAAATTACACCTGAAAAACGACTCTTGTGTTCATTCCACTTCCAAGGCAAAGGCACTGTCAAGAGGGACATCAAAGCTGCTAATTCATTACCTTCTTTCCAATTGCTCCAGGGGAAGGCAAAGGAGGAACAAACCTCTGTGTGGACATTCCTTACTCCACAGCGCACGGTTCCTGCCTGCCCAGCCTAAGGGGAAAATACCTCTGGTTTGGTTTCTCCCCCCCACTAACATTTCACTAGTCAGTTACTGCTTTCCATGGAGATAAAGTGTGTGTAGGAACAAAAACAACGTGGTGGATGGAAATAAATCTATACACTTCATGGAGAAGCTGATAAGACTCTACTGTGCCAGTGGCAATGAATTCACCGTGAGACTTGATGTGTGCTGTGAACAAGATGGAAAACAGGCTCGGTCCTTGAAGGGCACCACACACTAGCTCCTCTGCAGGAGTGTGAAAACGGTCTATTTGCATGAGCTTTGCAGTTGGTGGGCTACAGTCTTTTGCTGAAAAATGCCGCACCTTCTTATCGTTACCTTAGTGATGGGCTTGTACTTCCAAACCTAGCAACTGCAGTTCCCCATATAGCCGGCTGAAGGCTTGTCCGTATGATGTTGCCTTGTCTCCTGGCTTTTCTACGTGTTTAACAACCACCCTGAAGTGTATAAACGTTCATGGAGGAAAAGTGAAGGAGAGAAAGAAGAAAAAGATGATGTGAGATGCTGCATGTTTAGTACAGATCTGTGCCTACCTGCACAGGAGGAGGTGGAGACTATCTTATAAAAACAATACTTTTACATTTCTCCCTGCAAAAACTGAGGCTCGGATGGCACTGTTTTGATGGTCGGATAAGTTCATCTATGTTACAGCTCTTCTATAAAGTCAAGGGGTTTTAAAGTACAGTCCAAGTGTATAAATGCGTTTAATATCTTGTGTCAAAATGATCCAAGTGCTGCACTACTAAATAGTACGCTAGTGCTTGATGGATGATTCTGCTGGGGGGTAGTGTATGGACATGACATTTATCAACGTCTGTTATTGGAGAAACTTAACAGAGGGAGAGCAGATCACATTAAGAGGCTTGGAATGAAGAAGAAGGGAATAATTTAGGATTTCATTTGTGAAATCCCTATTACAATTAAGGAGGGTTTGTGCTGAAAGTGGCATTATTCTTTTGCAGGTCTCCTGCTTCCTGGGGGAATTTAACTATAGAGATGAGACAAGGAGGTGTTCTCTAGAAGCATTCAGTCATGGAATTATATTAAATCATCAGCCTGCCAAAAAGCTTTTTAGCATCAAGCTCAATTATAATTAGAGGTGATTAAGAAGCTTAAATATGTCACAGGCTGAAGAAAAAGTAATGCTAAAACTAGGAATGGCAGCCCAGACAAATTCCTGGTTTAAAAATTCATGCTAGAATAGATGTCAGTTGGCCAGTGAAAAATTTGTATTAAAATACGAGAAAGAGATACAGCTACTGGTGATGCACATTTTTTAGAAAGCAGAGCTTTCTGTAATGGGGATGGTGGGCAATTAGCATTGCAAAAGCATGGGGAATTAGATATGGAAGAACACTTAGGAGATTGTTTCAAATGACCAAAGCCGACAGTTATATGAAATGTGTGTAAAAGTGTTTTTCTTTTTCTAGAGACTTAATACCTATAGTTGCTGCTCTGGAGTATAATCAGTGGTTTACAAAGCTGTCCTCCAAGGATCTGAAATTAGTAAGTAATAAATTGAAACAATATACCTGCCTCGACTAGGCTGTGCCGTGTTTTAGAGGATGCTATTACATTTTTCAAGGTAAACTTTTTTAGGCAACTAGAACCAGGCAATCTTTTTCTCTTAATCGTATCAGAAAAATATAAACTGTTGGATAGTTAATTTGGGCCATAGAAACACTGCTGAGAGTCTGGTCTTGTCAAAATTTTGAAGGAATAAAGTTTGAAAACTCTGGGTGATAACAGTAGCCCATAAAACTACTTCATTAGGTGTTGCTATCTCCCTCAAACAATGTTGGGAGACTAAACAGGAAGCTAACTCTAAAGAAGTTGCTTTTTGGAGTTGGAAAGAAAATATCAGGGTTCTGGTTTTTTCTTACATATAAAGCAGGTTTTTCCTCTTAATTTTCATTGCAACTTGATGAATTTTTCTCCCAGTTGTCTGAAGCTAACCCTGTGTAATAGCAAGGATTTAGTGATGTGTGACATTGATATTCTTCCACATCAGTTTTCTTTCTGAAAAGCAAAAACGGGGCAAACCTAAACAAGTTGGACTACTGAAGAAAAGGCAAGGAAAATCAGTAGTTAGGTGACTTTTAAATATATCAAAATATACTATTTCTTCTAAACTTGAAAGTTTCTAGTCACAGGTGGAGTTAGTGGTTTAAGAAATTGCTTTCACACTTACATCCATCAGCTTTTGTCATTAAAAATGAAGGTGAATTGATGCAATTTTATTGATCTGATAATGCTCTTATTGCATTCCTAAGCTATCATTTTCTATGAAAATTCCGTAGAAACTAGGTTATGTGATTCTTGGCAGAAGAGTAGGCAAAAAATTTTTCCTTCTTGCTGGGACATCTTATTTGAAATTATGCACGGAATGAAGTGGACTGTTTTTAATCCTGTTGTAGTTCACTGTTAAAGTCACCGTTGTTAATAGGTACAATGCAATTCATCAGTTTCTGCTTCAATGAAATGAGATAGTTTGCTTAGTTAGAAGACTAGCTGGTGTAGTTTGCTTAGAACAAGAACTGACCGCATTATCTGTCTGAGATATTTTTTACATGAACGTTTTTTGGAATTCTTAGCAACTTTTCTGTGGAAAACAAATGAACTTTGTCAACCATGAAAACACACCAATTCCTTAACAACAAACAAACAAAAAACTTTATCTTCCACACATTCCATTTTCAGTCAAAAACACCAGGAAAACGTAAATTGTTGGACAGTAAGTCTGTGCCATAGGCACACTGCTGAGGGTCAGTATGGGGTCAGACATATCCGGAGGCCATTGAATGCTTTGTGCTTCATGAGTCCCGCTCTGACATTGTGTTTGATAGATGGTATCCGTAGTGTTTTTGTAGTACATGCGTGAAACTCTCCACTTGCAATCACGCTGCTGTAGAAGCATTGTGATAATATTCTGAATTATTGAAATATGGAAGGCAAATACAGAATTGAGAAGATGGCTGAGCTGACTGCCTTTAGAAAACATTGTCTTCTTTACTGGGTGAAGGATTAATAAGATTTTATATGTGTGGTAGATCAGGCATTCTTCTTTTTAGGAGAGTCAATTAGTTTAAAATTTAAAAAATCCTAGAAAATGTCAGACTGTCATTAGCGACACAGATGTCCCAGGTATGAATGTCACTTTTTTTTAAAACGTGGGTAACAGAATAGTTTCAGGAGTTCATGATCATAACTGAAATTCAGCTTTGGACTTCATATAAGTGTTGGTTAGTGGGTGCTGGGGGAGGGTGGGGGTGGTGGAAAAAGCAAATCCAGAAGTGAAATAAAATATTATAGTAAAAGGTGATGAGATACAGAGTTCACTGTATGGCTTTTGAATCATTAAGGTTTTATCTCTCTATTTGAATGAGCACAGCAAACAAACTCTTTTGTTACTGTGTTTTGTTCATGGTACTTGCAAATGTCCGTGCAAATTCTAGAATCCAACAATGGTAAGATCATGAAATGGGGTTTACTTCTATGTACATTGGGAGAATTCATACTGAAATACACTGACCTGTAGGCACTAGTCCTTAGAAGTCTTTGGAGAACCTTCAGCTGGGGTGCTTTTGCTCTTGAGGTTTTTTTGGGTTTTTTGTCTGCCTTTTAACATCTTTCTTTGTGTATAGTTGTCATTCCTGGTCAGGCTTTATTCTTCTTTGCACTAGTTGCCACTTTGTTCTGAAGGTTTAGCACGCATAAGAACAAGATTTCTTTAAAAATTAAGTGAGCATTTTGTCTGAATCACAGGGTTTGGGGTTTTTACTATCATTACAAAAATTCTGCTCCCTAAGATTAGGTGGCTTGCTGCATAAATGACTCACTTTTGGTCTGCCTCTCACTTCCCTGAGTCTTTTCCAGGAGTCCTCTGTTGCCATCTGACTCTCTCTCTGGGGTGTTCCTGGTATTATTACTTACTATTTATGTATGACAAAAAACTGATCACGGCCTGAATCCCGTTACAACGCACAGCTTATAACTCAATACTGTCTGTTGCATATTTGTGTTCTTTAACGCTGTTCTGTCTTTTCTGTGGCAGTCCACTGATGTCTGTGAGCAGATACTGCGAGTGGTGAGTAGGTCCAATCGATTGGAAGAACTGGTATTAGAGAATGCCGGGCTTAGAACGTAAGTAATTCCTTTGAAATGTTGCATTTTAGTTATTGCTTACTCCGAGCAAAAAGGGTGTGTGTTAGCCAGAACAAGCATTAAAAAAAACTCGTGCTCAATGTCTACCTTGTTCTGAGGAGCCTGTAGTCATGAGCTTGCCATCAGTCTGTTCAGAGTTTCCTTACGTCCAAGAAATCCCTTTAAACTGATGGGTTTTAAGATTGTGCCTGGAGAGTTGGGTTAAGTGGAGCAAAATGGATTGGATAAGGGCATAAGCCCTAAATCTACTCACACTGTTCCTCTGCAAATACAGTTGCCAATTGAAGTATTAACAGCTTTTTGTCATTTAAAAAACGGCGTTTGAGGTTTTATGAAAAAAGAATATTATTGCATCTCACGTAACAGATTATAGTTTCATTCCCAAGAGAGCTGGTTTTATCTTATTGTTGATTGCAATTAGCAACTTTTTTAAATCAAGAAAGTAGATAATTAAGTTTAATGCCTTGCCATAGCCTTAAAAAAGAAGTACTTAGAGGTGAGCCATACAATTTAATCCTTGCATATGTTTTAAATACAGTAAGTTGGAGTTCCTGGATACTTGCTTTTTTTTCCCTTCACAGAAAAGAGAGACAAAGTTCAAGGTACAAACTAGCGCAGTTGGAAGTATTTGTAGCTTATTTTAGTGTTAGAGCAGCGTCCAAGACCATGTAGACAAGATAAAGTCTAGTGCTAATGAGTTTTTATGTTAATTTAAAGAGCAGTGGAAAGTTGGGAGAAACAGAACTCTATACTGACTTAAAAATAATGGAGGGAACAAGCAAGGAAAAAATATTTGGTGTGCTTTACATTGTCTCCTTTTCCATTGTTTAGGTCCTTTTTGTCTTTTTAAAATGGGTTTTGCATTGAAATACCTTTAAAAGAAGATGACACAGGAAACTTGAGGTGGAGTTTGGAATTACACCCAAACTTTATGATCACTAGTGCGTTGCCGTTAATAGGTGTAATTTCAGATGTAAACACCTGATTTTAATCTCATTTTTCTTGCAGTATGTGCCATGAAATCCAGAGATAATAATGAATATTAAAAGATATATTAGCACCTTGCACATTGCCTACCTTAACTTATCACGGTTAGATTAACTGGTGTTGGTTTTAACAGGACT
This sequence comes from Phalacrocorax aristotelis, assembly GCF_949628215.1. Taxonomy (NCBI): domain Eukaryota; kingdom Metazoa; phylum Chordata; class Aves; order Suliformes; family Phalacrocoracidae; genus Phalacrocorax; species Phalacrocorax aristotelis. Next base: position 102,313,592 of record NC_134277.1, on the reverse strand, counting down.
TGACAGATGATCAACCTGTGACTTTGGTTTTCATGTCTCCATCTACATGCCTTGATGTGTATCTGCTCCGATCAGCATTGTCTGTTTTTGTCAAGGACACATTTGTCAGTTTTGCCAGTTGTCATATCTGCTTGCTGGGAGGAAATCCTCTTGTTTCTGGGTATCTTCACTTCACATAGCTTATAGACCAGTCATTTTTAATGAGCTGTGACAAACTGCCATACCAGGGTTAAGAAAGAGCTACCAAGAGCAATGCTTTGAGAAATAATCTGAGCAGCTGCAAAAGCGTATTTTGTTAAGATGATTCCATTCTTTTCTACCTCCAGCCAGTCATTTCTGTGATTTAGTTTGGGACATGGTTCCATAAACACTTGTCATCCTCCCAACTGTTGAGACAGCAAACTGTTGTGCAGTAGTAGTTGTAAGGACCCAGGACTAGGGAAGTGTGGACTTACTGTTGGGGAAAACAGGTTGTCAGGTGAAACTCCCTGTCTGATAAGATTTGTGCCAGTTTAGCAGCTCTTTAATACTTCATCCCCATTGCCATTTCTTTCACAGACATAAAGGGTGCAGTCTAGATTATTTTGGATGACTTTAATGCATAAAGAAAACACTAATGTCTTGGTAAGTGTTAGGATGCTAACTAAGGTATGTGAAATCCAGATTTCAGGGAAAGGAGAATAGTTCAGGACAATGTGAACAAATGAGCTTGAAAAGAGAGATACATCCCTGAGGTGTTTTAGAGGAATGGGGCAATGTGTGAGAACCAGAATATTAATTTCCATGAAACTGCAAGATGGATTCTTCAGTCTGCAAAGGCCTGTTTGCAGGAGCTGGTGAATATGATCTATTTGTTGCACTTAAGTATTCTTTGAAACCTGGCAGGCAGAATGTCCCTGCTGCCTTCCACACTGTCCTCTGTAGCCCTGTGCCAAAGGGAATGGCCAGCTATGACAGAGGGGGAACAACAGAGGTGCCTGCTGCTCATACCCGAAGGGCCTTTGACAGTGACATTGCATGTCATTTTCCCCTGCTGGGTGGGCTCTGAATGTCCTTAGACCTGACTGTGTTATTCCTCCCACGCACATCCTCTTTTTTCTGTTAGAGGGATGTTGTCTAGACAGATCTTGAGAAATTGTTTTGTTTGAGATTTCCAGATCTGTGGTATTCTTACCCTTGGTGAATTATCCTTACTCTGCCCTTGTGTAGTTAAACTGAGTCTTTTTTTGGGCTGTATCTCCAAGCCTGAATGTTCAGGCGAGCATGGCTGTGCAGTGCATACAGAGTGAGTTTGATGCTTTATAGAAAGTGTCAGGCTAACATTGCATGCTGTGTGCCTTAACTGTGCAGCCAAATAAAGCAATAAATTTTAGGACTTGAAACAAAGAGTGGACAAAGGAGGGGAAGGGATGTTGCTCAGTGAGCACAGCACAGGTGCCTCCGTTTATGGTAGAGGCTGCATAGGGAGTGGGGAAGTTGTGTTAGTTTTTTCCAAAATGAACCTTGGAGCCCCATGCACCCTACATTAAGTAATGCAGTGCTTTCTGGTGGCAGTCAATTTACTGTGCCTTTGCCGATTGGTTCTTACACACCCCAGTTGTCCAAAAGGTTCGGTAATCCTGCCTATATTGGTGGGAAAAGCTGGAGCAGAGTTTGTAAACAAGCCTGGAGGTGTAGGCAGTACACTGTAATGACAAGAATCTGTTAGGGATAAAGGAAGAGGAGGAAACTCCCCATGAAGAAAGGGGATTTTGTTTGGTTTTTTTTTAACTCAAAACCTCATTTTTCTTGGACATAAGGAGCTTGATTCAGTTGCCTAAGCACAGGCATCTAGTACCATTTGAAATGCTGGAGGGTATCCACAGAATGTTGGCAAACGTAACCGAGGACCTACAGGAGATATGTAGTCGTCTTCAGCAGCATCTGGTAGCAAAGCAGGGTACCCTGAGGCCTGTCAGGTGGCACAAATTCAAGCCCAGAATTTCTTTTTGTTGAGTGTTTCTATTCACATGCTGCTTGTATCTTAGGAAGAGAATGTGCTTTTCCTAAAGACTGCACATCATCATGCATTTGCAGCACTGGAAGCTGGTCTACCCCCAGGGGTCCATCTAAGGACATGGGGTTTCAGAGAGAAACTGAACTTCCTTGTAACATCTGTACTCAAGCAGAATTTGCAACAACAGACAACCAAAAGCTATTGAGACGATTGCTGTCCAGTCTCCACTCTTTTCCAGAGACCTCCCTCAGTAAATTTGCAGATTACACCAAGCTGGGTGGAAGTGTTGATCTGCTGGAGGGCAGGAAGGCCCTACAGAGGGACCTGGACAGGCTGGATTGTTGGGCCAGGGCCAACGGTATGAGATTCAAAAAGACCAAGTGCTAGGTCCTGCACTTGGGTCACAACAACCCCATGCAACGCTACAGGTGTGGGGAGGAGTGGCTGGAGAGCTGCCAGGTGGAAAAGGACCTGGGGGTGTTGACTGACAGCCAGTGAACATGAGCCAGCAGTGTGCCCAGGTGGGCAAGGAGGCCAACAGCGTCCTGGCTTGTATCAGGAATAGTGTGGCCAGCAGGAGCAGGGAAGTGATCGTGCCCCTGTACTCGGCACTGGTGAGGCTGCACCTTGAAACCTGTGTTCAGTTTTGGGCCCCTCAGTACAAGCAGGACATTGAGGTGCTGGAGCGTGTCCAGAGGAGGGCAACAAAGTTTGTGAAGGGTCTGGAGAGCAGGTCTTGTGAGGAGCAGCTGAGGGAGCTGGAGTTGTTTAGCCTGGAGAAGAGGAGGCTGAGGGGAGACCTTATTGCTCTCTACAACTGCCTGAGAGGAGCTGTAGTGAGGTGGGTGTTGGTCTCTTCTCCCAAGTGAGAATTGATAGGACGAGAGGAAAAGGCTTCAAGCTGCGCCAGGGGAAGTTTAGGTTGGACATTAGAAAAAACTTCTTCACAGAAAGGATTGCCAAGCATCGGAACAGGCTGCCCAGGGAAGTGTTTGAGTCTCCATCCCTGGAGGTACTTAAAAGAAGGGTAGATGTGGTGCTTGAGGGTATGGTTTAGTGGTGGACTTGGCAGTGATAGGTTAGGGGTTGGACCTGATGATCTTAAAGGTCTTTTCCAACCTTACTGATTCTGTGATTTTATGGAAGAGGATGCTACCTCCACTGCTGTTCTCAGCACGCAGGGTGATCACTTTTATGGTAGGCAGGATCTGTCCTGAGGAAAACGGGCAGTGTTAATTCGCACTCTTCTAGCAATGTAGCTGATAGTTCTCCTCTACTGGCGTACAGGAGGTAAGAGATTGCACTTCAAGGCAGAGAGTGAAAGAAGCTCCACAAAGGAAGCTCAAGGGATATTTTTGATTTTTACCTCAGTATCTAAGTTAGGTGAAGTAAGAACATTGAAATTATAGTCTCAGTTTAACAAAAGCACTAGGGCTAGTCCCTTAATACATGAAAGCTTCCCAGTAGGTACAAGGATGGAGGATTTGTCTTAGAGCTGGTAGCAGCCAACAGCCTTGTGACTTAATGCAAGGAACATGTCCACCTGAGTCTGACAGAGTGGTTGTGTAGGAAGCCCGAGCTAGATTTCAAATTAGTGCTGTGGGTGGTGGTAGTCCAGCTGCAGCAAAACGCTCTGAGTTGGGCAGTGTTCCTTTGCCTCTCTAGTGGATTTGGAACAGAGTTAGGTCATGCTACTACAGCTACCCACCATAGGTGGTTAAAGTTAGTTCAAAGCTATCTGTGCTACCTGACCTGGCTGTTTTGAGCATTATAGAACTGACACACCACTGCCTGTCTGGGACATGTTGCTAGGACTGTGGTCAGCCAGTTATGTACTTTGATGTTTCTCACTGTAAAAAGAAGCAAGCAAAGACCAGTTCATCAGTGTGCTGCTGTTCTTTCAGAACGTTATTCTTGCTGTTTTACAAGGTCAGAAATACTCCTGGTTTGTTGACCTTCTGGATATGCTGCAAAGTCCATCTGTTTGAGTGACTGTTTGTAAAGAGCTGCTGCAAGTGTGGGGGTTGGCTTGCGAGGGAAGGAGGGTAGTGGGACGTAAGTTGATGTATATATCCCACTCGTGTGGCATGGAGGAGATGGAAGATGTGCTCAAGTTTTAAGTTATTCTGTGTAACTCCTTTTTTATATCTTCATATCTTTATCAGAAGAATTTGCACTTTGATTCAGTTCCCTTCAGTCTCTTAGGCCACAGAATGAATGAATAAATAAATAAATTGAAGCTTGCTTTGAGAGACAGCAAATTGGCCAGATAAGCATTGTTTAAAACTGAAGAATCAGTTACTGCTCTGCAGTAGGATAGGCCACTTATGTGTAGTAATCCCTCAACATTTTCAGGGCTCTGAGTGTGCTGTTGATATAGGAGATAACAGGAGTCTTTCTTCCTCTTTTTTTTTCAGAGATTTTGCACAGAAACTAGCGAGTGCCCTAGCCCATAATCCCAACTCAGGACTCCATACGATCAACCTTGCTAGCAATCCACTTGAAGATAGAGGTACCGTAACATTTATTTTTCTCTTTCTACAAATGTAATAGGAGGATCACTGCTGCTCTCTTCAGCTTTGCCTAAATAATAGGTTATTGTTTTGTGGGTAATGCTATTGTAAATACCTGTTGTTCACAAGTGCCTGAGAATTGTTATTCTTTTTTGATTTATACATATCCATTAGCTTGTTAAGAGATATTTAAATGTCTTAAACCAAACATGGCTTTAATTAAATCTCATTGCGTTTTCATAGAGGTTTCTTTTAAAGGAAGATAGAACACTGTGACTGTTTAGGACTAGAGAGTAAAGTGGTATTTTTAAAAGCAGTGTAATCGATTCAAAGATGAAGCATGAGGCAACTTTGTTCCTTGGATTACATTTTCCTGATGGTTTTGTGTTTTTATTTCAGCCATAATTCCATACTTACTTTCGGTATTGAAACTGTTCCCTTTTTCAGCTTTGTGCTAGTCTGTCCTTTTGCCAGTACTTGGCGATGTTCAGTAATACTGGCATAACTGCCATCCTTATGGAGCAAAGTGCTGTTGACTCCACAAGATGGAAAATGAAGCTGAAGAGCTCAGCTTTTCTCAGAGTAGGCACTGCTAGGCATGATTTCAGTACATATCAAGTCAAGACATTCCCCTGCTTTGTCTACTCTCTTTTCGCCCAAGAGGCATTTATTTTTAAAATACGGTTACATTCTTTCAGCCTGGAGTTGACCTTCAGTGCTGCCCATGTGAGATTTCCATTTGCTTCACTTAATGCATTCCAGGCACACAGTGTTCTGGGATCAGATTATCTTGTACTCCTGTTGGGCCAGAAGGAAAATAAGAATTTTATACAGTAAGCCTTTTCTTGTTTTATTTGTTTGTTTGGGGAAAATTTTCCAGTCTCTTTGCTGTCATGATTCAAAATAAAAAAACTGTTCAGTTTGATTACAACCTAACTGACTCAGAGTTTTCTAGGTGTGTCTCCTTTCCTGTTGTTTCAGTGAAGAAAAACAGATGGGAAGGGGCTTTATCCCCTTCCTCTTTTGTATTTATTTTCCTTTTAACTAGAAACAAGTATGAAAATATTTTTGGTTTTAAGCTACTCAGAGTAGATTTTTATTTAAAATTGTTCACATAGATTGCTCTTCTGATTACCTCTTGCCTGCTGATTACTGCTTGGCCTCCTTAAGAATCCGTACTGCATGAAAGCCAGTGTTTTGCTGAAGAGCATTATTGTTACAATGTGCTGTAGGCCTAACTGCATTGTACAAAATTTTCTGTTTTAAGTTGGAAAAAAGGCTGTCACGTTGTTGATTTTGCTTTTGAAGAAGTGCATTTAGATGGTGTTATATGAAAGGTTTTTCTAAAAGGAACTAATTTTAATCTTGAAAGGAAAAGAAATAACCAAAGCATTTGGTAGATATTCTATGGTGATGAGGATTTTTTTCTTTTAAAACATATCAGCGTGGATACTTTCTTTGCACCAAACCTATCAATTCAAATCATTCTGCAGTATCCACATACAAGATACAAATGAAATGCAGAAACTACAACTTGGAGAAGTAAGTAGGGTTTTTTTCATTATCTCAGTCTCTCCTATCACATATGCAATTAAGATTTGACCTTTTCATTAGAGCATTAGATAAGTTATATGAGCAATTAAAGGGAAATTAACTATAATTGCAATGTGCAAATATTGCAGCTTTTCAGTTTAAGAAAGATTTACATGTCCTGTGATCTGATATTCAGTGAGTACAATGTAGATTTGACTTTATTAAACTGAAGAGGCAGCAAGTATTTAACAAGTAAAAGCTGGCATAATGGAGATTCATTTAAACATATGGATTTTGGAAAATACCGCTTGAAAAATCACCTCCAGGTACTGAAAGTTCAACCAGATTAGTTTGCAGTTATAAGGGAAATCATGCAGAATTGTGTGAATTATAGAATCATAGAATCATTAACATTGGAAAAGACCTCTACGATCATGAAGTCCAACCGTCAACACAACACTACCATGTCTCCTAAACTATGCCCTGAAGTGCCATGTCTACACCTTTTTTTGAACACCTCCAGGAGGCTGTAGTGAGGTGGGTGTTGGTCTCTTCTCCGACGTCACTAGCGATAGAACGAGAGGAAATGGCTTCAAGCTGCATCAGGGGAAGTTTAGATTGGATGTTAGAAAAAATTTCTATACTGGAAGAGTGGTCAGGCATTGGAACAGGCTGCCCAGAGAGGTGGTGGGGAAGAACTTATCATTGTGCCTTGTTTGAGCAAAAAAAAGCCCACCCTAAGCTGTTACACATTATTGAGTACCAATAAGTAAAGACATGATACAATTCCATTAATGCAACTGTCTGTATTTCAATAACGTGAGAAGTCTGTTTAGTTTAACTAAGGCATAGAACCTGGCTTCAGTTCAAATACAAAGCAGTGTTTATATGAAGTGTTTTACACTGAGGCAAGTCTCTTAATTTGTGATCGGCTTCCCTTTATGGTACTGTCAATATTTGTGAGACTAACACCTGGAAAGTTTATTATCAATCTTGGCTTTAAAAGCTAGTCATGCTAAAGTGATGGGAGTTTTGCTTTTGGCTCTACTAGGATCAGAATTTAATCTTATATTTTGTTAAAAATAATGCAAACAAACATACTGAAGCATAGAAATACTCAAATTCAAAACTGTGTGCCTGGATGCAGTTAACTCTACTTCTGCCATCAGAGCTCTCATCTCTGTTGTGAGGTTAGCAAAAATGTGTGGCTTTAAAGAGCGTTCAAAGGCCTGAATGACCAGAAGCACTTTTTCTTTCCTGCACCTGATTCCTGTATCTTGTAATTGGGTGGATCCTTAACCCTCAATGATGGTAAGATGTTAAAATTGTTCAGCTTGGCTAGAGTGAACATATGTATGCAACATACTAGTGGGCTATTTCATGTCTGCATATGTGGAAAAGGGTATCGGCTTTTTCATTTACTGTGTTTTGAAACAAGTAAAAGGCTTTACCCCCTTTCTCTTTGCCCTTTTCTATCTGAGTGAGTTGCTCTAGAGGACAATATTTCACACGACAATTTAAGCCTGGAGTTTCTGTGTTGATTTATTCCTCTAATAAATATTTCATTGATTGGTTCCATTGTTATTTAGGGTGTGCCCTCTTAATCAAGTTTCAATCTTTTGCTTAAATGGGGGGATTAAATTTATGGAGTGTGGAACTTGGATACACTGAGAAAGGTCTTCAATGAAAAGTGCTTTATTCTTCCCCCCCGCCCCTTTTGTTGGATTTGTGCTGAGGTAGTCCAGTCTGTGTCAGAATCTTAATAGGTTTTTACTGTTAGGGATCGCAAGTGGTTGTGGCATTTCCAAGCTTGTGTCCTGGCTGGTAACCTGCAGGCTACTGTAAGGGAATTAAGTGGCCATTACAACTCGGTGGAGGTTTCAGGCTCTTAAGGTTTACCTCTTACATGGGTGTCTCTCTTGCCTTGAAGGCCCTTCCATTTAAAAGAAAATAAGAACAGTTTTAAGTTTTCCATGAAGCACCACTGTTGGGTTTTATTTTGTGGGTCTTTTATTTTTTTGATTGAACCATAAAGCTTCCAGGTTTCCCAAGTGCTGACTGTTTGACATGTATAATATCTTCCCTTTGACTCCTTCTCAGATGCATGCGTGCATTACATAGTTTTTAAACTTATATAAGATGCCTTACTGATTGTTAACAGCAAAGTTCCCTATCTGTTTGGTGGTTAGCAAAGAAGGGATCTTAACTACATCAGTCATTTCAAAGATTTATGATCTAAACAGACAAGGTCATTTCAGGCCCATTCCCACAATGAATGCAGTTCCCCCTGTACTTCCACCAGTTCCAGCTTCCCCTGGTGTGATTGCTGGGAAAACCTGAGATCACACAGTTAACCTGAAAATGCCCATTTTCTCCTTGCTCTCCCAACAGGTGTGTCATCTTTGAGCATCCAGTTTGCCAAACTTCCAAAGGGACTGAAACATTTAAATTTATCTAAAACCTCCTTGTCACCTAAAGGTATGTTTTAGAAGTATGCCTCTTTTTCTGTTATGAAAGTTTCAGGCTTCTGTACTAATAATACCTGTTGTTACCAGATAATAAAGTAATTAATTCTGTAAATTATTTACATGTGTATTCTGAACAGTGCAGCTGGTTTTTTGCAGTCCTGCATTGCTGAACTGTGGGCTGGGTTCTGCATCCCCTTCATTGCTTTGAAAAACTCGCTTCTGTAAGCTTTCGTCATGAATTTGTATTGTAAAGAAAGACTGAATTTAGAATTGGCATAAGTGTTATGTTTCATCTATGCTTCAAAAACATGTCTGAAGGAAAAACGTGTAGGGAATTTTCTGAATGTTTTGCACACAATTATTTTATGAAACCAAGTCTTCTGACAATGGCTGTTAAGTGGTTTGCTCTGAGTAAAGATTTACTCATTTTATACTCTACAAATTTCTGATTTTATATCATAAATGAAACGTATGCATATTTTAAAAGCAATAACAGTACTGAAACACAAGTCAGAAGCTTTCAGCATTTTTTGCATTGCTGTTTTACGAATAATAGACACATTGACCTCTTAAACAGGCTGCCCAAATCCAGGGTCTCCTGTATAGAATATGAGTGTTAAAAATAGAAAGAATGCACTGACATTGTTGCAGCTTTTTCGCAGATGCTGATGACCTGGAAAAGATGAGTGAGTTATGGTCTATGAGGGCATTAGTTGATAACAGATAGGAGCCATGCTCTTTTATCCTTTTAATTATTGCTCTGTGAAGTGCAGATTCTGTGTTCTCCTAATCTTTAAGGGTTGACCTGGGGGAATATGGGTGGGAAGAAGGGGATTTTTGTTGTTTTTTCTGAGTGTTCTGTAGCTCTTGTTATGCTTAAGTAAATAGTAAACACTAAACTGAATTTATTCAACCATAATTTTCATTGAAAAGACTTGATTAATCTCTGGGGTTGTTTTTTTCCGTGGCTAACTCTATTTTTGGTGACAAGCAATTGATTAAGAATCTTCACTAAACTTACGTGTACTCTTGAGATTAGATGTTCATTAATTTAACAGAAATTCATGCAGTTCTGGTATGCTCATTCATCCTATGCTTTTTTTCATGGGATCTGAAGGATTTCAGCAAGTGCTTCTGATCATTGAGTCAAGAGAACACTCTAGCTATGCTTCCATCTTTGTAAAGAATAAATGCCAGCTTGATGAAGTTCATCCACAAAACTTTTGTCAGTAAAAATTAATTCTGAGGTTACGAAAAGAACTCAGAAGGTTTCTGACACAGTTTTTTGAGACAATCTTCAAACAAAAGCTGAAAATACATTCCGGTATGTCTAATACTGACCTTATGTGAATCCTAGTTCAGACTGCATTGCAATGACTATCTATTCTCCAGAGAGTAACATGTCACCATGAATACTGTCCCATGGCAGCTCCTCAGAATTCCTTAAAAAAGTATATGTGATGTCTTAAAATTTGAATTCTTATAATGCTGTGGTCCTGAGAAAACTCAGCTTCACCTCTTTGGTTGTCTCCCAAGCTGTCTGTCTTAGCCAGTTTTCCTTCAACTTAAGAAGATAGTACTGAATTGGTTTTAACTTGGGAGGCTATTTTTGAACTTGTAATATTGAGGGGGGAATATTGTAATATTTTCTGTGGGGAAGTCTAAAGGAGGCCTTGGATTCAGTAGGCTCCCAAGGTGCATGGATTTTTTTGTTTTCAAACCTTTTTATTTTTTATTTTTTATTTTGAGCTTATCAGTTTCAGAAATTCCGTACAATCCCTTACTGGTTTTGACCTTATTTAAAAAGTGCTTTCTATTCGATATAAGTTTCTAAGCTTGAGAAGTGAAGTTCAGGTGGTACCTTCCCAGCTGATCTTTTTCAAATATTGTATCTCAAAGTTCCTGAGAGCTATTAACACTCTGAGCCTCCTGAGAGTGGTAAAAGAGCATGAAAGATTGTCTGCAAATGAAAGTGAGATTACTGTTAGAGTATAGCATGAGTTAGGTGAAGTTCAAACAAAAATTTATTGATTTGAAGATTCTGGTTAGATGGAAAATTCTAGTATACTAATTCAAAGATAGGGCTTGCTTTTCTGAGTCGAAGCCAAAGGCTAATAACAAAAATTGCTCATTCACATTGTTTGCCTTCAGTGATATGGCTGATTTTGAGCAGTAGGCCCTTTTTAGCCATGAAACAAGCAGCAATGTTGTGGATTGTTTGCATCACCACCACCTTTCTCAGACACTGCTCCTCAATTCCCAGAACTGGTTCTTGATAGTATATGCTGAATTGTTGCCAGTACATTACATTCATTTCTGCCGCTTCTTGTTGCTTATAAATGCTGTTGAGAAGACTCACTGAAGTGAATCCAGAGCTATAAGCTCTAGTGGTTAAACAGAGCTTTTAGATCTTTCAGAGTTTCAAGAAGTATTTGTTTGATGTTTAGCTTTATAGATATGGTGTGGATTCAACAATGCAACATTAAGATAAAAGAAAAATTACACCTAACTGAAAAGTTTTGAGACTTGGCAGAGGTGTCACTGTGCTTTGACTCTTTTCAGTATCAAAAGCCTCCTGAAACCAAGAGCTGTACTATTAACCTGAGAGACTTACTTAATACTTGGAAGCTTGGAAAACTAAAGCACTGAAGTGGGGTATTTTGGTCTTCAGTGGCTTGCTAGCTGCTTCTTCTACATCCTCACTGATAAATCTGTTTCATAATAGTTTTTAATTGAAGAATGCACATGTTCCGTCCATTGAATGCCAGTCCATTTTCACTGACCAGTAGCTTTGAGAAATTGCCCAAAATTGTGTAGTAGATCAAAACACATGCCTACTGTATAGCTTTGGCCAGGCATTTAAAAAACACACACATGTACTGCTTGAAAGGCAGCAATAGCCATCTACAATAAATTAAAAACTTGGTGGTTATCTCCAGAATCCTGAGATGAAAGTTAGATTTGCTGGAAGTAGCCACATCAGAATTGGTATTTGGAAAAGTGGAATAATTTTAGAGGAAGAATCACACAATCACAGAATCAGGAATCATCTAGTCCAACCTTTCTGGGAAGAGCAGAGTCTAAACAAGATGGCCCAGCACCCTGTCCAGATGACTCTTGAAGGTGTCCAACGTGGCCGAGTCAACCACTTCCCTGGGGAGATTATTCCAACGGGTGACTGTCCTCAATGTGAAAAATTTCCCTCTCATGTCCAATCAGAATCTTCCCAAGAGCAATTTGTGTCCATTCCCCCTTGTCCTCTCCATGTGACTCCATGTAAAAAGGGAGTCTCCATCTTCTTTGTAGCTGCCCCTTAAGTACTGGTACATGGTGATGAGATCCCCTCTAAGCCTCCTTTTCTCAAGGCTGAACAAACCCAGTTCTTCCAGCCTATCCTTATATGGCAGCTTCCCAGTCCTTTGATCATCTTGGTGGCCCTTCTCTGGACCCCTTCCAGCCTGTCTACATCCTTTTTGTAGAGCGGGGACCAGAACTGTACACAGTACTCCAGGTGTGGCCTGACAAGCGCTGAGTAGAGCGGGATAATGACTTCTTTATCTCTGCTGGCGATGCCCTTTTTGATGCCACCCAGCATCCTGTTGGCCTTCTTGGCCGCAGCAGCACACTGTTCGCTCATGTTGAGCTTTCTGTCCACCAGTACCCCCAGGTCCCTTTCCACAGAGCTGCTCTCCAGCCAGGTGGATCCCAGTCTGTGCTGCACTCCCGGACTATGTTTTCCCAGGTGCATGACCTTACACTTGTCCTCGTTGAATTTCATAAGGTTCTTGCTGGCCCACTCTTCCAGCCTATCCAGATCTCCCTGCAGAGCAGCTCTCCCTTCTGGAGTGTCTACTTCCCCACTCAACTTGGTGTCATCTGCAAACTTCATCAGGCTACACTTGATGCCGTTATCCAGATCTCTTATAAAGATATTGAATAACATTGGGCCCAATATTGATCCCTGGGGGACTCCACTAGTGACAGGTTGCCAGTTTGAGGAAGAGCTATTTACCACCACCCTTTGGGTATGGCCTGTCAGCCAGTTCCCCACCCACTCACTGCACAGACCACTTGTCTAGACCATAATGCATCAATTTCTCCAGGAGGGGGCAGTGGGGGACCGTATCAAAGGCCTTGGAGAAGTCCAGGTAGACAATGTCCACTGCCCGCCCCATGTCAACCAGGCAAGTCACTTTGTCATAGAAGGCCACCAGGTTTGTCAAGCATGATCTGCCTTTAGTGAAGCCATGTTGGCTTTTCCCAATCACGTGCTTCATTTGACTTGTGATGGCCCCCAGGAGGATTAGTTCCATAACTTTCCCAGGGATTGAAGTAAGGCTGATGGGCCTATAGTTACCCGGATCCTCCCTCGAGCCCTTCTTGTAGATAGGGGTGACATTTGCCTTCCTCCAGTCCTCTGACTGGTTTGTTCCCAACATGAGCTCTTTAATTTTAATGTGAAAAACATGTATTTGTTCTGCTGAAGAACTGAGAGTCTTTATGCATATCTTCATATATTAATTAACTCTTTTCCTGAAATTACAGGCAAATCTGTAATTGAAATATTTTTAGTTTCTAGGTCTCGTCAGTTGTTTTTGAAGTTCTGGCAATTATAATTATTAATGTACTTGGTCTTCTACAAATACTTTCTTCTACTTCCACATATACTTTTTATCTAAAGATTTGTTTGCAAGAAGAGACTGACTTAACATTATGGAGTAAACTCTGTTTTAAAAATCTGTTTCAAAACGGGATTGCACTGTTAAAGCCATTGCAGAGTTTGCAAAAAGACTTCTTCCCTGGATCCAGGACTTAGAGCCCACTGTAGCTGCATCAGGGCAGCTGATGGAGTGTGGTTCAGGCAAAACCAGGCATGCTGTGGTAGGAGAGAGTCTCATACCTGCCTGGTGATCTACCTTCATGCTTCAGTACAGTGATGGTAACAGGAGGTTGTTAAACAGTTATGTATGTTCACTGAAATTGTGTGCTTGCAGGGTCGGGGCTAGTTTTGTATAAAATTGGCTAAGCTGAGTACTTGGTGGTTTGTTTTTTTTTGGCAGGGGTGAATAGCCTTTCCCAGTCACTGAGTGCCAACTCGCTGATTGCAAACACGCTTGTCTATCTTGACCTCTCAGGGAATGCACTACGCGGTGATGATCTCTCAGTAAGCACTTTCTCCTCATTTGTGAGTTAATGAATGAATGTTTTAATTTATCGTTAAGAGAATGGCAAAGCCACTCTGTTTAGATCCTTTTTTGCCTTTATTTCAGTACAGTTCAGTGGACTTACCAAGCTCCCTGAGTTCTTTTTGAAAGTGACCAAAACACAAATAAAAAACCTCATCTTTTTGGTGAGAACTGTATTACAAATTTTTAAATGGAAGGTTGAAAACCGTTGATTTCTTTTGACTTGGAAAGACTTAATTAATTTCTTCTTTTCAGTGTTTGTTTGTATAAATAAATCTGTGCACCTCCTTGACACATCCTGCTGAAGTTTGTGATTCTTTGAAGAAAGTAATTATTTTTGAAATTCCTTTGTTCAGTTTATAAATTGCTATAGAGGTACAGCTCTATTTTCTCCCTAACAAAATCCACTTAGTTCTCAATTTGTATGCATTCAATTTTTGACTGTTACATCTGTGTTTTTCTCTTACATCAAACGTAGTGTGTGTATAAGTGTCAGGTTTTGAATTCTTTAAGTATTGAGCATCTAAAATATGCAACACTGCAGTCACTTAATCTTATTTAAAGTGCAGTCAGACATGACTGTGTTACTTTTTCACAGTCCTTACTAGCTTCAGATTCATCAGCACATACAAAGAACTAGCCTTTTCAGACATAAGAGGTGAAAGTTTCAGTAGGGCAACAGGATTTAAAAGGGAGCAAACAAATAGTTAAATGTAAATAAAGACACATGATGAATTACTCTTAAAGAGAGAATAACTCAGCAAATAATGTAAAAACAGAAAGTAAAATAAAATATACAACTTCAGTAGGCATTGCTTAAATCTGATGTCCACCTACAATATTTTAAGGGACATAAATACAAAAAGTGGGGCTTTTCCTAGCCTGTCAGAGTGAGAGAGAAGCTTCAAAGAAAAGGATTATTAATACTGCGATCTCTTAATCTGTGGAACAATTTTCCAACAGGAGTAAGGAAATCTTGTTATTTAGCATTTAAAATAAACCCCAGGAAAACACAGGGATTTTTAAAGCAGGGACCTTTCTTGCACTGTAGATATATGGTCGAAATGACCTAATTTTTAGAAAGATGAATCTATTTTAGAAATGTCGAACATGCTCTGATTGGCTGGATTTCATGTGGACTTGAGCGCTCCACATTTCTGTGAATTAGGTCATATTTTTATTTTTGTTGTTCTCTGAGACTAAAAATAGCCCAAAGTAAACAGCGTATAGTAAGAAGTTTCACATATGCTAACATTTGCATGACATATCCTATGCATTACTGAAACCATCAATATTTAAATCTTGTTACCAGTTCTGTATTCTCCCTTAAACCTTTAATGCACTGCTGGTATTAAGAAACAACCATGGGCTTTAGATGCAAATTAGTTGCTTCCCTCATGCTTAAAGGGGCTGACTTAAACTTACAAACCAATTAGCCTTTCTGACATGTAACAGCAACCTGAGTGACATTCCAATGTATTTCTAACTAAATTAATTATCATTTGCTGTGAAAGTGAATTGCAAAGAGTAATGTTTGGTAGATGGCGTCTGAGCACCGTTTTTTCCCCCTTTTAAAAAATGATAGCCTTCAAAAGTAAAACAGGTTGTGTTGATTAGGTGAAGTTTCAGACATAACTCTTGTAGTGAGACTTCATAATAAAAGTCTAAAATGTAATGAGAAGTAGCAGTCCAGTAATCAGTGTCATAATATCAAAACTAACATGGATAACTCTTCTTTTTTCTCCATTAATTATAGAGCCTGTACAATTTTTTGGCCCAGCCAAATGCCCTTGTTCACCTGGATTTATCCAACACAGAGTGTGCACTGGATATGGTAAAGATGTTTTTTATCGGGATTCAAATACCAAGGAAACATTCCCCACCTTCTATCCCTAGGTGCTATTCTAGGTTAATATAAAGTAAAATCCGTCGTCTTTGTTTTAAACCAGGTGTGTGGAGCCCTCCTTCGTGGGTGTCTTCAGCATCTAGCTGTCCTTAGCCTCTCTAGGACTCTTTTTTCTCACAGGTACAGCTTTAATGTAATTACTCTCAACTCCTAAAATATTTTGGTTTATAATTTCTTGCTCTCATGTTGCGCCTTTCTTTTTAAGAATAAATCTAGGACTTTATAAAAGTCTTAAAAGTCTTAGTTCTTTATGAAGTAAGTATTATTTATTCCAAGCAAAATATTTTCTTTCCCTCTCTGCTCTTTGCTAGATGGCTGTAAAATAAGCTACCTCGTCTAATACATTTTTTTGTGATACTGATGCAGTGGAAAGTCCATATATATCTTTTGTCTCTAAGAGGCATAGCATCAGGCTTTGAAGTCTGACTGACTTGACTCCTCTTTAAACTTGGTTTTTAAAGTTTGTTTTTTTTCATGATTTCATGATGATTAGAAATGCTTTTTTTTTTTCTTTTTTTGTCCTTTTCTGGGAGGAAGTCCCTTTGAAAGTCTTTGAGACTGAACATTGACTTTGTAGAATACTTGCAGTGTAGGAAATATTAACAATAGCTTCCCTTTTCTACAAATCAGTGTCTTGGGTCCATATCAGAGATAATACCTAATCGGGGGTAAACTACTCCAGCAATGAGTAATTATTCTAGTGGTGAAAAGGCAATTTCAGGGTTTTTGTAATGTCCTGTTTGATCTCCTACTCATAAGATATGTTTGCCATTAACCAGACCTAAATGATCATTCTTTGTAGTTCATCAAACAGAAGTTAGATAGTAATGTCTTCTGTGCAGCAGTGCAATGCTGAGGATTGGTTGTTGAATCAACATTTTGATGACATTCTATTTCTAAGCTAATTGAGAGCCACTGATTACAGAGCTCTTGACGGTAGAGCAAATTAAACATGTAAAAGATCATTACAATTCTGATGTTTGCATTCACTATTTGTTGGAATGAGGAGTGTCTAGATGCTACTTCTTAATAAATTTGTTTACTTACAGAAAAGGAAAAGAAGTTCCTCCCTCCTTCAAACAGTTTTTCAGCAGCTCACTTGCTTTGATGCAGATTAATCTTTCGGGAACTAAACTCCCTCCTGAGCCTCTAAAGTAAGAATTTAATTTCATTTTCTCCTGTTGCCTGAAACCTAGTTTGCATTGTTATTATGTGAGTGCCTCATATTAAAAATGAAGAGAAAAGGGTGTTGCTTTTTTTTTTTTTCCACTGTACATTATTGATATTGCAAGAGTGAGTTTCATAATGATCACACATTCAAGAAATGTTTCCATCTCACAGTTGGGTCTATTAATCATATTTTGTTCTGGGGGAATGTCATGGCTGTTTAGCTTCCATCAACATTTTTTTGTGATCAAGTTTTTACTTTGTGACTTACGAACAAAACTGTTTGCTTCACAGTAAAATGGGATTATGTACTTGTGCGAGCGCCATTCCTTTGAGGCTGCGGTGTTGCAACAGCCATTGTGAAACTGAACCTGTTGCAGTGCTTGGGAGGAGAGGCCTGTTGCATGGAGCTATGCCCTCCTTTTATGGGGAGAAATGATGGCAGCAACTCCTAGGAATGCGAAGTGCAACACATCTCTCTGTTATAAGTCACCCACCCTGTGGCTAGCAGGTTCTGATGATGTGAATTGGGCACTTCCGTTGCCCACCCAACACTGGAGAGAAAATTCCTCTTACAGCCTAATGCAGGCTGAGGGAGATTGTGTAGCACTGTGTCACCCTTCCTATGGCGTGAGCGGTTTTGAACTGTGTTGAACCTTCCAGACGTAAAATTTAAAGGTGTGTTTTAAAGTCAAGATAGATCTAGATAGATAGGTCTAATCTAGATAGGTCGTTCTGTGATTCTGGCAGAAACCTTGTGTTTATTGGGTTAATTAAAGAAAGGGCTCCTTCCAGAGTGTCAACTTGCTAAAAACATGCATAATGCTACGTGTAGTAGGTGCCCAGACGTGTTCACTAACCATTTTGGGGAACACACCTTCAAAATCCCAATCTGGACTCAGATGTAGATGTATGTGTGCGCGCATGTATACTTGTGTGGTTGGGACCCTGTCTCCTGGGGGAAAACAGGGAAGAGAAGTGGACAGTAGCTCAGCAAGGGAGTAGCTAATGAATGGGAGTCTGTAGTAAAATCAGAGATGTGGGATGTGAGTGCTACTGGGGGAAGCTAAGGGACAGAAAAGTGGTAAGTGCCGCACAGGAAGAAGTAGTGTACATTATTTTGGGATATTTTTTTCTTAATACAATTTTCCATTGGAGAGGCCAGAACAATATGATGCTTAAGTGAGATGCACTGGATTGAAATCAATATTCAACTGCGGCAGCCTACCATTTTAGCTCTGATCTTTCACTCTTCTGTGTGTGCTCTTGGTTGCTGTCTTGCTTGCTTAGACTTTGCTAAGATTAGGAAGGTATGGTACTGGTGTGTTTTCAAACAGAAGGTGATTATTGAGAAACGTATTGGTTGATTCTGATTAATTTAGGGCTATTGATTAGGGCTGTGGTGCAGGGCAGCAGGGAGCTATGTTTAACGAAGCAAGAAGAATGGAGGATATATGTGACTAATACACAAGACAATCTTATCAGTGTTACAAGAAAAAAAGAATGCTGTGAGACACTGAATATATCTACACTGATTAGGAAAGGTGAGAAGTCCCGAACTGTAAGGTTCATATTTAGCTCTTCTCCTTGACATGTTGAGTATCTCCGGGAGTGTGAGGAGTTTTGGCAGGTGAGTGGTTTACAATTGTCTGTACTCATGGAAGATGTTATTATGTAAATTTATCCCAAATATTTGTGACCCCTTGATCTGGCAGCCATGCAGCAAACAAGAAATTCCTAGTCCTTTTCAGCCAAAGTGGTCTGTATTAGCAAAAGCCTGCTCTGTTGATAATATTTAAGCTAATCTGGCACAATTTGACTGAACTGGGTTAGAGCAAGTTACTTGAGTGACTGGTGTTGGTGGAAGAGGCAGTGATGGGCAGCATAGGATGAGCTGAGAGTAGTAACCTCTTTTGCCAGCACAGAGAGCTCCAGAAAGGAGTATCTGTCCAAAGTCTCAGCTGGATAGCATTCTGGCATGGGTTTCTTCTGTTTTGTTCTGATGGCAGTGTTCACCTCTGCCTAGGAGGTAGGACAGACTTCTTAATATTGTTTTTGGTAGTTTCCTTCACGTGCTTTTTTCTCTGAGTTTTTTTTTTTTCAGTCTGAGCTGAGTGTACTTCACAACACCGCAGAGAACTATGGTCTGCGGTACACCTTGCTTTCCCTCTCAAACCCTGTATGGCTTTAACAATGCACTTGAAAAGCATAATCTCGTCTTAAAAGGACTGAGGATGTGCTGTATCCTGGGGCAACTGCTTAGTCTTTTGGTCTTAACTGTAAGAAATTACAAAACTTCTAGAGAACAATCAAGATCAGAGGATTTGTTAAAGACAAGAAGATGGAAACACCTTTTTTCAGACAGACTTATTTGTCATTGCGAAGATTGCAGTAGCACGAGGGATGATTTCTAGGAGGGGAAAAAAAAAATGACGTAGTGTACGGTAAGAGTACTTCTCTGGCATCTTTGATCAGTGCATGTCAAAAAGCTTTTGGTCACAAAAGGTCACAGTTAGATGTGTGATTCAAGACCAAGCCTGCCTACAGAAAAATATATAGGTAAAATGCAGGTACCTGACACCCTGAGTCCTAAATTCCTTTGGTTAATTGCTATTTAATTTCTTTCTTATCAACTTCCTTTAGATCAAGAGTTGTGATATGTGTAATGGCGTATGCTAACTCAGTGAGTTTAAAGATATTGGTTAATCACCGCTCAGGAAAGGAGGTGAACTTGCTTGTACAGTGATGGACCTATTAATAAAGTCAAGCCTTTCAGGGAAGAGGTTTACTAATAAAGCTGTACTGGGAGGATGCCACATAGTCGGTAGCGAAAGGGTGCTTTTAGTCCTTGTACATAGTTAATGTTCCATCACAGCTTGCTCTTTTTTTTTTTTTCTTTATTTTTTTTTAAACTGAGTGAAGCAGTTTATACTCTTTGCCTTGTTTAAGTGTATGTTGGCATTTTTGTTCATTTACAGACATTGCCAAAAGTTGTATTTTGATCTGTCGGTGCTATAACAAGACAAGTTTCTGATATGCTTCTCATGCAAATGCTAATTTCAAGGCCATTTCTTGCATTCTGCATGTACCACAGTTGACAAGACCTTTCCATGTATTGCCATGTGTGTGATTTAAACATAGTGGCTAAGTATAATTATAATATGTCTGCCTTCAATGCCTTTCAATGCTGATGATTTTTCGTGACAAAGAATTGAGAAATTATGAGATTTTCTTAGGATAAGTTTATAGGAAAGAGGTTAGGAAGAAAACCAACCTATTTTTTCTTCCTGTGAAGAGAGTTCTATATTTGAAGCAGCACTGTGTCTCTTTTTTTAATCTACATTTCTTTATGGTTGCACTGTATTTTTGAGGTTGCCTCAAAATATTTAGGAAGTTCCCTGCAAAGTTATCATCAGCCAGATGAACTTTGAATTGAAAGTATGTTTGGGAGGGAAATACAGAAAAGAATCGTCTAAAAATTTGTAAAAACTGTTACAGAGCTTTCACATTTTTTTTCAAAGTCTGCATATTAATGCTTAAGAAGTAAGTAAGCACAAGATATTTGCCTTTGTTAACAGCCAAGGTCTGAGTAACATTTATACCTGCAGGGCAGATATAAATAGGTTTAAATGAAAAACCTTCCCAGGGTGCACGTATTCTAAATGTGGCTTTTACCTACCTCTCGGATAGCAAGTCTATAGGCAAATGGCTCAGCAAAATGGATTGGGTTTTTTCTCCATGCCTCAGTAGTTTGGCTTCTGTTTGCTTGCTTTTGGCCGAAACAAAGTTCGGGGAGGAAGTCCTTCTGTTTCTCTGTTCAATTACTAATTCAAAGCGGCATCTATTCTAAAGACACTGGAAGGTATGCACACAGGCTGTGTTTCCTCCTTCGTTAAGACACGTACTGTTGTGCTTTCTGATTTGAGAATATTAATACAGATGTGATACTAACACTAACTTTTATATGTGGAAACAAACTTCTGTAAGGCTTTAAAGGTGGATTTATGAAAATCATAATCAGTTGTCACTACACTTTGCCATTCTGCCTAAAGGCAAAGGATACCATTGTCTGGGAACATAATTTTGAAATCTGTAAATATTTATTGGGTTGCAGAAGTGGAGAATTATGTGATACTTGAACACAATCCAGCATTTGAGTGTTACAGGCACTGTGCCGGGCTGAAATGGCTGGCTGCTCTGCATCTTGCATATATTAAAACCTGCATTTTTTTCCCTGAATTTTTGGAAAATCAGAGAGTTAGTACGGTCGTACAACAGAACACTCATTTTGTAATTATTTTATGCTCTTTGAAAGCAAATGTTGAAGAAAATTCATGTCTGATGAATATTATTAAATGTTGCTGTAGCATTAGCTTTACTGTTTCTTTATTAGCCTTGCATCCCTGCAGTTTTTGAAGCTGCTGGAGTGTTCTAAGTGTGGCAGGTTTGTGCTGCCGTTGCCATTTAAGAAATAACTGCTAAGCTGGTATGGTTTGTTTTGAAATGGTTCTTCGCATTATAGGTGTATTAACTTGTGATCACTTAGATAATTATGATGATGATGAAAAGCTGCCGCCTTTTTTTTTTTTTTTTTAAATGGTTCTAAAATTGATCTTTTTCAGAGCGCTTTTATTAGGCCTGGCTTGCAATCACAATCTGAAGGAGGTGTCTTTAGATCTCAGTAGCTGTGAGGTAAGGAATATTTATCAGGATGTGTTCAAAAGATGCAGTGATGTGGAATTGGAGTTCCCATTAAATTCACTGGGCGAGATATTCTTCCTCTGTAGTCAAAAGTTGTGGGAAAGGTAGAACTCAGAGAAGCAGTTATGGTAAAAATCAGCTGCTGTGTGCTATAGCATCATCCTAAATAATGAGCACAGAGGTTCAAAGCACCTGCAGCGCCTGACTGCAAAAACCTTCCTTGCAGTGTAGCTGTTCTAGATACTGAGCCAGTGCTCTGTTTGCTGCTTGGCAGCTTCTGCTCTCTGGTGCTGTGATTACACAGGACCCTGCAGCAGGACTTTCCAAGGTGCCCAAATTTGAGTGGGTCACAGGAAGCTGCATGCCCTGAAGGCATGTCTGTGGTTTGATTATCTTCCTTCAGAACCAGAGACATGATTCTTCTTCTGCAGGTTTGCTTTTTAACCTTGGGAGAAATTCCACTTTCCTAATCAATTAATCAATTCAGGCCAATAGGGGACTTTGGTAAAAGTTGATTGAAGCATGCCATTAACTTAAGAGGCACTATGCAAATGGCTGCAAATATCTCAAGAATAAATAAAACCAACTGTGGCTGCTTGATTTGCTTTATCTTGTTCCCTCTTGCTTCTCTGTGCTTTGCTGTGCACTTTGTTTCTCAGGATTGTCTGTGGTGTTGCAAGATGGCACTTGCGTAGCTCCAACTTATGGCAAAAGATTGATCAAGACCCTGGGGAGCCAGTGAAGCAAAGTTACACAGAGAACTGTGTGGACTTTTGCCAAAAACAACAAGAACCAGCTTTGGCTCAGGCCTTCTGTAGCTGAGTGGCCACCCTTTCCTTTCTAAGCTGCAAAGAAATCCTCTCACTTGTTGGGCACATCTTTCCAAGTCCATCACCTGAGTATTAACTGTTCTGGAAGTGCCTTTCAGATGCAAGTTTCCCTTTAAGTAGAAAACATGCAATTTGATTAACGTGTTGAGGTGCAGTAATCCTTGTCTTAGGTTCATGGTCGATTGCTTTTGGAATGTGCACAGATTTACTTATGCAGCAAAAACCAAATCATTGTGAATGCATTTCATAGTTTGTTTTGATATTTTATACTTCTTAAAAAATGGCATTACTTTGAAGAGTATTACATGTAAATTCCAAATAGAAAAGCTTTCAAGTCAAGTACACATGCTTCTGACTTCTGAGTAGAGAGATCAGACAGATGATAATTTTTCTTTCAGAGGGAGGAACGAAAAGGGAGGAGTAATTAAAGTAACAAAAATGAATTCCTGTAATCATAACCTTAAAAGAATAAATCAATAAACCACAAACATAAGTAATGAGAGTATAAATTAGCATGTAAATCAACGAGGGCTGACATGAGTGAAAATGTAAACCTTTCATTAAATAACCCCAAGATGGGGTATGGAGGAGCCCTTTGAGGGGCGATTAGCAGTATTGGACACCAAAGCACAAGTGTTACAGCCAACTCGCATAACAGAAAGGAAGGGCTTGCGCCCACCTCATGGTGTTGCATTCCCGTAGCTGGTCCCTCCAAACTGACAGCACTTCCTTAGATCCTTCCCTTAACATTTTCTCATATCACTGAGCTTTTTTCATTCTCATGTGCTTTGGAAAGAAGAAGTTATGCTTCCACCAACAGGGGATTTGATGTGCCAGGAGCTGGGAGGCCCAGCACCATGGGGTCCTGCTCCACCTCTCCCTGACCCTCTGTAAGCTGGGTAGGGTAATCTGCACCCAGAAACAGAGCCATGGGAAGCTAGGAGCTGGTGACCTGCACTACTCCCAGTTCCTGCAAGCACATGCTGTTAGGAGGCTATTAAGCTGATGCTTCAGCTTTGCCCTCCTCTTTCCTACATCAGGCAAGCTGTACTCAATTATGGAAGGATAAATCTCTCTGTTCCTTCCCTCTCCCACCACTTTTCATTTGCTCCCATAATTTTCTGGTATATTAACTCCAAGCTTAATCATTTTATATTGCTTGTTTTCTTGGTTTTTTTTTTTTTAATTATTATTTTTACTATGAAAATTACTTTTGTTTTCCCTACCTGCTCAGCACTGATGTATTTCACTCTTTTCCCTTCTGCTTCCCTTAGCTTGGTCACTGTGTAAGTACCCTCCATGCTTTACCTTAATTATTAAATCAGTAAGCAGCTTTGTTTGCCCTTCCCATATTGGTACCTTATAGCTTTGCACACGCTTGGCATTTTTAATTATTGTAGGGTTGTTCTTCATTTTCTGAATAAAAGCTTGTTTTTGTAGTCTCAGAAGTATGGCATGCAGGAGATATTGTAGAGGGCTCTTTTTTTTCAGTATCACAGTCCATGTTGACGAATAGCCCTTCAATTAATCTCTGCTTTTTATATATATATAATTTTAATACAGTTGCAACAAATTTTGATCCTAAAAGTACAGTTGTTATCACCCTCATATTAAATAGATAGCACCATTTGTGCACATGAAATGTTCGTGCATTTACAATTTTGAATATAGAATTATCGGTACAAGATTGAAAGCTGCTCCTGAAAAATTGTCTACTTCAATCCTCAAAGAATATATAGCATAAGCATTTGGATTCTATTGTGAGTATAATTTTAGCGTATAGAACTTTTACCATACCAACAAACAATCCAAGACCGCATATAATCTGCCAGTTCCATAGATTTTGCAGTAATAGATGTGACACTGTGTAAAATGGTTGTCTTATGGTGGGCCATGCTGAGAGAACAGCACAGAGCAAAACTGAAATATTTTTGTATTCATGCAGCAAATACTACAAATGTTCTTACAAAGACAAAGTTGAATTTAAATTGTACCACTTCTGGCCCAGATACAGACTTCAATCTGACCACTTCCTGAGAGGACAGGGTGAAGGATAGGCAGGCTTTGTTGTATGCAGAAGAGGAAAGGTGCCTTACGTTCTGTATCTCTTACACTTCCAGATGTGACTTATGATTTAGATGTTGTCTTTGACCACCACTGTTCTATAAATGCTGAGGCCAAGCTGTTGAGCTGCTTGTTAACCAATCACATATCTCAAACTTTCTAAAAAGTGCCAAATCAAGTCTTTGTTGAAAAATACTTCTGAAGGCATTTCTGGTTCCTTAATTATAGCATGGACAAAAGAGACTATTCAGAGAAATATCAGCAGGTTGATTCAGGATATTTAGCCAAGTCAGTCAACTAAGTAAAATATTACTCATTTTTTTATGCACAGGAGGTGAAAAGGCTGTTTCATGTTTGAAAAAGCTTTCTGTTTTTTCTGAAGGAAGGAAAGTGAAAATGGAAAATGCAAAAAAGAATTTTTGTAGAACTTCTCCCCTCTTTTGCTTAAGCCTTTTTCTGGGGGATGTTCATAAAGTGAAATGTACTTTATAGAGTTTGCATAGCTGCAAGAAATAAGAAAATGCTTTTGCTTCTTTGGAAAAAAAAATATTGCGTTGTTTAATTCAGTAGCATTAGTAACTAAGTGTGTAAGTTTTAATAACTTTGATTCTTAATGTTTTCTCCTAGGCTATTTAATTGGTTTTTGTTAAGTCTTGTCATTTTTTAATATTAATTTAATATTTCAGATTAATAATATTGTAATTGATATCTTCCAGCGAGGCATTTTTGTTACTGTTGCTTGTTTTCTTTTATGCCTATTTTAAAATTAAGAATAAGGTAAATTACTGGTTTCTCTTGTTTATGGGCCTTTGTGGCCATTTTACAATTGGGTTATTTAAATTTGCTTTTTAGTGACAGGGAAACAATTTTTTTATTTTTAATTTGCTGAAAGAAGGTTCTCACTCTAAATCTTGATGGTAGTGGGATTCAAGGGTGACAGTGTCGCATGCTTATAGGCTGGGCTAATTTTTTTTTTTCCCCCTCACTGGGTGTTGGAAATGCCCCGGCCCTTTCATGTGGAGAACCCACACCAAAGTCCTGCAGCCAATGCGTGGCACAAGTGCTAAAGGATTCGTTGTGTCTGCACCATTTAAATCTTTCCCTGATGTAACTGCTGAGCAGTAGTTTCAGCAGAAAGGAAAGAAAATCCCTTTTCTCATTTATACGCAAATAGCGAGAGGGAAGGATGAGAACAGTAGAAATGCGTGCATTGGCTGTCACGTTGATGTCTATAACTTCTTCTGTTGCTTTTGTTTTTGCCACTGGTAGTGCCTTCTGTATTCACAAAGCTCCTACCGCTGTTTTCTGTGTTATCTTGAAACCATAACTAGTTTGCAAAAATGGATGATATTTTGTCTCTAGTTAAGATCGGGAGGTGCACAAGTCTTGGAAGGATGCATAGCAGAAATACACAATATCACCAGCCTAGATATTTCAGACAATGGTAAGTACACAGAACAGGAATGGAGGGTCACGCAAGTCCAGAATCTGAGAAACACTTTTTCTTTCAGCTCACAGGGTAATCAAGGATGGTCACTCTTGCTTTATGATTATTGGCCATATTGGTTATGGAAGTGTCTCAGACCGAAAATTCTTATTGCTATAAAGTATATAAGAAATGTTTACGGACTAAATGCACCCTCAGAAGTTTATGTTGTTTGAGATAGATGTAACACAGCAAAATAAATTGATGGCAGCAAGCATCATATTAGGTCTAAAGGAAAGTGGGTTTAGGTACGAGAGGATGAGAAGCTAAATGAGAAATGAAGGCGTACTGAAAGAAGAAAGGGAAAGACCAGATACAGAATGAAGCTGAGGTTGTGATACTGAATAAACAAGAGAGGCAAATTTGGAGCAAACAGTCAACCATCTTCAGGTCAGAGAAGGCCTGTTTGAATCTTTGGAAAAGTCTTGGACTATTCCTGCTTTGGAGGCTCTGTGCATCCTAGCTGGGAATAACAGCTGGCTTTTCATCTTGCAAACTCAAATTGTAGATGCATGGAATGCAAGAATTCACCAGCTGTGTTTGCACCTCTGACAGCCACAGGCACAAGTATTTCAGAAAGAGATTCCCAGTACAACTGAATGCCCAAGAAAGGTGGGGTGGATCGGCAAGTGGAAAGCTTTGGGAGCTACTGGCTCAGCCCAATTATGTAAACAGATTGATTGTTATAAATAAAAATAGATATTTGACATGTAAATTATCCTGCGGATCTGGATCCTAAGTCATTGTAATCTAACCAGTGGATGCTTCAAATACACTGCTAGTTTGGGAATACAATACTACAGCAAGTTATTTTTCTTACTCAGGATTAGAATAAAATTTGGCTCGTTTTTCAGGTAATTTTATTCGTAGCCTGTTATGTTGGCCTTTTTGCACTTGAAGGCTTTGAGACCTTGTTGGTGCACAGCTCTACTAAGACTAAATAGCAGTTAGCATGATCTCAAAATCTCTCAGAGGAACGTTAAACTCTGCCTGGCAATAGGAGGAGCTACCCTTGGGTGGTTGGACGACAGATAAAGGACTGTGTTTCTCTTCTGTGTTTCAGAGAGGTGCCTTCAGTGGCTGATTAGGATGGAGATTTAAAGGGCTCTTTTTAGAGAAAACATTTTTCTCATAGAAAAATACAGGCAAAAAAGAGAAGATTTAAAAACAGAAGAATGGAAATTTTTCTAGAGCTCTTAGAAATTAGTACACTGATACAGTTACTTGAATGAGTATAGCGTTAATAATTGGACCCTGGCTGGGTCTTTTGTGAAAATGTGTTTTAATTCTTAATCTAATTTGATTCTTTACAGGCCTAGAATCTGACCTCTCAACCCTTGTAGTCTGGCTTAGTAAAAACCGGTCGATAAGACACTTGGCGTTAGGCAAAAACTTTAACAACATGAAATCCAAGTAAGGCTTTTCTTTCTTATAAATAAGAAGCGAATGGATGAGGAGAAGCTGCTGATTTCATCGTCTTCCTAACTTTTCTTCCCTCAGAAATCTCACTCCAGTACTTGATAATTTAGTTCAGATGATCCAAGACGAGGATTCAGTGAGTATCTTTATGCCTACTATCATCATGTGTATTTGTACCCTCACAGCCTGATTTGATAATTTTCTTCACTGTGTTAATTTGCTGCTTAAGGTTTGATCATGATCCCGCACAGACACATCCAACATTTTGGGATTTACTTTTTCAAATAGTGATTTGGATTATGTGTAACATGCAAGGAAACATTTCTTAGGATAGTCTTAGGATCTGTGCTTGTTGAAAAAATATTCATTCTAAATAGTTAGATGTGCTTAACCTAGTTGCTCTAGGTCTAAATTATACAGCCCTGTAGGCACAAGTTTTCAAAACTTGTGTGTCCTGATAGGGGTTTACAATGGTAGCGTTCTCTGAGTGGTGATACTTCTTCAGTAATGGAATTTTAATTTTTCATTAATAGAATGCATTATTTCCTGATAGCTGTTCTTGGGTATTATAATCTTTTTTTTTGCTTGCCAAAATCCAAAGTCAATGCAGTGATCTCCCAGAGCTCCTTTTTCCTTCAAAAGATGCAAATAAACTGTTCAGTATGCTGTTCTTTACTTTTCCTAGTACATTTATCACAGGAGCAATTTCATAAAACCCTTCTAGAATGCCTTGCTGGGATCCTTGCGCATTTATTCATTTCCACCCACTCTCCTGATTCTGAAAGAGTTTTGTGGCTGGGTTTGTGTTCTTGCCTTACTTGGCTGTAAGGGAATCCTAAGATGCTGTTACTCTCATGCCTGTCAATCTTTATTCATTTCTTAGTCCTTTCTTCCTCCTTCATTCCCCATACAAGTAACAAGCAAGCTCTGCTTTCGTCATTGTCCAGAAATGGCTGACTGTAGACTTCATTTGTCTAAGCACCTGCTATTCCTGTTGTCTTTATTGTCTCACCTCCAAGTTCAGGGTCTCCACACTAACTGTTTTCTTATTTTCTCCTCCCATCTGCGTCTGCACCCTGCAATTCAGTGGAGCAGTTTTTACTAGGGTTTCCGATTTCTCCTTCCATACAAGGTCATTAGACCCGTATTTGGTGTTCATCTTTTCTTGCTGCTTAGCTGTATTTTATGTGATTTGTTAAGCTTGTCCTCTCTCCTCGCTGTGTCCTCTTAACTGGGGTTAGCGATACTGGTTTTTTCTTGATTCTTTGCTTACCTCCTCACCTTATTCTTTAAAACATGGGATGTCAGTGTGACATAGTAAAGTGCTGCATACAGATACCAGAGCTGATTCTAATCGAGTTAGCACCTGTAATGAAAGCAGTTAAGTCCTTGATTGCGCAAGCCAGATGGAGCATCTAGCTGAGAAGTGTATTGGTAGATTTCTGTATTCCTTCTTGTACCAAACTAGCCTCTTAATTTTGCGGTGTGTGACTGCCTCCTTCTACTCTGTCTCTAAAGGGAAGGGTGCAGGGCTGTCTTCCCCTTCTCTCCTTTTCCTGTTGATTCCGTCCTGAGGAGTGGTGTCATTTCATCAGATAGCACCTGCTTCTTCTCTTTGGACATGTGTCTTTTCCCTGTATCTCATACTTCATCTTTCACAGCTATCCTGAAGACTGTTATATCAAATGGATTAATCACAAGCGACTATAATTTAATATGGGGTTTTTCACTCAATTTTCTTCATCCCTTTGCTCTCTTGCAGGTGAACATGTCTTCCTGTTTGGGCCATATCCTAAAACACCTTTCAACACACTCTGTGTGTCTTTTCAGTATCCAAACTGTCTTCTCAAACATGCTATTTTCTATTCTATTTCTATTTCCTTTTTTCTATTTATGTGACTATCCTATTCATATTATCTGTTCACAAGGATAAAAATTCCAACTTTCACCTTATTGTCTCTATTAAGTGTTACAACCTTCTGTTTATCATTCCTGGCTTCTGTTTTGAAGCTTCCAGACAGATAAAACGTAGCTGCTAAATTTTAGATGTACCATTCTCACAGCTTTCCATCCCTTGCATCATCATCTTAACTTGTGCTCCTTTTCTTTTCAGCCCATAGGCAGTGTCAGCCATCATTCCATTTTCTGCCTTTGCCACAATCCAGTGGTCAGATGTGTTCCTGTAATTCTTACTCACCGTGTCTTTCCTGAGCTATCCTACAGAACACACTCTGTAGTCTCATCCCATTTTCAAATAGTGTTACAATGAAATAATCCACCAAAACATTATTTTATTTAGGTACTTAAAATAGCTGTCTCTCCTTCATGTCTCTCCTTCATTAACCTTTGGGATACAGCATGTGATCCTGTTGGTGTTAACCTGTCTCTTCTCTCCCCATGTTCTTTCCTCTTGTTAACATTCTTTAGTGAAGGAATCTTATTTGTTTCTGTTTCATCAGGTGCTAAAATCAATCTGAAGCATCTCCTAGCAACTAAAGAGTTGAGGATGTAGACTCTGTAGTGCCTTGGGAAAAGCATGTGTTGCAGATAGCTGGATGGTCCTCACTCTACCTTGAGATAGTTCTTTCAAGTTCCCGGTTATTTTGGTTTGATTTTGAATCCTAAATGGGGGGTAGACCTTGTTCTGCCATTACTATGCATTTACTGACACAGGACATTAAAAAGTAAGGGTGGAATTGGAGAGACCAAGGCATGATGTCGCCCGGAGCATACTGCTTGATCAGTATTGCCTGCAGGCTGGTACAGTTTGGGGACTGTGCATTATCTGCATGGAAAGCTGAAGCAAGAGACTTTAATCTAAAATAGTCATCTCCCAAACGCTTCTTCATGTATTTATACACACTTTAAGTAGATCAGTTGTTGTATTAATATGAGTGATGAGTAAAATGATTTATAACAATCAATGGCTTGGTTTTATGACTGTAAAAGTACAGCTAGATGCAAATGCTTCTACACAATCTAAAAGCAGTAGTAGTAGCCTAAACAGCAAAATTTCCCAGGTGTTTAATATAGACAAGAACATAATATTTAGATCTGTTTTGGTTTTGTTTTTGTTTTACTTTGTTTTTTTCTCGTTTTAAGTAGATGCTGTACTGTGCAGGCTATGATAATGTATTCTTATTAGTATTGCAGGAAGTGTCTGAAGCTGTATGCTTACTGTGACATTTCTTTTCTTGCAAAAATAGATGTTAGACTGCAGGTACAGTGTACAATTACTCAGAGTAGTAGTCAGTCCTGCATAGGTGGAGAGAATTACTACAGTGCTGAATATCTTTAGTTCGTAGTTCACTGTTTACTGCAGAATTGACCTTTTGAGGATTTTTACAGCATTTTTGTTCATAGGAGAACAAATTCAGCTTTATTTAATTCTTACATGTTTTCCAGCAGGAATATGACAAAATCAGTGAATCCAATCATACAATTTCTAATTCTATTCTTTACTTTAAGAATTCCTCTTTCTTAATAAGATTCTGTTAAGAGATCTTCACTGTATCTGTTTTCTGCAGCAGGGACACTGAACTGCTTGTCAGACTTCTGTTTGCTCAAGATCCAGCTGAAACTAAGTTGTTCAAAGTAGTAAATGTTTGCAGGATATGTAGAGTATTGCCCCTGTTTGGGGAGGATGTGGTTTCGGTGGGGTTTATTGTATGTTGTTGTTTGGCTGGTTTTTTTAAATGTAACTGTCAGATAATTTAATGAATATTTAGCAGCCTGTATATTTAATCTTACAGAGTTACATTCTGTTTGTAGTTTGCATTCAGGGCACCAAGTGAGTCCAGAGGTTTTTGCTTCTTGCTCGTTGAGTTAAATGATAAGGGTAGCTGCACAAGACAACTGCCAGTTCATCCACTTCAAAGACAATAATACAGCAGGTGCTTTACTATGCTGTATGCATATTTTGTGTGTGGTAGTAATGATGTATAAGTGTCAATCCTTGCAGAACACAGTGCAGAAGCATTTTTTTGTCAGAGTATTGGAATGCAAGAGGTGAGAAGTCCTTCCCTGGGAGGGTATTTGAGGTTTAGAAAAATTCATACGTGGGACGGAGCACTTCCAGCTAAGTTACTAAGTTACTAAGTGACATATGAGAAATAGAAGAAACTTCACCTTCACAGTCTTATTGGTGATTTCTGTCCGAGTGCTGCATGATGCTGCTTTTCTGTGAATCTGTCACAGGAGATCGTCTCAAACTTGTGCCAAGAGCTCTAAATGCCATTCTGATTTGATGCTAATATTCTTTAGGGTACATATTATAATAAAACAGGGAAACACAGGCAGATCAAGGGGCATTAACATAATAATTTAGTAATTTCCATTTAAAATAAAACCAGCATGTGGCTTGCGTTACTGTTAGACTTCTTAATTATAAACCTGCTGTGCCTCCAGATTTTTATGCATTTCCTCATCTATAAGTGTATTTCTTATAGTTGCAGGCTTTTTGGTTATCACTGTAATCCAGTGGTGCCTGGAGGCTAGAGTCCCAATGTAGAGTGGGTACCATGCAAGCATCTTGGACCTTGGAAGGTGTGCGTAGTTCAGCTGGTTTATTTATATTAATCTAATCTTTAGGCATCTAATGTAGGTGCCATGGTTCATCCTTATGAGATGTTGGTTTTCCCATACTAGCAATTGGAGATTTTAGGCTCCTAAAATTCATCCTCCAGTATATGCCTAAGTGGGTGTATAATGACAATACACTCCTCTGTATGAATTCACACTTGAGCAAGGGAAATGTTTTGTGGAGTTTTTGTCCATTGGCAAAGACAAATTACAATTTTAGCATCTGTAATACCTCTGCAAGGCATGGCGATGGATAGACTGTAGTTCTAGAGCTCCTACGGCTGAGTGTTGGGACACTGAGAATGAAGGGGATACAGGCATTTTTAAAAGAAGTTTTCTTCAGGCTTACAGTGTGACTTGCAGGAGCTCAATTAAGTAGTTTCAGCTTAGCATAGTATATAAAAAAAAGTTACATAAAGATATTGCAGTCACAGGTGTCAAAAAAACCACTGTGAACAATACCCATTGACTCACTCATTTTAACAGATACTCTTCTTACTGTTTTTAATTTCAGACCTGCTACAGTTTTCTGTCTCTTTCCTCCCAAGTGTCCATGCCCTTAGCTGAAGGAACAGATACTCAAAATCATGCCTGAAGTTGAAGTAACAATAATAAAATAGTTTAAAGAATTGTTTTTATTTTAACAATGTCTGAGATCCTAAGTTGCCCTTGGATAATGCTCTCAGTTTGAGGGAGAGGAGGGGAGTGCTAGATATTTTTATTTCTCACTGACAGGGAAGCATGCTGGTTAAGCAAAACCCACTGGACACCAGAGGTTGTTTTCTGAAGCTGGTTGTTGCTTTCTTGCCTCTTTTCATGTTCCCGCTCTATTCTGTACTTAACAGGACACAGGAAACTGGAGGCACCTGTCAATTAAAAATATTTTTTTTTCATGGTGTTGCAACTTAATCTGTGCGTGTGTATGTGTTTGTTGCCTGTGCTGTAAGTGGTTGACTCCCAATTTATCGTGTGGTCTGCAGCACACAGGGAAATAACTCTGATATTTACTGCTGTCTCCAAGAGTTTGGGGAACTTGTAACTTCTTCTGGTTGATGTTTGAGGAATGGGTGCATTATCAGTTGCTGTTATCAGTGCCTTTTCTGTGCTCCGCAGCCTCTGCAGTCACTGTCCCTCGCAGATTCCAAGCTGAAGACTGAGGTTGCCATCATTATTAATGCCTTGGGCAGCAATACTTCTCTTACAAAAGTGGACATTAGTGGAAATGCCATGGGAGATATGGGAGCAAAGATGCTGGCAAAAGCCCTACAGATAAACACCAAGCTCAGGTAAGAGAAATGTATCTGCAGTAAAAGATAGAATGGCTTAATAATACTGAAGTTGTTGGCTTATTCTCAAGCTGTGTTTCTTCAGAACCCTTCTAGGTACAGCCACTTTATAGTGTCTCCATTTGGAAAGATTCTCATCCTTTTATCTTTTAAAAAAACCCAAACAAACCACAAAGCAAAAACAATAGAAGCAAATTGTGTCTGCAGAAACATTCCATAACTGAAACTGGAGAAAATTACATTTTCTAAATTTAAACAGTGAGACCTCTTGTTGGAACAAGAGAGCTCTAAATTTCCTAGAATCATAAAAGAAAAATTACTTTGTTATAGAGCTCTGGATGTCATCTAATCCAATGTTCTTCTCAAAGCAGGGCCATCTTTAAAGCTATATGAGGTTGCTCTGGGCCTTGTCCAGGCAGGTTTTGAAGATCTCCAAGTACAGGGATTCCACAGTGTCTCTGGGAACCCTGTTCCAGTGCTTTAGCCACTCTCTTCTGTTCTGCTCTCTTTTCTACTGGAGGTCTTCCCAGCAGAGAAAATTCCGGTACTTGGATGGGAAACTAAAGGAAATTGTTCTTTATCTTCTGGAGTATCAGTTTGCAGGAGAACTAAGAGCATGTGGAATTCAGAATGGGTAGCAGCATGGACCATCCTTCCTTCTCCTCTCCCCTGCTTTCAGTGCTGATGGACCTTGGCATCTCTTCCCTGCATCTTAATCTGCCTGACAACTTCACGGCTTTTTAGCACATGTCTGGCACTGATGGCTTGAGAATATCACTTTTTTTCTATCCAGCATATGATTAGCAAACAGAAAAGCCTTCAATCAGCATGAATCTGGATGGGGACCTCTAAACATGTCACCACCATCAGGAAAGCTAATCCTCACTCCTCCTCTTGTCAGACTCTGCAGATGAACCTTCCTCAGTGTATTGCCTGTGTGAAGAGACCAATTTGTGCTTGGTCTCCAAGCATTTGTTCCCTGGAGGATAAGAAATTCCCCAGAATGGTCCTGGCTATTTTGTTCAGAAGCAGGGATCCTGGTCATTGCATTGCTATGCCCAAACTGAATATTGAAAATGTCAAGAAAACACCGGAGAGGTGGCTTAGGTTTATTGAATGTATTAACCTGAACTGACCATGAATATATATGAAATATATACACTTTCCAATGACAAAAATATCCAAGATTTGACTCTAAGCATACCTGATCTTTGCAAAGTGGGTGTAGAATCTCTCTTCCGCTCTTCCTTACTTCTATCTTTCCAGTTAAAAAATGAAGGGATAATTCTGCAACAGCAGAGAGTGTCAATATCTGTGAAACCCTGTCATTTTTTTACCTCTTACACCAGAAATCTTTGTTTGGTTTTGTGCCTTTATTTTTTTTTTCAAGAACAGCTACAACTAGTGCTCTTGCACAAGCAAGATTTATCTGCTTCCCTGCCTCTTCTGACTACTAATGAGATCTCTGAACATGTGTTCGCAAATTGCCAGGCAGTCTGCTTGAGTGGTCTAAATTGGGGGAAGAGGGGGAAGGCTTGATCACTCTTATCACTATTGTGTATTCAAAAGGGCTGCAATTTATGCACCTAACCTAATGGCTTATGCAGGCAGCTAGTTACATTGCATGTGGAATCACAGGAATTGTTGAATGAGCTAGTATGGGATTGAATATACAATAGCCTGCAAATTTTGACCACCAACCAGCATGAATTGTTTAAATACCTTTTTCTATTACTGTAACCATATAGCCAATGTAGAACAGAGATTGCTCGCTTACTGCAATTTTCTTGTTTTTCAGTGTGGGCTTGCAAAGCAGACATTTGAACTTTATTTCTGATGGTATTCCTGGAAAAAGCTGGAATTTTATCTCCAAATCTTTCTATTAACTGCATTTTAGACAAGTTACGTTTTTATGTTAATGATGGAAAAAATAGTACAGAGTCCCCTTTAAAGAAAAGGAAACTGATTTTTGTACTGTCTTTGTCCCTAACTTCTGTCATTTCAAGGTTTTAGCATTTAACTAAAGGCAGGTTTTTAAAATGTTGCCTTCTACTATACAATTTTGAACATACAGCGCTGTGTTATTTTAATATGCCATGTTTCAATGCAGATTTATTTGGTGGTTCTTGTTTAACTTTTTTTTTTTCTTTCTCCTCCTCCCCACCTGCCTTCAGAACTGTAATATGGGACAAGAACAACATCACTGCGCAGGGCTTCCAGGACATAGCTGTGGCACTGGAAAAGTAAGTTCATAAGCAACTGAATGAATGATGAAGAGGCCAAAGACCTAGATTCTGAATGATCTGAGCAGCTACAGTTCTCACTGCAGTCAATATGATTTGAAGATGCTGAGTGCTCTCAATTTTAAGCATCGGGGTGCTTAATGTAAAGGAAGAATGTGTGACTTCACATCCTTCAAAAGGATAGGAAAAGGCTTTATAGTTCTTTCATCCATACTCTTCTATCAGCATTAAGGCCATTGAGTTCTGCTGTTAGCATTAAAATTCTGATTTTGAGAATAATTTCCTTTTTATTCATTCTCTTGTGTTGATAGCATGCAGAAATTCTATTCTAGTCAGTGAATGAAGCTGTACATAATAACAGAAGATTACTGAAGCATGCCTTTGTGGTCTGACTTTTTTTTTTCCCCCCCAGCAAGTTGAAACTAATAGCAACTATCTCAGGAGCTGCAGTTGTTCATCATAATCACTGTGGTCCGGGTCATTTTGCTTCTCTGAGCTTACTCACAGTTGCAGCCATTACCAATGATAGATGCTAAATGACTTTCATCTCTCTCCATCTCTATCACATTTCTTTATATGTTATCATGACTTTTTTTATGAGGGAAAAATTACAGATTTAAATTAAGCAGCAGTTGCAGTTGTTTAGTATCATTAAATCCCTTGGAGAGGAACAAAGAGTCTAGAAGGTGAAGGTAATGTACAATTGCTAGTTTCTAGACAAGATGTCTTGCAAAACTGTATAACTACTTAGGGTAGCATCCTAACCCTCGGAGGGGTCATGCTGCTAGAGCGTATAAAGTTACTTGTTTTATGAAACCTTGGTAGTTTATATACTTGGTTTCAAAATGAATTCAGTTGCACTGATGGGGGAAATTACATAAACGATGTATAATTAAGCAAATCATCTTGGAATGATTCCATTGATAGTAGTGAATAATAATTTGCAAAGGTTATTTGTCAGCTTGCAGACATTTCTTTTTTAGGAAGCAATAGCGTGTGCATTTATGAGAAAGTCTGTTAGAAAAGTACGCTTATTTTCTGATTAGCATCAACTTTACTTTTCTATTCTGAAGTGCTTGGAAAAGTAAATAGAAAGGAGGGGGAAATCCTATGGCAAAAGCAAGTCAACTAAGTAGGAAAAAAAAAGAAATGCTACAGACAATTGTGTGACATTGCACTTTGTTGAGGCAACATCTCATTTATTTAGCTTCAAAGCCAAGATCATTTTATGTCTCCTCTAACATTTTAAATGGTTAAAGCCATTGATAATATCACAAACTAAGCTACAAGCAACAGAGGATTAAACTTGCTAGAGATGGACCGACAATACTGGCTGAAAACAATTAGCCTTTAAACCAATCCATCTCAAAGACATTCTGAGAACATACTGCACCATATGTTTCCTAAAACCACATGAAACCATCAATATTCTGTAGGAAGGAACTGTTGCTCAAAATGGAATGAAATACACTGAAGATGCTTGGGGGTATGTATGTTGTGTGTGTTGTTTTGATTTTGTTCTTAAGAAAATACTCATGCAGCAAAAGACAAAAAAGCGGAATGCTAGGCTTTCGTAGTAGGATGAGGAGGCCGAGGAGAATTGGGAGGGATTGTAACAGACTTTAAAACAGGCCAAAGTAATCTGAAGCTTTTTTCCCTCCTCCCAACTTTTCTTCATCTGCTTAAAGTTGTGTGAAAATGTTGTTCCTGCAAGGGAATTGCAGGAGCTTGGCTGCTGGTAGAGTTACCCCGAGGGTGTCCCAACCAGGCGATGTGAGATGCTGAGGTCTTCTGTAGAGTCTGGTACAGGTGTCAGTTCAGGAGAGCATTTGAGAGTAGTGGGCAATCCTGTTCAGCCTGGCCGTTAAACAAGGTTTTCTATCTCGGTAATTTTGATACAAAAGCAAGCATGTGCTTGTGGGATTTGTGGTCTAGAGCACGCTCTGTTGTAGAACTGGATGGCATTGCCCCATATTCATTTCTAGAAGAATTTTTTTTTTCTGTATGGACAGTCTGAAGAAATAATACAAGTTCTAAAATCTGATGGGAAATACTGGGATTTGTTAGAGACGTTTGCAGTAACATGAAGTTCACATACCCAAGCCTGCAAAACAGATGATCTTATTCCTGTTTTTAAAAAAACAGGCAGTAAAATCATTGTTCTGCAGCAGAGGTTGTATGTCATAAAGGGAGCAGAATTTACTACAAGGGAGATAACACACGACGAAATGTAGGGCTGTTGTCACACATGCTGTATGTAGAGGTAGAGACAGGAGGTTTTGAGACATCCTTTGCAGTCTTTGAGCACCTCTCCAAAATTTATCATCCTTTAAATATAAGTATTTTGCCGAGGCTATTAATGTGTTATGAAATCACTGGATTGTAGAGTTGGTAGAGGAACGTACTCCGTTACAAGAGATAAGTGGAGTGTTAATAAAAAGAAGAATGGAGGAATATTTTAGACTTCAAAGGGAACAGAGAAAAATGAAGTGGGCCGTGAATGTTGCTCTGATGAAGTTGAAAAGCAAGCTTTAAATTATTGGGTTTGGTGTTGGTTTTTTTTTTTTTTTGCCCCTAAAAGCTGGTTAATTCTTAGATGAAAATAAAATAGCGTTACAGTACAATGCTGTCTGTCTGGAAGGAAACCAAGTACAGAGCCTTCCTTAGGGTAGTGGTCTTCTAAAGTTCTGCCTCTGACTGTGTGCCCATGAAACCTCCTTGCTTTTCATTTTGCCCCCTTCCTCTGCATGTGTGTCTGTGTGTGTGACAGAGGGTGCCCTAAGCCTTTGACTTAACTGAATTTAGCATATAATTACTAGCATGAGAGCTGGCAATTATCAATTTCAATGAATGTGTATTAAATGACAAAGAGCTGCAGAGATCCTTGGAAATCTACCTTTGGGTTTTTTTTTTTTAACTAAATAAATATCCCACCTGTCAGGTAGCAGTGAAGCAATCAGCAAGTTCTGTAATTATTACCTGCCACTGAGCTCGGTATCTTCGACATTTAAAAATTGTCCCCATGCTGGTGGACAGCCAATTATTTGCTGTTTAGTATTACATGAGGACATATAACCGGGCTTATATAGTAGGCACAGTAATTCTGAAGGATAAGACAACTAGAAAGTAAAGTTAATTTTCCAGCTGTGATAGAGTGGGACTCTGTGGAAGGATAGGGACCTTGCTGATGCCACGTGAGTAACTGCTGGCCACTGGCAGCTATTTATAACCATGTTTATGTTGGGGAAGAAATGTAGAAGTCTTCCGTTATCAGTAAAGGTAAAATGTTGGGTAGTATCAATGAGGAATCAGTGTGTTTGGCCGTTCAGATGATCACTGTCCTTCAAAGAGTGGTGTTTCATGTTGTTAAGCAACTGGTGGGAGAGGAAGTGAAAGAACCTTGGAGCTTCACAGTAGTTAAGGTGTCTGCTGTTGGAGTTAGTACACTTCGTGAGGGTTGGGTCCGTTGAAGTCAACAGAGTTGGCTCAATTGAAATTGTCAAGTTTAAAGTGCTCAAAAACAGACGGTTCCAACCATATTTATGTAGCTTTGGATGGAATAGGAACAGACGGTTAGTGGGACGTTTGCAGACAGCCAAAGGAGGAGGAAGAGATGTTTGCAGGCAATTAAGGCTAATTGAAAAATAGGAAGAATAATTTTCTTTCCAGGTTTTAACTTCCTGCGCTTTTTGTTTTCATTTATTCAAATCTGAAGGTGTGTGGACATACCACTGCATGTAGCATTTTAGGTTTAACTGTGTCATGCTAGCCACTTTATGTTCTCAGAGTTTAAATACAATTTTGACTCAAGACCAAAACCCTGTCTTTATTCTTACATCACAGCAGATGGACAAAGCTACGGAAATATATTGTAGACAAATAAGTGAAATGCAGGGAGCAATTGTTTGCATAAAGCAATGTGGAGATGATATGCTTGTTTTGTTAGCTTTTATTCAAAATTCAGCGTCTTCAAATTGTTGTAAACACAAGAAGTTAATAAATAGTAAATTTTCAGAGCTCAGTCTCTTAGTTGCTATCTGTCTGTTGCTGAATATTTCCATTTAGACTTAGATCTGATAGAATTGCCAGTAGGCACTGACACTCCCCGTTCTGTTTTGGTATAGGAAAAAGCAATCCAACCTTGATCTCCACCTCTACCTAGTGGCAAAGAAGAATTAGCAGCAAAAATGAGCATGCATGCCACCAGTTAGTCCACTTACAAATGTGAAAAATACATTATTGGTACTTTCCACGGACAAGCTAGATGCATCATATTTCTTCCTTGTAGTTTATTCTTCATAAAGAGATACAGTAATTAGGTTAACCTCTACTGTTAAAAAATATTTTCTTTTATTTTTTTGTAGGAATTACACCTTGAGATTCATGCCTATACCGATGAATGATGCTTCCCAAGCACTCAAAACAAACCCTGAGAAAACAGAAGAGGCACTGCAAAAGGTATTCTGTATACCACCAAAGTACAGAAACAAAACCACTAAAAATAAAGTAATAATTTTAAGTAGCTGTGATTTCATGTTTGGCTGAGTAAGAATTCTAGGCTAGATTTGTTGTGTGGACATATACATGGTAATCAAGTGCTGCAAGAGCAAGTAAGACTTTTTTCCAAAGAATGGTTGGAGTGAAGGGTGATGGAATGCAATGGTGTAGTATCAAAACTTCATAACTACATAAGCACAAGCTAGACCTTGTACTGCTGTGCACATAACTGTGGAAGGGAGAGTTAGAAACTGGCATGTTTGTTACGTATGTGCTTGTGTGTATCTCCATGTGCACAGAATTACTGGTGCGCATTTTTTATTTTGGCATAAAAAGTGCAGTCAGCACTGTACACAACAAAGGATGCTTTTTAATTTGGGGGAGGACAAAAACATTTACTGCCTGTGGTTTGTATTGTACATAAAAAATTCACACACTATGTTGCCCTAAATAAACTACTGCACCAACATGTTCTTTTGGATGAAGAGGTGTTGACAGTATCTGTAGCTGTTCCACTTGCATGAGTTATAAAAGTCCCAGCTGAGTTTTAATATAGTAAATCTTGTGAGCTCCAAATGAGCCTCCTGCTCAATCAGAAAGCGTACAGTTCACATCTCTTTAGTAAGTAGATTCCTTCAGCCCGGGTAAGGTCATAAAGACTTTACAAATAGTTCTTACAGCTAACTGTGATTAAAAAGCAAATGTCTGTGATCCTTATTAGTAAAAAAATTTTCAGTAAAGTGAATCTCACAGGGAAAAGTGCTGGTAGTTATTGCCTTTTCTGATGCATGAAAATTATCTAAGTTCTGCTTTAAAAAATCTGGTTCATGGGGGATGGACATATTTCTTACATCTCGTTTAATATAATTGTAGATAGGTTTATATCTAGAATGTTAGATGCATCTCTGAAAAAATATCATGAAGCTTGTGGCCATGGGGATTTAAATTCTGTGTTAATTAGGCATTATGTACGAAGAGCCCCTGAGTTTGTTTTAACATGTGTGGTTCAGGCTTTCTTTA
The DNA here is from genome assembly GCF_949628215.1 of Phalacrocorax aristotelis. Lineage (NCBI taxonomy): Eukaryota > Metazoa > Chordata > Aves > Suliformes > Phalacrocoracidae > Phalacrocorax > Phalacrocorax aristotelis. The sequence continues at coordinate 102,272,696 of NC_134277.1, read as the reverse complement.
CACAACAGGAGGAAGTGCTGTCCAAAAACAGGTAAGTCTCTGGAGCGGTGCTGTGAACACAGCTAACTCCGCGCACACAGGAACACCTCCCCGCGCAGACTGAACTGTCATGCCCAGCACAGGGACTGCACTGACCGATGGATCAGGAGTGTCCATAAGCTTCAGCGCACCACAGCTTGAGTACAATGAGAGTGCTTCTGGCCCTGGTCCAGCACCAGATGGACATAGTAGCTAACCTCCCAAGCCCCGGTATCTTTGCAGCACACTTTACTTACAGTGTGGGCAAACCGGATAAACCCCACATTGCTGTGGGGCATAGCCAGGCTGTTCCAGTTCTTGCTGCTGATACAGGTTTAGAGGTGACCATCAGTCCCTATTAGTCTCTGTCTCACAACCTGCTGGCCACTCCACCCATCCTTTTCTCCTCTTCCTTTCAGACCAGATTCATCACCTTTGATGAATCCCCACATTAGGGGATTGATCTATGTGCCGTTAAGCTGGCTGATGGTAGATGTTCGCTGCTGGTGACAGTGGTGGGCTGTGACCAGCAGCTGTGCGTAGGTGTTGTGGTTTAACCCAGCAGGCAGCTAAACAACACACAAGCGCTCACTCACCGCCCCATCCCTTGGAAGGGCAAAAGTAAGAAAACTCATGGGTTGAGATAAGAACAATTTAAGAATACGAATTTGTAACTAAAAGGAAAACGACAGAGAGACAAAACCCAGGAAAAAAGTGCTGCAACCTCTCACCACCCGCTGACTGATGCCCAGCCCATTCCCAAGCATCAATCGCTGCCCCCTGGCCAGCTCCCCCCAGCTTATATACTGGGCATGGCAGCATATGGGACAGAATATCCCTTTGGCCAGTTCGGATCAGCTGTCTTGGCTATGCCCCCTCCCAGCTTCTTGTGCACCTGGCCGAGCACGGGAAGCAGAAAAGTCCTTGATTTAGTATAAGCACTGCTTAGCAACAACTAAAAAGTTAGTGTGTTATCAACATTATTCTCATCCTAAATCCAAACCACAGCACTATACCAGCTACTAGGAAGAAAATTAACCCTATCCCAGCTAAAACCAGGACAGTCGGAATCACTTGTCTTTGAAGAGCACTTATGTGCTACTTAGCCTCAAGTAACTTTTGAACTGAGGGTCTTGTATCAATTAGGCACTTTTAGATATTTAATCTTCTCTCCAGACCATACTGCTATTTAAATCTGTGTCTTCGCAGTAGGCCAAATACGTCTAAAAGAAATGAATCTACTATCTTGTGTCATCATGGTCTCTACAACACTTATGGATAGAGTCTTCAAATATTTCTCAAACCTGGATCTATTCCTTTTGTCAGTGTAACTTCCTAAATTTTTCAAAATTCAGAAAACACTGGCAAAAGCACAGTGTTTAATGATGTTTCACGAGTCTGTGAGTGAATGAATATTTGCCAGTGTGATTAGTAAGCGTTGACACACACAGAATAACGTTTGCAAATGATAAATACTCAGGCAGTTTTTTCTGTCAGTCCCCATTTCTGATATGGCAACAAAATTGAAAGCATATTATAATGTGGAGAGTCTAATTGGTTTCCTAATCTGGCTTTGATTTTTAGATAGAAAACTACTTGCTTCGTAATCACGAGACCAGAAAGTACCTACAGGAGCAAGCATACCGGCTGCAGCAAGGCATTGTCACTAGTACCACTCAGCAGGTGAGAACTTGTTCGTTACGGGTTCTTCTCGGTGTCTAAAGTCTGCCTGGGAACAGAGTTCTCTCTCATTGTCTCAGAGTAGCTTAAAGCAAGATGCGCCTCATATATACTTTGTTTCCCAAGAAATAATAATTTTCAATTATAATATTTTTGGAGGGAAAAAAGCTTTTGTGAGAGGGAGGTCTTATGTATAGTAGTACTGTGTAGAGAGTTCCTGAGCTATTTCTGAATGAACTACTGTTGGAACCGGGAACAGTTTAATTCATTTGTGCTCAGGAGTCAGACTTTTCAGCAGGCTCTCACCAGTGCGACAGGCATCATCATAAGGCTCTGCCAGTTCTGGTGCCTGAGTCGGTTCCAGTCTGTCTGCCTAGCACTGAGCAACCGTGTAAAAGTGCCCTTAGGTACCACCAGAGCAAATAGCCTTAGAGAGGAAGTCATCATCTACCTTACACCTTCAGAACTGTGGTTATTATGGGATGCTTTACTTGGAGGGAGGGAGCAAAGGAAGGTAGAAGTCTTCTGTGTGCTTTATAGTCTGGACAGCTGCAAAAGCTTCCTGTCTAACACAGCCCAAAATACCGCTTGAAGCTGGGAGACTTGTGTTTTGTCAACTACTAACACATGTTTTTCTGGGTGTTTGTTTGGGGTTTTTTTTTTTTTTCTTTTGTTTTGTTTTGGTGGTGTGTTTTGTTATGGGTTTTTTTGGGGGTGGGGAGGTGGTGGTGGTGGTTTTGGTTTTTTCTTCCTCTTGAGACGACTACAAGCATTTTCTGTGGTAGTTTACCATTCTCTCTGTTCTAGTGTATTTCTTGCCAGTACCCGTCAGGGCTGTTTTCAGCTCCAGTCCACCACTGAAGCAAGGTGGTGTAAAGTGGAACAAAACTTGTCATGGGCTTCGTTTCAAATTTACTTCCATGTTTGCACTACTTGTGTTCCAGTGCAAATAGGAGGCTCGAGCAAACAGGAGAGGAATTTACTCAGCTGAAGAGCAAACCAGAAATGAAATTTCTCTCTGTTCTCTGCATTTTTTGGGGGGAATCTTAATTCAAAGTGGCCTTTTTCTACCTGTGTTATTAAAACTTAATGGGACAGAATTTTATTAGTAGAACCTGAAATTATACCGTAACCTCTCAACAGAGAAAATGGTATGTGGAGATGTACTGGCACTAAAATCTGCAAGACCAACAACTTTATTTTATTTTAGTAATTTATCTGTTCTAATGCCACCTTTTTTTTTCCCAACTTAATAATATCCACATTAATTAAGTTTAGTTCTTTTTATAGCTTTGTGGTTTTAGTTGTGCTTTTCTCCAACAACCACACATATCAGGTTTCAGTAAATGTAATTAATTGTTATTTTGAAAATAGAATAAAATTACTCGTTTCTATACTAAATTGTGTGCAATAAGGATGGGTTTTTAAAACAGTTTTAAATGAGAGCTGGAAAAGATTCTCTAGTTAGTGTGGTGGAATTGCATTACTATTCCCAGAGTGGTTTGGTTTGTTGGGTTTTTTTGTTTGGTGTTTTGTGGGGGTTTTTTGGAGGAGGGGGAGGTGTTTGTGTTTTTTGGTTGTTTGTTTTTTTTTTTTAAGTCCAGATGTCCCAATGAGACTTTTCCACTGTCTAATAATTAATTAGGTTTTTGTACTTACACAAAACCACTCAAAACCCTTTGAAGAGGAAGAGTCATGTGGAGCAGAAAAGGAGCATGCTGTGAAATTATTTCAGTTCTCATTCCTAATGATATAAGATGCTAGAACTCAAGACTCTGTATGATGATGATACATGCACTCAGATGTTGCTTCAAAATGTCAAATAGCCAGTTCTAATTAATGCTGTCTGGGCTGATAAAGGCTTTTAACTATTATATCTTGCTGCCCCTTACATCTTAATCAAAACTGACTATATGTCAGGCATTCTTACTGGCTTGTCTTGTAAGGATACAGATGTACCACCTGCCCCGTATTTGCAGCATGTTGAATGAATTGTGTTGCAGATACAGATTAAGTTCAATTTATCCCACTGTGAAAGGTCTGATGGAAACTTCAGCTTTGGTCATTACAGTTCCCTTGCTACTAGGAATATTTACATTTTGAAAGAAAACCCCAGAAGCCTGTGCAATTGCATTTTGCTTAGACAAAATTGTTCCAGTTCTTGCTTGTTGTTTGTTAAATGGATAGTAACAGAGTTTTCTTAACAGAGCTTTCTTTTACTACCTGAACTTCTTAACAATTCAGGGACCTTTGGAGCTAAGTGTTAGGTATATTGACAACACTTTCAGCATTATACTTGCTCCAAAAAAACAGAACAACACTTGGAACTGGATAACTTGTTGGTTATTTGCAGTTATCCTGGAAGTAACTGTGGGGGAAATATTCCAAAGCATTTATCTTTTTTAATGGTAAAGTTTCATTTATTCTTCCAATGTTTAGGTGTGTCTTTATGAGACATAATGCTTTTCCTCAGTAGCATTGATATACCTCCAAGCTCTGATCATGCATTTCCAGATCGTTACACTGTCACTACAAATCTCATGATGCTACTGTTGATTTGCTACTGGGACCAAATTCAGTTTGCACTTGACCAACACTCTGATGTTTCATCTTTTATATTTCTTTTGTTCAAGTAGATGATTGACAGAATATGTGTAAAAGTGCAAGATCATCTCAACTCTTTAAGAAACTGTGGTGTGGATGCTGTACAGGAAGATGTCAAATCTGCAGAACGGCTTATGCGGGATGCTAAGAACTCCAAAACAGTAAGTCTTTCCCAGCATGCTAGTAATACTGAGAGTAGTTCAGCGTGTGCTTGCAGCTTTTCTCTTTTGGGGGAGTTAAAATAACAATGTGTGACAAGAGTATTTTCTTCAGCTGATCAGCTGTAGGTAGTATTTAAAGTGACAAAATCATTCTAATTTAGAAAGACTTTGATTTACCAGAGAGATTTCCTCCTGTTTGTCCAGATGTGAAGACAGGTAGTGATGAGCCTTTTTTCTGAAGTTATTCATTCCGTCTTACAGCTCTTACCAAATCTGTATCACCTCAGTGGAGCTTCTTGGGCAGGAGCGAATGGTTCACTCTCCAATCCAATCCAAGAGACACTTGAATCCATGGCTGGAGAAGTCACAAGGGTTGTGGATGAGCAACTTAAGGTGTGTGGATAGATGTGTTACCATCTCTCACATGTAGAAATAACTAAACCTGTCTGTTGCTAAATGCAAATGTGGCACACCTTATTTTTTTACTTCTCATTATATTTGTACGTAAGCTATCTTTTCATTATTTGTTTCTTATAACTTTATGCGCTATTATGCAGATACTTGCCCAGGTGGAATGAAAAAAATGGCTTTAGAGTTTGCAGTGGGCAGAAGGAACATATACTGTTTATTACCATTTTATCTTCTAGAAGGCTAAGACACATCAATTGCTCCTTAAGCCCTTAATAAAAGGTATCTCTCAAGCACCCTAAGAAGTCTTATGCCCTGGAGAAATGTACTCACTAATTAAGGTATTCCACTGGAGTGAAAACTGCTTTTCTGTAGGCTCCTATTGCAGTGGAATTTTTTTCCCAGTGACCTCTTTTGAACCTGATGCAGAATTTCCACTTCAGCTGTTTGTTTGGATAACTTGTATGTATTGAGAGCGCACCCAGAATTACTACAGGCAGCTTTACAGGAAACCTTTTCACCAGTTGCCTGTCAAACTTCAGTTCTTGAACTAGATGTCATTGATCTGTAAATATTCTCACCTGTATGTTCAGCCAGCTGTTGCTCAGAAACTTCTACCTTCAATTATGTTAGATCTCTCTGTATAATAAGCAAGGAAGAGTCATTCATACAGCATGTGCGAAGGTATCGGTCCAGGAAGAAGTTAAGGTGGGGAAACTTCACCAACCGCTGGTATCTGTATGGAGGCTGATGAATTTTAAGAATACGGTTCTGAGGCAATTCAGACCAACATAGTTTATGACTATGCTACCTTGCCTGTGTTTTGCTATAAAGAATCTGGAAGTGAAGGTTGAACTTTCAGTTGAAACATTATGAAAATGCTTCAGTCAGTGGGAATATAATGAAGAGCAATAATAATACCACATTACTAATTACTTTTTGAAATTAAAGAGTTAATGAGGAGGAAAATGGTGCTGAATTTTTAGTATTTTCCTCCCTCTCCCCATTATATGAAATTAGGTGAAGATTCTTTATCACTTTTTTAATCTCTACACACATGAAAGTGATTTTTCCACAAGAGTTTTCCCAGCAGAGCTTCTAGGCTATTATTGGGACGGGAATAGTGAGGTCAGTCTGTGGAGGGTTTATGCACTTAAATAAGTCCTGTACATCTTAGAGAGTCTTGCAGAAGGGGTAAAAAAAAAAAAAAGCCTCTTCAGCTTTTGGAATGTTATTTATAGTTCCTGGCATAAGATTGTGTTAATGTGTCTTCCATTTATGCTTTTACACGTTTACAGCAAAAGGCACTTTAGCGCAGGCATTCTAACTTTTACATTTACTTTTGATTTGTGTGGCTTTGAAATTTAAGTACCTTAAAAGAAACTATAAAGTCATAATGCTCTTTGTGTATTGTAACACTCATTTTTATTAATTTTACACTCAAGGCTGAAAGGTTTTCCTTTAAGTTCTGTGGTGGTGTACTTTGAGTGGAGGAGAAAACGTTGAACATGGATTGAGGTTTTTTTTTCCAGTTGTTTAGGTCAATTCAAAGCATCATATGCAGTTTATTATTTGTGAAGATATGTTACTGTTACATAAGTACAGTTCTTTTCGTAATTGCTGGGGGAAAAACATCCTCTGTGCTGTAAGCGGAGTTTTGATTTTTAGCTTCCATAGCAACCAGAGCCTGATTCTAGAAAGAAGTGATTGGAAATCGGGGAAAGTCAATGAATGCTCTTCAGGCAAATATGAGATTATTTTTTTTTTAACCTCAAAGAAGGGAATTAGGGGGAAGGAAGAAGTTAGAATAAGGAAAAGCAACATCTTGGAGTGACTTGAACTGGTTAAAGGAGAAATTATAGCAAAACTCTTGCATTTCTCTTCTCCTGCTGGTGTCACTGTGGGCACACAGAACCTGGAGAGGCTTTATTTGGTCAGCAAAGTCCCAAGGAAAAATTGTAGGCAAGACAAATGGTGCTTAGGCAAGAGAAGATTGTTTTGTAAGGACAGAAGTGCTTGAACTATTCCTCCTAAATTCCATCCTAGTGCAAAGGGTTTGTTGGCTCCACCACCTGTTCCATTTTTTCTGTAGGTATCATCATCTTCCAGTCCTTTTACTCACCATATCTTTCTCCTGAATGTTGAGAGACATTAATTGTGGGCAGGACTTCATTCTCTTCTTTTTGCATGCCTGCTGACTGGCGCTTGTGGCCTTGTGACTGAATCGTTTGCCCCTCCACAGTCAATATTGACAGCTGTGAAGGTATCACTGAAAGGTTTTGGGATGGAAGTAGGGCGTGGGGAAAGGTTTCTGTAGATATGATAATAGTCATGTGAAATCAACGGTTGAAATCCACCACTGAAGAAACTATGTTCAGTTGTACACTTAAACAGAATTTGGATCTCTTCTTTAACTTCTAAATTGCACGTTCTCTGAGTATTTTAAGTTAAAATTAATTTTGAAATTTTCAGGTAAGGTCTTTGGTCTTTCCTCCTACTTTCCACTGACAACTTCATGCAGCATTTCTTGAAATAATCCATTTTGAAAGACCATGCTAGACTGCAACTGTAATTCAACATAGCGAGTCTTCATAACTTTCATGATTATGACCATTGGTAACTCTTGGGAGGCTGGGTGTGATTTTTCAAGGTAGACTACACAGTTGCACCAGTGAATAAATGCCGTGGAAAGAAATGGATGTGTCAGAAATTCTCATTAGTAGTTTACCTGACTCAGTTGCCTCTACCATTGACGTTCTTCATCCTCTATGTGGATATGGCTGCAGGGGCTTGAAAGGCTCTTCATTAGCATTATGGCCCCAGAGACACCTTGAGGATTGAAGGAGAGAATGTGTGGGGAGTCCTTAAAGTCCAGAGAGCTTGGGAACCCAGAAACAAGCTCCATATAAGCTATAATGTCAGTTGTCTCTTATACCTGTAAATCAAATGTGGTAAAGATCAGACTTCCCTGTATGCTGTGGCCACTTCCTGCTGCTGTGTTGTCTTCATGAATTTACACTTAAAAAGCAGTCAGTTAAGAGCCACAGACTGGAAGATGCTGCTTTGAATCATTAAAATTATTATGCAGTAATGGTAGGTTTGTTTCTTACTCAGTATCTACATATGAAAATTGCCAATTACGGTAGGGCTATGCAAGGAGAAAAAAGCTCTGATAAGATGGAGGTCACTTAACTATGCAAGTGAGATTGAGAAGAAAAAGGAAATTGGTAGAATTTTCAAGGGGTGCAGTTCATTATTTTTGTACAATTTAGAAGCACCTAGGTTAGAGACAAGCTTACCTAGTTAGTATAGCATTGTAACAAAACGATGATTTTGTTTCTTTTTTATTTGTAAGTACCTTTTTCTGTTTGGTTATCAACCTTCAGTCTTACTGGATGTTACTTGGCCCATTTCAGTAAACTGGGCTCTGTCCTGTTTCCTCTCTTCTTTCCACCTTCCTTTGGATTTTAGAAAACTGCTCAAAAGCTGCACATGACATGGCATATGTAGAAGACGTCAGGTTTTTCAGATAGTTGCTGCTTGTCCCACTTGTTTAAAGGCTTCAAAGTTGGGGGAAATGGGTCTTGCATGTACACTGAAGCGTAAACCCAGGATGGTGTCTTTATTCTCCCTGCCTCTTTGGAAGCACCGTAGCCCGAGGAGACCCCATGGTCGCTGGAGTGCAGCAGTGTGACGGCTCCAGCCTGCAGAGGGACAGGCTGCCGAAGAGAACCATCTCCTTACTGATCTTTTCTAAGTAGCACTTCACGCTGGGAATGAATGTAGAGAGTTTGTTTTCAAATCCCATGCTGATGAGCCTTGACCTCTTGCAATCTCTGAAACAAGTCTTTTGACGGGAAATTAATTGATGGTTGAACAGCCTTCTGAAGATACCTAAAATAGATTTCCTGAGTTGCTGAGACTGGAGATGGAGTAAGGTGGATATAGGAGAGAATTTGAACAAAGAACAATTTCCAGTCTTGTCAGAAAATATGGCATGGTGTTTATAAACAAATCTGTTTTACTGTACACAGGGTACATATCAGCACATAGATAAAACAGTTTAAAATTTAGTTTTCCAGATGACCAGCTGATTGTTTTATACCTTCTGTGGTCCTACATAACATTTTTGGATATGAAAATTGAAAGCAATTAGAGGAAAAACGCTTCAGTGATAGAAACACTGCTAGTGCCCTATATGTCTCATCCCGATCCCTCTGTGTGTACATTAGACCTTTCCTGCACTTTTCATGACACAAGTTCATATATGGATGATTATGTGAGGGGCTTTGAGCCCTCACCTGCACCTGTAGTGAGGGCTCTGTAGCCTTCTAGTCAGAGCTGGGGTTTAGAAAAGAAACCGATAGGTGATAAAACAGGATTTAAACAAGAATTACCTTTTCTCACAGGCACAGATAGGAAATAAATCTAATGCAATTGAAAGGGGCTTCATAACATAACTTCATAGCATTGAGGTATATGTGAAAGATCTTTCTAAGAGAAAGTCTAAGAGGGAAGAAGTTGATATATACCATCAGCAGGGGAGACCTTATTTTAAGAAACAGAAAGTTGAGGGGATTGGGGGCTTACACAGTCCTGCTTCTGGAGTGTGTGTAGTTTTCTTCAGTCCTAGTTTGGGGTTTTGATCAGATATTAAAAATAGCTGCAGTCAACACTTTTTATTCTAAGTTCACTGCGGACTTCCATGTATGTAAGTGAGATCCATATATTAAAGGTTTGTATGCCCACTGCAAGTCATACTTGTAGCTGCTACTTAATATTTGGCAGGTATGTTCCAGCCCTGTACAGCATGCCAAGTTCTCATGAGTCTCCTTTCTTCATATCCTGATGCCTCTCACAAATCTGCAGGTCTGGAGCATTGATGAAAATTGCTGATTCAGGGCACAGTTTAAAGTGAAGGCAGCTGCAGGAGAGCATCCACTGCTTCTGCAGCAGGCAGAGGCAGCAGTGGTGGGTGCACGAGGGAAGCTAGTTTATTGTTCTGATAGTTAAACACACAGAGATGTAAATGTTTAATATTAGAAAAGTCAAACAAGTACAGTTGTGTGTCGTTTTCGAAACAAGTAACTTGTTCCTCCTTAGCTTTATTTTGTAAAAAGGCTTTTATGTTGCAGCTGGATTGCAAAATGGATTGGAAATTAGGAATAAAAATTGCAAGCCCAGAAGTGTCATGCTGCTTTGCATCAGAATAATGCTGTGATCTTCCAGCTAATGAAAATCTCGATACCTGATGTTAGCTTTTGCTTACTGTGCTGCAGGCACTCCTCGAGTCTATGGTGGATGCAGCGGAAAACCTTTGCCCAAATGTAATGAAGAAAGCTCGCATCCGTGAAGACCTGATTGAGGCTAGCACTGAGAAGATTTCCATTCCGTGCACTTTTGTGAAAAATGTCCTCTTGGAGCAATCTGGAATTGATATCCTCAATAAAATTAGGTACTTTAAAAGACTAATCTCATAAAATTGGTTATAGAATTCGGATTTTTGGTTTGCTTGTATATGTGTTTGTGTAATAGAAGATTTTTGGAATGCTTTCATGACTCACAATAAACTATATTAAGGCATTCAAAGACCAGGAAATTGTCCTACAGGTATGGTGAACTTAGTTCAGGAGATCCAAATATTTGGAATCTCCAGGGATTGTAACTTGATCATTAATGCATGTGTTTCTGTTTTATTTAGTAGGAGCTTCAGTTTATGGTACACAAATAACATTTTCATGACTGGTACATGTTTTTAAACCTATTTATGTTCCCAGGTAACACTCAATTACTTTAATAGAAGGAAATTGCAATTCTTTTCTTTGAGTATTAACAGCGCTTTGTCTTATGCTGCATTTGATCTGGTCCTGTAGCTATGACAGTCACTTTAAAACTTTTTGTTTGTGTGGGAGTTGTGCACAGCAGACAGACATACTTAAAAAAATGGAAACTTGGGTATTCAAACCACAAACTGGAGCAGAAACAGCTACCCTGAACAACAACTAGTTCACTTTTTTTTTTTAAAAAAAGAGGCTTTTACCTGACCTTTTATTGCATCTTTTTTTTTTTCATACAAAATACATACCAGAGACTATATTTATGCAGTATAATGTGGTTGACCTGTACTTAAACCTTTGCAGCTGCCATCGTTTGGCTAAGGAATCCTTTCTGCTTGATGGAAAAGCATGTCATTTTGCGTTGTGATGCTAATATCTTTGCAGAAGGAGAAAACAGTAAGACTTAGAAATTAGTTTTGTAGAGCGCAGCAAATTTGGCAGGAAAAGGTGTTGAAAACTACTAGCTATGCCCTCAGAGTGTTTAAAGTGGTTCAGGGAGTGAATTTTCTTCACTTCAGTCCTATCAGACAAATCTTGACCCTGAGACAATAATGCCCCTTCCACCTGTAGAAGCTGCAACTGTCAGTGCGGTGAGGGTGCCACACTGTCACGCTCTCTGCCTTATATTATTTGAAATTAATATGTAGGTAACTGAGGGAAATCTCTTCACTCTTGTTCTCTTCTCACTGTGGCTTGGGAAGAGAATTCTGTCTCCCTGTGAATTGCCTTTCCAAGGAGTTTCTTACCTTTCTTCCCAGGCTTTCTGCAGCAGTAGGGCTAGCCCCAGATAGAAATAGCTTTGTTAATCCAATGCATCTCAGTGCACACACAAAAACCTTAAAACAAAATCATGTTACTTGCTGGCAAGTGTCAGCTGAAGCAGTTGAAGCAGTTGGCCTTAAACTGTAGAGGCAGGAGAGATGGAGCTTCAGGCTGCAGCTCAGGCGTACGCGCTTGTCAGCTGCAAATCAGCTGCCCTCCACAGCCTGAGCCTTTTGTACTGTGGCCAAAGACGGGACCCCAAGGGAGCAGTTCAGGATACACATTTCCTTCATAGGAAGTTACCAGTGAAACCTCAATTTAGTATACAGGGTATGTTGGTGTTCCACGTAAGTCGGTGTAACGGGAGTGGCTGACATGATGTTCTTGAGACAGAAAGTGATTACCCAGAGCAAAAAGAAGCAGCAGAGTTGTGATGGCAAAGACTGGAGAACCAGCATTGTACAGTTGACCTTCAGCTGGCAGACAAACACAAAAAGGAGGTGAGGAAATGAGTGGATTGTAGCTGTTCAGTGTAGTAGTGTTAAACAGGCAGCACTGTCCTAATCCCATTCTTCTGAGATTTGTGTTTCACTGACTTCAGTGGCGACTGTTCCTTACTGAGTTTCGCATGTGTTTTTTATTCAGCTCTCTTACCCTGATGTTTTCATTTCAGCTCTTAGAAAAATGTTAGAAGCAGGTTAAATATGGTACAGAGGCTCTTGTGTTTATTGTGTGATTCATGAGTTTATTTCTGAAACCTGCAGTCATGTATCCTGACACCCTCTAATGTTTTAGTTCAAATAAAGTGACAGCACTGTGGATAATCGTCGCACTGTTGAACGCGTAATAAAAACAAAATTCTCCTGCGTGAATTAAAATTTTCTCTGTCTTGTTTTTAATCCTCACACAGTGAAGTAAAGCTGACAGTGGCTTCTTTCCTGTCTGACCGAGTTGTAGATGAAATCCTGGATGCACTTTCCAATTGCCATCACAAACTGGTGAGTATTTGCATGGTTGATATCTGAATATGCGAGGTATCTTAAAAATGCCTTTTACACTCATATCTTGTTCAGTTTCTCCTTAGCACAGCTATATTTTGAAACTGGACTTATTTTCATTAGCATCACTGACATAATTTGAAATACGATCATGGGACTCTTGACTCTTGCCTCTTTGCTTTAAGGAAGATACAACCTTGGAAGAGGCTGCATTATATATTTGTCCTATTATTTTTTACATTCTTGTCAGATCTAAAACTAAAAATGCCATTAGGATGCAGCATTGAGTCATTACTTAAAAACAGTGCCATACTTGTCCTGGTGAGATGATAAGGGTTGGTTGCTCATGAAATGAGAGGTTACATTTCATTCTTTAGAGGAGGGACTGCTGAGACCTTGTTCCCTGAATGAGGGCTGAGGCTACCTCAGAAATGTAGGTATCAAGTTTGAAGAGAAAGGATTAGAAATGTAGGAAAGGAAACGCTTATTGAAGGTGCAGAGCTGTCAGGCGCACAGTTATTTATTATACAGGTACTTGCTTCATCAAGAGTAGAAGGAAAAACAACTGCATATCCACAGAAAAGCATTTTTATTTCTAATGCAGTGGGCCTCTATGAGGAGAATCCAGTACAGTAGTTTTTTAAAGAAGTCAGTGGGTGGTCGTTCTTCAAACTGAAATTGCTCTTAATTTCTAATTGAAATTTCTCTGGCTTCAGCTTGTGGTCATGATTTTGTTCAGATGTTTTTCCCCACAAGATAAAGGAACTATATATATTTCTCTTTATTTCCTCTCTGTGGAAGCCCTCATACACAGAAAACAAATCACTCCTCCCCTCCCTTTTATCTGGTTTTTGTTTTTTTGGGGTGGTTTTTTTTTAATCAATTAAGAGACTGGGTTATTTGAGGGTGTGTCTTCGTGACACAGAGCAGCATTGTGTAAAGATACAACCTCTGGTGTCAGGAGCTATGCAGCAGCATCAGCCTACTGTGCAAATGGCCACGTTAGTTAGCTCCAGTTGGTCCTGGAGCAGGCTCAGCTGGCATGAGCAGTGGGCTGTCTCTGTCCAGTGGTATTGCACAACTTGGACATATCCTGACTCTTGCACAGTAAGTCATTTTCTCCAGCCTTTGAGTCACTTCAGTAACAATCCCCTGTGCTTTCTCCAGCTGTTTTAAAAGTCTCTTTTAAAATTATGGTCCCCAGAACCAGACAGACTATCCCAGTGTTTTAACCAACACTGTATAGGAGAGAAATTGTTTTACTTCTGGCATTCTTTACTCCTCGTATTACATAAGCCAATGAGATAGGAATTTTATCCTTTTGTCAGGGTTTCAGTGGTAGCTCATTTTCAGGACACAGTTTGCTAGATCTTCCTCCCGGTAATGACTTCTGGACATTTGCTTGACACTTGCTGCTTTTCAGGACTGTGTCTATAGCTAATTGCCAGTGCTCTTAGTTCCTAAGGAATGATTGCCTGTACATTTGATTTCAGTTGATTTGCTTTGTGATTGTGCATTAGTAACACATCCCTTTCACTGTTTAACTCTCCTATGTTTCAGTTAGCTGCAGATTATTTCAGATAGTATAGGAGTGATGAAAACATTGAAGAGTACGGATCTCAAAAATGCTGGTGGAAGAACTCCTGTCTAATTTGTCAGTGTTAATCTTCAACTGACAGCTGCAGTCTGAGAGCTGGCAGCTAGTTCTTAATACAGCAAAGATTAAATGCACTGATATAGTTCTGTGCCAGATCCTTAAATTGGAGTGTCACATACTACTAATTCAGCCACCTACAAATGTCTGCGTATGTTGCAATGACACAGAAGTGTTCCAGGCAAATTTGAAAAATAAACCTTGTTTGGCAAGACCTGAGTTTGCCTAATGTGTTGATGATAACATTAATTACTATTCTAGCCATTTTAGTGTGATTAAAGGTAAATCCATAACAGTTCTCTAGTTGTTTTTCCCGAGTAGGCACTAGACTAAGTGAGCTATAATTGACTCAGGTCATCTGTTTACCCTTTTTGATGTTTAACAGAACTACAATCCCCTGGTTGTCTGGAGTCATGCTGGTGTTAGGCAGTGGACTACACCTCTCCCTAGCTGCCTCTTTGAAGGCTGCTGTGACTAACTGATTTGGGCCAGCTGATCTTCAAATACTTGCTTTTAACAGATGTTACTTAATATTCTCTTTAGTTACCAACAGAACTAGAAAATATTTCATCATTTTCCTGACAACATGAACCCCCTCTATTCCAAATACAGTCCAGCGTGGTTTATGTAACATACCCTGTGTTCTTAGTAACAGGTTTTGCTGTGCAGGTCTAAAACCAGATTTTATTACTGTTAGAGTTTTTCCTCTCTAACACTTTAGAAAAATACATCTTATGCCATAGATCTATCCACGATGAATTTTTTTCTTTTTATGGTAACACCTACCTGTTTCTTCAGTGAAACAGAACTGAGGTATTTAACGAAGCTGTCCTGTTTTTTGAATAGCAGGTGATAACATTTTGGCTATCTAGAAGTTAAGGAAACTATATTAGCTGAAATTATGCCTGTCTTTGTATTATTTAATTTAAAAAAAAATAGTCCAGGACAAAGCTTCACTGCTACCCCTTTATTTTTCTTTATAATAAAATCAGGACAAATGCTGAGAAAGCCCCATAATACTATTGTAAGTCAAAAGTAGGATGGCTTTTTAGGTGACCTTTTCCCTTTTTCTTTTTTCCTTTCTCCTTTTCTTTCTTTTTCTTTTCTCCTTTCCTTCTTAGAATGTGTGATGAAAAGGGTTTTCCATCCAAAAAAAGAGGGGAAAAAGCCAAACCAAACCTAAACAAACCCTGTATGAAGATTAATGCACACAACTGAGCTTTGCTTTTGCAATTGGTCTTCTAGGTTCTGTGATCACTTAAGTTCTGTAAGCTTTCTGGTTGGGTTTGGTTTGCCTTTTTTAACAGTTTAATTGATGTGTTCCTGTCTTTATCCTCTAGGCTGACCATTTGACCAGACGTGGTAAACCACTTCCACAGCAGGAATCACTGGAAATTGAGTTAGCTGAAGAAAAACCAACTAAACGTTCTATTATCACAGTTGAGGAGTTGACAGAGATCGAACGTTTGGAGGATCTGGACACTTGTATGGTAAGACGCATTCCTCAGCCCATTTGGTTAAGCATGCAAATAACTGGAAGAAAAATATTTTTCAAAACATCATTTGGCAATTTCCATGGTATCAGGAAACCAAAGTTAGGAACTGACTTCTAGAAAAAGCAAATAATAGCTTGTGAACATTCTGTCTGAGTTGCATATTGCTGTTCAGTAAAGGAGAAGCTTTTACCTTTTCTTCGCTTCTTTCCTGGTACCTATTCAAGGGCCTTTCCCTTGCATGCATTGCTACAATCAAGCGAATATAAGAAAAGTCTCTTCCATTGGTCACAGTTTCACATAGGTTCAGTTACAGTAATAAATTGGACCATGCTATCCGTTGGCAACATGTTTCTTTCTGCCTTTGTCTTCATTCTACTTGACACGGATTCCTCTGAGCCATGACAAAAAATGCTTCTGCCTTGAATTTATATTATTAACCATGAATAGAATTTTTTTTTTTTTAATTAGCTTTTGAATGTATGGAAGGAGTCTTAAAACCTTGAGACTGGGCTGCAGGTGATCCTAGAGGGTGAGCTTTTCAAAAGTAATTGAGCTAGGAGTGTGAGGTTCAGTAAAAATACTGAACATAAATCACTGAAGTGCCTTATAAAATCCCATGTGTGACTTTATAATAAAGACAGCTCCATGACATATCCTGATTCTTTACAAGACGTAAATCCACAGAATTACAAATAAATGAGTTGCTAACAGTTTTCAACCTTAAATCCCCCTCCACCCAGCTCAGTCTGTTGAGGAGCTCTACTGTGGACAGGAACTTCAGAGAGTGCTTCTCTATTACAACTTAGTCTAATAGGTGGTCACTGCTGCAAGGGATGGGCTTTCTCCTCTGCCCTCCTACCTGGTTCCTCGGCTGTGTGCTTTTACAGGAAGTTAAACTGGCAGAAAAATTTTTTGCATCTTTTTGTAGAAGTTGTTTTGTTTATTCAGCTCCCTGAATAGATCTACTGCAAAGTCAGACAACTACAGCTCAAGAAAAGGAGCAGCAGGGTTGCGCCTTTCTGCAGCAGCTCTCTGTTGGTCCCACTTAGCTATAAAACAAAAGCAAGCCTTCACTGGAAACGGCAGCTTAAAATAGTTCTGTCTCCCTTCCAAATCTTTTTCTTCACCAAGATTTGATTTGATGCAGTGTTTGTCTAAACATCACAAATTCGTGTGAGGCATGTAATGTTGATAGCATCATCTGGCTCAGCATTGGTACTATCAAGTTCCAGAAGCTTTCTGTAGCCAAAGTTCAGTAATCATTCCGAGCCCTAAATCCTATGGGAGAGAGGCATCTAGTAAAATATGTGACATCTGAATTCTGTACTTGTAAGTTAGTTTTTGCATGCTGGCTTCACATGTAGAAAAATAGGCAAAGTGCTCATTTTGACATCCCACCACCCCCCTTTAAATTTATTCTTGCAGCCTGTTAAGAATAATAATACTGGAAATTTAAAGAACAGCTCCTGTCTTTATCTCATATCACCATGGTTATATGAAAGGCTCATATCGCTATGCTGTTATCTTTCACTTCGGTCATATTCAAATAATAGAAATGTGATGATGCTTACACTCTTTAAAAGATGCATTAGATGCTAACTGTACTTATCTCCAGAAGTGTTTATATCTCTCTTCATTCTCTTCATTCACCCTCATCTTGCACAGAGATTCAAATACCTTTGTGACCCAGATTCTCATCAGTATCTAATTTCTGGAGAGAATGAAGCATCAAATAAACACAAGGCAGTAATCTTAGTGCTAAAGAATCCATTTATTAAAAACTGTAATCCATTTTTAAGAGCTGCTTTTTGCATCCTGGGTGCAAGTGATATTGGTTGCTGTTGTAAAAATATATACATGAATAGATAGCCCCAAGAGGCTGAGTAATACAGGGATTTTTACTGAGCTGGTGTCTTACTGAGTTTTTTGCAACTAGAAGCATCCTAATGGATTTCTTGCATCTTCTGGGTGGAGTTAGTAACTTCAAAGGTAGCGCTTTCCAAGTGATGTATTCTAGTTATGGAAAAATCCTACAGATTTCAGATATTGTCTTGAAAAAATCAACCTGCTTTGTGGCAGCTTGGAGGTGTTGTACAGATATTTGCGTGGAAATGAGGCACCTTCTGAAAGGGGCATCAGTGAATGCTTTGTGAACTGGTCAGTGAAGGAAACATATGTTGCTGAAAGTTTTTGCTAGAAAAAGAAGCATATGGTTTTATGAACTATAATTATGAACCTAATTTCCTTTGATTATTTTTAATCTTAAATGAGAAATAGCTATTTAGATCTCAATTCCAAAATGGCATTAGTCCAGAACACTGCCTTGTTTGGCCATTGGAAATCCCTAAGCGTTACAAATTATTATGATAAATCTTAACTTTGTGAGTAGATGATGCACCTTGCTGCGTATCCTGCAAGCCTCAGACCTGAAACGTTGGATTGCAGGTTGGTGGTGTGTATGTTTGGGAGCCTAATCTCCTATTTCCAAAAGAATATGGAACGTGGGGTGAGGCTGATCATGTTGCTGGGATGCCAGGAGAAACTTGCCTATTCTAAGCCCTGTCTACCAGTTCACTCCAGCTAGTTGTCAAGATGTCCAGGGAAGAAGAGATTTTGGTCTTGTAGGAGAGGCACTGAGTTCAGACCACCATTTTGGGGGAGCTGGTTTTTTTCCATTTGCAAAACTGGATTAATTTTGCAAACCCATTATCTTCAGCAAGCCTGTTCTCTTCATTCTTGTTTTCTTCAGCAAGCCTATTGAGGGATCAGTATTCTGGCTGAGGCTGGCTCTATACAACAGCGTGTTGTTATTCATCAGCCTCCCTGGAAGCTGTGTTTGAGCAATTTGGGGAAAAACTGGATCCAGGTTCAATTTTGACTCTATGGTTACAGGTAAATTATATAGCACTGAAGCTGAGTGAATGACTATGAGTGAGGTAGATGTATTTGTGATAAAATGCTTATGAGCCTTTTGTTCTTACGTGTGGATTGAAAGTGGAAGACAAGAAAGTTTGTTTATAAAACCTGGACTGGCAGCATAGGGATCTGAAACCTCCAGTGGTGTGTTTCACAGCCTGCACGCCTATTCTCAAGCAGGGCGCGGCGTGGCTGTGGCTGGGAGGATTTCTCTGCCAGAATAGAGTTGCCATCTGTCCACTTTGAAGTTTGATATGTATATACAACACAGACAAGACAGAATAAAATATCACAAATGGGCCCATGAAATGCACCACTGAAAAATAGACTTAAAATGTTATTTCTAGTTTTGTTTTTTTTTTTTTTGGTGGGAATTAGGACTTACTAAATACCAAACTGTGCAGTTAAAGCTTATTAGCTTCAACTTAGGACATGATTCTCATCCAGCTTTAACAGTGGCCTGAGGGCCCATAATATGAAAGATTTGTCAGTCATACCAGAATTTGCTAGTCTGTTAAATGAGTTCTTCAGAACGTTGGGAGTGATTGAGTGGTCCAGCGTAGGATATGATAGCTGGAACATTACGGACCTGAGAGTTCCTGATCTCCCTGAGCTGCAGTACAGTAAATTGATGCTTCCCTAATCTACAACTGCCTTAGTTGTCTACGTTTAGTTAGAGCTGCGTTGACGGTAATAAGTCATTAGATAAAAATTGTGTGCAATTAAGATGGAAAGAAAAATCTTTATGCAGAAAATCACTTACTGTTCTCAGATTAAAGGAAAAACCATGGCCTGCTTTTCAGAGCTTAGACTCAGTCATGAATTAACTTCATAACGTAATACAGTTTCTCTAAATTTTTCTGTGCATATATGACAAGTGACACATTTTAAACTTATTTTATTTTAAAACTAACTTTATTTAAAGCACCCTTTTTCACTGAGACTATAATGTGACTTGGTATGTGTAATATGTCGATACTGTCGTGTATCTCGGTATGTGTAATTGTGTAGGTAGACACTAACTGATTTAATTTTGCATAATGCTTCTAGTTGTACTTTATTCTTTCATAGCCATTAGTTCTTTGCAGAAGTAAGATATATTAAATAGCGCTCAATTCCCCACCAAAAGGTATTGGAACATCTTCATTACATTGTGTTTAACAGTTATGTTCTAAAGTTTGGGGGGGTTGTTTTGTTTGGGTTTTTTTAACTTTTTGAATGTTAGTTTGGCGTCCAGAATAATAAAAGGAGATCACCAGAGTTGAGCCACTATTTACAGAAAAGTTTTGAGAGAAATAGCTTTTCTATTAGAAATCCATGTACTCATCATCTTTAAAATATCCTTTTCAGCAATAGAATTTTATTATTATAGGTAATAACAAGCATACAGCCAGGATAAGCATTGCTTTTAGAGCAAAGCAGAGGTTATTTGCATTATGAAGAGGTGCGGTAGGAAATTGTTTGAAACATGTAAAGAAACTGTAGGTAATAATACACAAGTCTGCTTATAAATCTTCTTTAAAGCATTTCAGTGTAAGGTTGAAATGCTTGGATGGTAAATTATGTGTTTGCAAAGTGCTTGTAGCTAATAGAAAAGGACTGCCTGTGATGAATATTGAACCTTAACCATTTCTCATCTATTTCTAATTTTAACCATAGAGGTGGTTCTATGACTTTAATGAAGGAAAGTTGTAAAAAAAAATCTCATGAGCAATATAATAATGTTTTAGTCTTTACTGAACAATAGATTTCATCTCTACAGTAGAGAAGAAAATTTGCAGAAGTAGCAGAACACTTGTAGATTGGTAATACATGTGTTTTCCTGGGAATGGAATATAATTCCTTTAATTCTAAGGCTCCAAAATAAATGGCTAATATCTAGCCATTTTCAGAGATTTAGCAGATTAGTCCGGGTGAAGACTTATGAACCCATGGGTTGTGAAAGACAGACAAGGAGTGTATGGACCTCAATGTTTTCAGAGAAAAGGGAGAAATTGCACTTGTTTGCACCAGAATTAAATTTATTAAAAAAAACACCAACAAAAACCCCTCATAAAGCGCCACCTGAAAGCTTTTCTCTCCCCACCCCCACATCCAAAACAGGTTAGAATTAAAATGGAAAGCCCTTCAGTTGCTTTCACTGGAGGAAGGAGAAAATCATGGTACAGACTCGTGTACATGTGCACTGATACTGTAGGAAGAAAAATTGTACTAGAGGTTCTGTGGTATGCCCTGAGGTACTACCACATCTGATTCTTGTTGCTCTCTATTTACCTGCAGCAGAATTGTCTCAGACATAGATAGTCAGCTTTTTAGATGAAAGACTGAACACCTACTGCAATAAAACCCCAGTTCCTGTTGGACTTCATATATTCTCCTGTGCTATAAATAAATCCTAGCTCTGCGACTCGCTTAATCCATCAAAGATCATTGTTCTAGCTGAAATGAGCATTTCCACTTTTCCATGTACACAGCTTGCTCTCCCCTACCCACACCCTCACACTTGTACTGATGTTCACGCAGCCTCACTACAAACCGGGTGTGGGAATTGATTCAGCTGAAAATTAAGCTTTTTACGGAGGATTTATTTCCCGCGTTAGTTTACAGACTGACTAGTCCTCTGATTGAGTTCACAAAACAAATCCTGAGCGGCAGGAACAAGCAGGCAGGGATGAGGGCAAAGGCAGCAGCCTGGATGAATGCCGGATTAAATTGATTGTGACACTTGAGTTTCTCTCTTGTATGCATTAGCAGAAACGGGCCTTTGATGTGTAGTAAATACAGCAGTCTGTGGGAAGCTAGCAATCGGCATTATGGTATGCGAGAGTATTCTTACTTCTGAAAAGGCTTCATCACAGGCATGCAAGCAAACCTACTTCAGTGGGAGTCCAGTAATATTTCTGACTCACCCCGGACTAGGAGAGTTTATGAAAACATTTCCAGGAGGGGCACAGCACAGTGCCAATGTGCTCCCTAAGCCCTTCTCTACACATGCAGTGCAATGGCTGGAGAAAGTGAGACACAAAGGGAGCTGGTGTGATAATTTTGCAGAACCCATTAATATCTTGTTTATTTGCAAGTTGTGTGTTTATCATAGCCTCACCATTAGTACTATGATTACATTAATTTTAATTGTGAATATTTTTTGCCTATCTTTTCCTGGGTTCCTTTATATATAGTTTTGCAGCATCCTCACTGCCTGTAGAGGTCCTTATCTGTGTTTATTCAATGTCTGTTACGTGTATAGACTACAGACTACAGTTTCTTTCAGGCTCAGGAGGGGTTACGAGTTCCCAGCTGAAACACTTTAAAAGAAACCTGGCTTTCAATGTCTTTTTCCTGGTCTCTGAGTGGAAGGAGGTGATGGATAATTGATATATAGTATGGTTTTCTTAAACCAACTGAGAGTTCAAAACTGTTTCTCATAATCTAGGGTACATTACTGGCACAATATGAAGTAAGTGAAGAATGTCATAAACTGCTTCTAGTTACAGCACGGCATGCTTGGTTAACAAAACAAAAAAAAAAAAGTAGTGTAAAATTGGAGACTGTATTCCAGTTAGGTTAAAATGAGAACGGTGGAGTGCAGCTGCCGGGTATTCTGTTTGGAGGGTGGCACTTCTGTATCAGGAGCTTGTCTTCCCATAATGCCGATGCTTTGTTTTTCCTTAGTAGACCCAGATTTGTATTGGGAGTACAGGGGAGGGTGTGTAGTTACATCCTTTGTGGTGGTAGTTGCTTTACTGATAATGAAGTTCCATCATTTTATTTTGCGTATAATGAAAAGGGAGTTCAGTAACAAAGCACTAACTGTAACACTGGTCTGGAGAGTTTAACTTCCCTGCAGTGGTTTTAAGAGGGAGTTTACTACTAAGAAATTAGTCTGTGGTAGACAGTAAGGTCTTGAACACGCAGCTATGGAGTCTTAGGTAGTGCCAGGCTTGGCTGCTCAGTCCCATTATTCCCCACTCCGCTAGCAAGAATTTGAATGCCCAGGCTGCAGGCAGAGTCATCTCAGCTGGCACCAGCTAGCTGTTGCAGGCTGTAGCCTGCTGGTGGACACCCATCGACCACTTGGTGAGAGAGGTGACCATCCCTACCTGGGTTCGCTTGCCCTGTCAGCCAGCACGCGCCCATACAGCCAGCAGCAGGGATCACCCAAGCGCTCACTTACCTAATTCAGGTAAAGTTAATAGGTTCCGAGGACAAAGGCCCTTTGCACGGCCTGGATCAGGGGGCACTTGTGTGACCCTTTTTGCCAGCAGAGCTGTGAAGTCAGTTGAAGTTCAGCACAAATAGATGCAGAATTCATCTTTCCACACCCTCTCTTTATTAAGAGCCTGCTCGTTATTTCCCATGGCAGGTTAGTGAGAGCTCCTTTGGAAGAGTTCTTGCCAAAATCTAGACTCTGTAACCTTTGGCAGAGGGACAACAGCAAACACCATGAGAATAACCACTAATAGTGCCGTTTCTGTGGCACACATCTGTCTGCAGCCATAATGCTTCTTGATTCAATTAATATCTGGCAAGTTGACCTGAAGTGGTTGAGGAATTTTCTATGTAAGTTGCACGGTCCTTTCTACTGCTTTTTGATTCTTCAGACGTCTCAAATAAATAACTTGGCACAAGTTACTTATCTGTGTTGTATGGGGGAAGTCCTGTTTACTCTGAAATCTGAAAAGCCTACTGAAAATAGCACATGCACGAGTCTGACTCACCAAGAGTGCTTCATATTTCTCTCTTCACCCAGGACAGGGGGCTTGCGATTTTTTGGTCTGCAAAATGGATACCTCATATTGCAGGGACAAAGAATAGTTGCTCACAGGAACAGGGGACAGGAAATCTGTGCTGTGTTAGGGCAGGTGGTTATAGATTACCATTAGATTTTGCTATGTTTAGTCAAGGAAAAGGAGGTTAGGATGAACTGGGTTACTGGAATAGGAACTTATCAATAAATAAATAAATAAAATCAAGAGTACATAGTGCCAAAAGGCTAGAAGACAGCTTCTGACTGAGTCATCAGAGATCTCATCCCTGTTGTCACTGACAACTGCATCACACCATCCTATTCATAAATTTATTAGGCTTCCTCTCAAAACATCTCTCCCCCACACTAGTGGGGAACTCAGAGGTAAATAGATATTACTAAGGACAGCTAAAACCTCATTGCAAAGTGGTGGGTGTATCTGCAGTAGGATCTTACTTCATGTGAGTAAATATGGAATTACTGTGAATTTTTGAGGTCAGTAGTAACAGGATTGGAATACTAATCTAAAACCAAAAGCACTTCACTGGTGAAAAAACCTTCAAGTAAGCAGATGTTGAAGAAAACCAAAAAGGAATGAGCAGGATAGAAAGACAAAGTGATTAAAAAGTCAGGGTGGTTTCATTCGAGGCTGATAGAACCTTTGTTTATATTGTACATTTTAGCTGTGGGTCATTTCCAATACCAGGAATAGTATTTAGATACTCCAGGGGAAGTTTGTGTCCACACTCTCTGAGTAACTGCAGAATCCAGTGCCTTGCTGCCAGCCAGCACTTAATTCCACACTTGTGGGTGAGCAGTCCTGCTTTACAGGACCTCCTCTTTCACGGTGTTTCTGTCCTTCCCTAGGCTCACATGCTGCTCCATGACTGTCTGACCAAGCAGCATTATTTAAATTATATATGACACTTAGCAGCTGGCACTCCATAGACCAAGAATTGCCTAAGAATATCTTAAACAGCTGTCCACCCCTCCATATTTACTGAGGTTAAGAGCTTTTTCTGCTTACTATGTGGAGGTTTAGGTCATGAACAAAGTAATTTTGGATCAGTGTTTGCCAGCTGAAGGTAACGAACAACCATAAGCAAGCAGGTTATGGTGGCTTAAAGAGATGGTTTGTGCCATCTGACCTGCAGCAGCTCTCTGTTCTACACTTAGTTTTTAACTAAAATAAATCAGTTGGAACCATCCTCTTTGCTCATCTTAAAGCCCAGCTGCTGCAGAAGATGCTGCTAGCCTCTTCACGAGCAAGTAGAGAACAGAACTGATGATACGGAGAATTGCTTTTTTTCTTGCAGGTGGTAGTTGCAGGCAGAGTTCCTTGCAGGATACTCATTCAGAACATGAAAGAAAAGATTCAGTTTAATAGTTTTAGGAGCTGCTCAGTTTAATTTATGCATCTGTTTTTTACTCTTCATAATAAACGCTTTGGATATTTATATGCAGGAATATTAGTGGGAATTTTACATTACTTGAAAGATGCAAGTGCAGAATTAAATAATTAAAAGAATATATTGAAATACTTGGTAAAATATCACAGGGCACATGAGCCGCATCTCAGCAAATGGAAAGGCAAAGGTTTCTTGGCTAGTAAAATAAAACGAGCTCGGGGGCAAATCTATTGAGCTTATCTTACTGCAGTGCTACTCCTTTTCTTTCAGAAAATGTTGCTGTACAAAGTAATTCTAAAGGTCAGGCTGGTTTAGATGAAACTAATTGAATTAATTCTGAACCATAGCTCATCCTCTAGAAATTCGTATCTTGAGGAAGGAAAGAAAATAAACAAACATACTCCTTAAATTCACATCTGGATTATTTGTATGCCATATTTAGTTACAATACCTATATTTATATGTAGCATTTCCATATGGAGGACAGAACTCTGAAATATAAGGTCAGGACTAGATCCTCTGCTGGTGTAAAAATGCATAGCTGCTACATTAAGGACAGCTGTGTCAACAAACAGCCTGTTGCAGCTTGGCCTTGGTTTCTAAAAGAGATATTAGTGGCTTTGCTCTCCTGTCTCCTGTAAAATACTCCATTAGCTGTCATGGATTTTAATATTGCATTTAACTTTCCAAGGACAATGGCACTCAAGGGGGAGATTCTAAGGACGGTGATTCAGGTTACCATCGCTGATAGTGGGAAGTACGTAGCTAAATTTCAGCTAGCCATGCTGAGGGTTTTACCCTGGGAATCACGTTATAAAATCTTCAGTAGTTGAAGTAAGCAATAGCAACTTTCTAGTTTCTAAGGCTTTGTGTACAGATGGTAAGACACGTGTGTGTCCAAAGGTTCATATGCAAAAAATCAAAGTTGGTCAATTTACTGCTCTGCTTTATAAAGAATACCTGAAGATTTTTTTTTTTTTTAATGAGAACAGATGCGTGATATCTCTGTCAAAGGTAGTTAGAAGAAGCGTGGGAAATGTCGATTGACTGACATGGTGTCATGGCAGCTTTATAGGTCAGGATTCCTTACAGCAAAAGAAAACAGCAGGACTTGTGATAAAATGCCTTGTTTTCTTATGCCTCTTTCTTAAAAGGGCATACCCCACAAAATACATATAGCTGAAACAATTTAGCACTGGTTTAAAATGTTCTGGAAGAATCCTTGAAAATACTTTTTTTCTGACAGCTCATTCCCAGTTGGCACATTGTTATGATTCCCTGAGCCAATTTCTGGTTTGTTTTGGGTTGAATTTGTTTGGGATTTTTGGTTGTGGGTTGGCGTTTTGTCTTCAGCAATGGCTCATGTACACTGGGAGAAGAGCACTTCATTTTGCAATTAATGCTGAGAGCAAACGAAGAGAAGGGTTGGGTGGCCTTGTGGTCTGTAGTGCTTCAGGGGTCTGAGGACTGGTATTAGGTTACCTGCAGAGCAGCCAGATTCCTTGGTGACTTCAGACCAGTCCCTTAGCCTTTGCTTTGCTTAATGGTGCTTCCTTGTCTCACCTGTTTCCTGCTGTGTGCCTCCCTCTCCTCCTCCTCCCTCCTTACTCCCCACCCACAAGCTGTTTAGCACCTTTTAACTTTTAAGTGGCTCAGTAGTCACACTCACTTAGGTGAGATCACTGAAGTTAGGTCACTATATCACTGAAGTTAGGTGTTTCCATAAGCCCTTGCTGGATCAGGGCTGCAGATTGTAAACTTCCCCCAAATCCTGGAATTGCTTCCTGTTTATATATGTATTGCTTTGCACTTTGGTCCTAATCACATTTCCAGCTGCTTGTATAATACAAATAACTCTCCTGCCGATGGATTAAATACACAGAACGCACTGGAGTATTACCATGAATGGTGTCTGAAAGAGAAGTCGTGTTGCAGATTGATTTTTGAAGTGTGCTGTAGATTTATTTTTAAGATGGTTTCAGTTTTCAAGATGTTTCTCAATGGATTCTGCAGTCTCTCCAGCAATCTCAGAGCAGCCCTAGTGAATGGTAGTGTAGAAGATGGGCAAGAGAAGAGAGAACATGGATTCTGGCAGGGAAATAGAATAAGAGTGTATGTCTGTTCAGACAGCATACAAAAATGAGAGTAAAGAGGAGGTTTGCCTGAATCACTGTTAGTGGAGAACTCCTTCAGAAACTTTGGCTTTATGCAGGTAAAAGAAAAAAACATTAAAAAGAAAAAAGCATAAAACAAAGAAAAACCCTGAGGACAGTAGGAAAATAAAGGAGTGGAGCTGTGTGCAAGAACACTGTTCTTGCTATTCAAAGATAGCCCATTGTATCTTTAAAACTTTTAGCTACAGTTAAGCTTAGAAGTATCAACCATGACAAGTGGATCATTATTGTTGAAAATGTCAAAGCATTGAAAAACTGACCTTAATACCCCTTCAACAATTAAATTATGAACTTCATGTTATATGCAGACTGTTTTCACTGGTGATAATTAAATACCAGTGCAATATCCATTAAAAATGAAGGACCTCCTTGCCAAGAAGTTTAGTCCAAACCATGACTATTGACTTCTGCCACAAACACTCTGCTAATACCTGCAGTGTTGTTATAGCAGCAATTCCCATTCAACTGTAAGACAAAACCACACTCCCCATAATTTTTTTTTTCTTATTCTAAATTAAGGAGTGTCATTGGTCATGTGCCACACAAGAGATGGGATATGGCATTGCTTCATTTCATATGATGGCTGTGCTGCTTCCTTTTTTTCTTTTAATTTTTTGAAGGGGAGAAGAAAGGTCATGCTTTACTAATGGAATAGTATTCTTCTAATGTGCCAAAAGTGCTTGAAAGCCTGTGCCTCTAAACCTCCTTATGGGAAGGAGAAATACTCTTGCTTTGGATTAGGTTTATTTAAACCTCAGGAGAACAGACTTGCATCCCTTTTCATTCTTTCAAGAGAAGCTTTGTTTTGTTTTCCTTGCTCTCCTGCTTTCCACAACAAACTGCTGATTTTTAATTCAGAAGCTTCCTTCAGACTAGGAAGTAACAGAATTACAGTTTTTTCTCACTACTGGTGCCAGCAAAACGAAAAAACACAGTACATTGGGACAGCAGGTGGTAGGTTGGCACCATTGGCGCATGCCATATATTGGAAACAAACATCTGAAAACCTGAATTTGTCCCAGTATAGATAAAACAAGAGAGATTACATCCTTCTCTGGTTATCCTCTGGAAACATGAAGTGTATAGCACCTCCAAATGGAAGGGATTTGTACTTCATTCTTGCATGTCACCTTTCCTGCTAAGACTTCTAAGTGTTTTGGCTTTAGTTTTCTTTATTTTGGTGACTTCTGGTTTTGCCTCCTTTCCTGAGAACTGCTGTTGCTTTGTCTTCCCCATTCATATTCTGTTTTCTTTCTTTTTTGCTGCATGGAGACTCTCTGCTGTACAAGTGTAAGTATTTTTTTAGCTCTGCTGTTTCTGGCCTACTTGTTTATGTTTTTGAGTTTCATTTGCCTCTGTACTGCCTTGTGAGTCTCCTGGGAGACTGTAGTGCCATCCGTCTGCACCTACAAATGAAATAGGCAGCGGTTCAGGGATGAGATTGGATTTTACAAAAAGCTTTAGCTAGTGTAGCATCTGAATTTAAAGCATCCCTTGGCTTTAAGACCAAACCAAAGCAGAGTGTGGATGTTGGAGGTACAAGCACAAACATTACTGCTCAGAAAATCGATTGATTTGGTTTTATATTCAAGCATCATCCAGCTTCATGAAAGAATGGCTTAACAATGGGCATAAACTAGGGCTTTCTTGCCACTAGGGTGGAAGAGATGTCAGGGGTTATCTCAGTTCGGTCAGTTGTGTTTTCTTTGTCTAGTTGCATCACTTTGAGCTTTTGAGTGCTGTTCTCACCTTTTTGTGCTGTCGCCCTTAATCCGTTCTCGTAGCTGAAAACCCATGCATTGTTTTGCAGGAGGGAGGGTTGAAGGGAGACTGGTTGGGAAGCTGAGTTTCAAGAGGGAGGGGGAAGTTCTTCATTAGTTTGTTTAAATTTTTCGAAAGGGAAGTGTTAGGAGGGTCACAGAGCATCCTTGTATCTAATAGGACTGAATATAAATTACTTTGGAGGAGGAGGAGAAAAACATGGAAATGAGCATATCCCTCAGCACTGAGAGTAATTTCAATTACCTCTATAATCAAGAAATGTAGAGTTTCTGAGACCCTGTTGCTAAAATCACATCACTTTCTGGAACTCAAAGTGATTTTAGTTGTTGCTTTTAATTCCCAAGATACTAGTGTTCAACCACAGTTCGTAATATAGTTTAAGAAAACTCAAGAGAGCTCAGATAGTTTTGTAAGGAAGGGAGTCAGAAGGGAGGAATCTGGAAAAGTGATCATGGGAAGAGATCCTGGGAGTTTAAAGCTAGCTTGGACACATGAGAGTGTCTAACTCTAAACATGCCCTTATTTGGGAGCGTGGTGGAGATTTGTTGGCTCCCATCTACTGCAGAGAGGTAGCTTCATGGAGCCATCTCCAGAGATCTCAATGGCGTAGGTGCACGCAGACTTCCAAGAAGGCCTTCCAAGACCCAGAGATGCAGTTAATCTTTTTATCTGTCCTGCCAGGCAGCCTACAGCGTGCTCACGGAAAAGTAGGCAAAACAAGAAGTTCAGGAGGTGGTCTGCTAGAACGGAAAGTCCCTGGAAGATGTGGATAAAGTGAAGAAGGGGAGGTCAATACTAACAGCTGTTGCCCTGTAAAGGCCACGAGTGAAACATAAGGCAGGAAAGCCATGTTGTGCTTCTGTGGCCCAAGGTGGTGGGACAGCAGACAGTGTGCATCTGCCAAACCTGAACTGCTTCCATGAACTATGGGAAGTGGGGCTCAGGCTGGGGAGAGGCGGAGATCTTTTCCTAGGAGTTCAGATATTTCCTCTTGTAATGACATATGCTCTGTAGCATACTGCATGGTGGCTGAGATATTAAGCTGAGATTAAGTCTAATATTTTGTAAAAAGAGCACACTGGCCTATTTACATTAATGCTTTGACCCATTTTGCTCTGTGTGTGATCTAGAAAGTTCACTTGGCAAAAAGCCTTTCATCTGTGTGCTTCCCTAAACAGGCTAGAAAACAGAAGGTTTTAAAATAAAAGTGTATGTATGGCTGTTATTCATGCTCTTAAAGCAAATGGGAGGCATCTCTATCCCTCTGCCTTTATCCCCAGCAACCAAGCTGCTGATGGATCATGCCAAGCTGACAGTAAGTTATAGCAGTGATCCAGAGACTGGCTTATGATCATCAGCACAAGCTCTGCAGGGTTATCTGGGGGCATTTTCTTGTCTGGGAAGGAAAATAAAATAATTCTGTTCCTGGCTGTCGGGGACGTCTTGGAGTGTGTAAGTCCCTGCACAGGAGCCTCAGAAGTTGCCCCATGCTGTTCTGCATTGGTGCCTTGGGCTGCTGCAGCTCTCAGCTTGTCTGTGTTCATCCAGGAGCACTCTGAACACTGGCCATGGCTGTGAAGTTACTGAGCGATCGGAGTTCTCCCATCAGCCTTGTTTTCTGTCCTTTCTTTTGCGCATGAGTTGCTGCATTATCCTACTAGATGTAATTTCCAGTTACACCACCAAAAAAAGTGGCAAGCAGACCAAAATGCATGTAAATATCCATTAACAAGAGAAATGGGCTATGGCTGGAAATAAAACCAGGGGACTACTGGTAGTGACTCCTAATTGCTGACCCCCAAATGCTGAGCTGCTTCAACTCTTCCTTACGTGAGGTGCAGATGCCTTCGGGTGTTTCAGGTTTGGGTGATGGATCAGCAGCTGTCGAGGCGTACGGTTCAGAGGCTGCCCACCTGCCTACCTGTTGTACAATCCACTGAAATTTTGGCTGAAAAAGTTCAGCACATCTCAAGCCACTTGCCATCGAATCCATTGCATTTAATTTATTGGTAACTCTGAAAGTAACGTCTGACCTTTTGATGCAGTAACACTTTGCCTGCTCATTAGTTTCAGGGTAAGTCTGCTCAGGTGGCAAGCTATTTCCTGGCTGGTCTTGAAACTATTGTGTCATTTACTGATGCTTGTCAAATGCGGGAGTAGAAACCTCCAACAGCTGAAGGCATCTGTTTTTTTTCCCCAGCAATGAGCATGGCAATAAAAACAGAGCTCTGTTGCACAGACAGTGCTATCACTGCCTGCTCTGTAGTCTGCAAGTCCTTTTCTGGTCTTGAGAAGATGGGTAATAACTTTCCTATTACAAAAATCTGTCATAACCCTGAGCATGTGAATAGTGGCATAATAATCCTCCTGACTGCTTTGGATGGGAATATGAATTCAGTACATGTAAGTCTGTGCACTGAACTTTTCATACGTAAAAACTAGAAAATGTTTACCTTAACCAATTCATGATTTGTCTGAAATGTTAGTGCCAACTATGTCTTTTCTGGCTCATATAAAATTGACACTGCTGGCCTTGATTAACAATTCTGTTAATGAGCTGTGAGCCACTCCAGATTTGAGGCCACTAGGCTTCAAGACTAGCAAGTAAATGGAAGTATATGGGTGTCACTAAAGCCAGCATGTATGACACTACCGCAAAAGAAGCCCATCTTTGCAGAAGCTCAGTCTTTTTAAATTAACTCTTTAGAAAACCTGCAGGTCAACTTTTTGTTTAAATGTCTTAGAATGCTGAGCTATGTTAAGAGGTTCGGAATTGGTGACACATGCGTTTCCTGTGCAAAACTGTCTTTCTTGCCATGCAAGCTTTCAGAAGAGTTCAAGCAAGAAAATTAGGGCAACTTTCTTCCAAAAATAATAAGCTTAGGTCTTAAGTCTGGGTATTTGTGCTCTTAAGACAACATATTCCTTTTCTCTGGGAATTTGAAGACGAGGAGAATAATAGTGCATAACTTTCAGTAAATGTGTTGAATGTATGCCAAGGTAACTTTCCACCTATTGTCAGCGTATCTAAAGTCCCTGGAAGTCATGTGCTTGCTGGAGGTGTTAATAACACTGACATGGTATTTTTGCTTTTTGAAGACGGGCTGTGTGCTCCAAGACCGCATTTTCCTAGGGAAGTTTGGGGAGCTGTGTGGTGGTGTCAAGAGGCACCGATACCTGAATTATAATCATTCCCAGTAGCATGTCACTAACAAATGAACTGAGGAATTGTATTCTTTATCAAAAATAAAAGCCAGAACAAGGTGGAAACTATCCCTGGTATTGTCATTAACGGTGGAGTACTGGACACAGTAGTTTACGTTTTCTCTGCCACATGATCTCAAATGCAGAGGTGCAGTTTTAATAGTTCCCTTATTTTACAGTTGGGGACCAATAAGTGTACAACCTACGGTTTTAATGGGAAAAATAAACTACCTCCCCGGTTCTGTTCAAAGTCAGTTGAACAAAATGTTGATTTAGAAGAAGTTCTGAAGGGGATGAAAAAAACATTCCCTCCTGGTGTTAAACCCAACCAGATCTTGAAGTGATACATAGGCTTGAAGAACTGATCTGTTGGATAGAAAGGAAAAGGTGTTCTTTGTCATTTCTTTTGCCCGCTAAAGTAATTTTTCTTTTGTTTTATGTTGATAGATGACTCCTAAATCAAAAAGGAAAAGCATCCACAGTAGAATGCTCCGTCCAGTGTCCAGAGCTTTTGGTAAGTGAGAATTTCTACATTTTTGCTGCTTTGCTTGCCTGAGATTCTTCTAGGTAGCTCTTGATTGAAAAGCACAGGTGACTCTCCCTCCCTCTGCATTGCATTTGGGGCCCACACTGGTTGCTTTGTTTTGTGACTCTGCTAGTGTGTTTGGTAGTAAATATTTGCTCACAGTGCTCTGTCTGCTCACGAACATGTGGCTGAGTTCTCTAAATGTGTTTATAACTATTTACCACAAAAGAGAGGAATGGCATTGTCTTTTGTTTTAAATAGCATGTTAAGTCTAATTAGAAAGTTTTGATTTCTCTTAGAAATGGAATTTGATCTAGATAAAGCACTGGAAGAAGTACCTATCCATATAGAAGACCCACCATTTCCTTCCAGCAGGCCGGATAAACGAACTTCTGGATTCATTTCAGAGCTGCCATCAGAAGAAGGGAGAAAACTGGAACACTTTACAAAATTAAGGCCCAAAAGGAATAAAAAGCAGCAGCCCAGCCAAGCAGCAGTGAGTCTACGTTAAAATATTGCTGGCAATGCCATCTGTTGATTCCTTTTTGCCATGAATCGAGTCTTGCAATGTAATGAGGGTAATTGTTAAAGTTTTAAAAGCCATAAGCACCTACTTAATTTCTCTTCTGGTATTCACGTCTTTCAGTGTGCAACCTCTATTACAAGCTTTTTGTCTTGTTTGACACAGCCTAAAACCAGGATATGTTTTATCCTTTTTTAATTTGCTTTTGTTTTTTCATGGAAGCAGTTCCTGGAGGTACTTGGAGCTTTCACAGGAAACACACAAAATATCATGAGACTTTTCAATTATATTGCAAGGGTTTGTTAAGGCTTAATCCTTTTTTCTGCCTGCATTAAGACGTGGTAACTTGGCATGAATTCTTATTTCTATTAGCTCTCAGAGGAGCTACTCTGTGACACCCAGCTTCCCACAGCTCCTTAACTGAAGATGGTGCTTGGGCCAGCAAATCTGCATAGTCACAGATCTGCTTTTCATGCTGGAGCCTGCCTTAGAAAGGCAAAACAGAAGAGTACTGTCTGTCTACGAAAGGCATTGGTGTGAACCCAAGTATATGTGTGCGGAGTTCCCACAGTTCCATTTCCTTGGCATACCACATCAATAAAGATTTATTTCTGTGATGGTATATCTTCAGGGTATGTAAGGACAGATCTGGAGGAGTTACAGAGCTATTTCATGGCAACAGAGCGCAGCTGATATGATATGCCCCTATCAAAGGGCAGCCATTGCTTCTCTGAGTTATGCTCCCTAGTAATGAATGCCTGTGGCTTCTTCTGCTCCCTGAGGATTGTTGGCAGACAGGACCCTTGAAAATTTCCCTAATGCTGGGAAAGATCATATCAGGCAGTAGAGTGCTTTTTGCAGCACTTGGAAATGGAGAAACCTTCAAGCAGAGGGGATTCGCAAGCCAACTTTCCATTCCCTTGCACTTCCCAGGGAGGGATAGAGATAGCAGAAGGATGGACTGGTCTCCCTGTTTAATGAAAACACATCTGTGTTTACTTCTTCCAATTCCAGTTCTGCAGAACGCACATGTTTGCCCAGTTGCTAAACTTGCCTCTCTTCCAAACCTACTCGGCGCATCCTGTGCCATCTGCACAGGGGTGTGGAAGGAGTGGGGACATGGGAGGGCAAGTGCTTCACTACCGGGCATGGAATTAGGGCATACAGTGTCTTGCTCAACAGAAACAAAAAGCTTACTTCTTGTAGAGAAGTGTTACTTCCCATGGTAGTGTAATGTTGTGGGAATGCTCATCCACATCAAATTAATTAGGAAATTATGGGTTTATTTAGTCGCAGAAATTGAAAGGAGCCTTTTTACTTAAACTCATTTGTCCCTGTCTTGTTTTTATGGACCATTTAATTCCTTACTAGTTCTGACCTCATAACAAGTTTAAACAAATTATTGAAAGACTTAAGATGTTTGCTTTGATGCTTCTGAAAATGAAAGAACCAAATTTTGAAGGCCAGAGTCACGAGTGGACTGTGGCATTGTTTGCAGAATTGATTTGCTGCTGGTTTTGCTACTTTGAGAACACAGAAGACAGTGGTTAGGAAAAGCACTGGAAATGTGAGATGCCAAATCTTGACCTTTTCTACCACTTAAAGCAGGTCTGTTGGGTTGTTTGCTGTTCCCAATACCTCCATTTAGTAATTTATGGGGTCTTGGATGATCATAGCTGTACTTCTCTGGTTTTGCTGGAAAACAGATTTATTCTTTGTAAGCTGAAAAATATAAGAAAAAAAAAGGGAAAATGGAGAAATATAAACTTTTAACTCGGGGTGGGTGGGCAGGCAGAAGAAAGATTTATAGTTTTGTCATATTTTTTACTGAAATGAGTGTTCAGAGGCAAAAAAAAAAAAAAAAAGAGGGGGAAAAAAGCAAACCTCAGAACCACCCAACCGCAAGTAGCTTTGAAGCAATATGATGAAAGAGGTCTTTATCATTTAGATTCTGTGAGATCTTAACCTCAGGAGTTCTTCCGTCACATGTAAAGATTTAGTACAGCAAAGAGGTGAATCTCTAATGTATGAAAGAGATTGTGATTCATCTTATTTATTTGTGCTTCCAAGCCAGTTTTTTCCTTAATGAAGAAACATAGAAGGCTCACTTTTAAACTTAGGCTAAAAAAAAAGAAAACGTAACTTTTTTTTTTTCCTTTTTTAGCATTAGGAGCCTAAAACAAACTTAATCAGAGTTCAGTCTTTAACATTGATCACTAAAAGGCATTACAACAAACATCTATAAGAAAATCCTGTGCCTTGAGGATCGTATTAGGCCCTCAACATATCTGTATGTCTTCAGTACATTTTTAGGAACTTGCTCCTTTTTCAGATGCTGACTCTTTTTCTTTCTTGAGGTACATCTCCTCATTTGTTGTAGATCGTTGGATTCTTGCGTTACTTACCCTTCAGGAGATGCACTTGCCTTTGATACTTACATGTTTCTTCCTGATGTTGGAGCACTCCAGTATCAATATTAAATGGTTTCTCAATTCTGTTGGAAATGCATCAGCCACTTTTGCTTGACACATTTTGGTTGAAACATCAGTCTTAGCTATTTTTTGACTGAGAAGGTAAATACTTATATTGAGACGGCCAGCACTAGTGTGACCAACCCAGATGTTAGTATATGCATTGCTGCCTAGTGTCAGATGCTCCAGCTAAGCAAGTTCTATACAGAAAACCCCAAAGCTGGAAGTCTGAGAAGTCATTGTGCTTCTTAGCACAAAACTGGTGTTCATAGAAAATATGCAGTTTAACTGACAACAAAGCAGTTGTTACCAGCTGGGCTCTTTTCAGATCAGTGTTCATTGCTACAGCAGGTACCAATAAAATATTAACTATTATCTTTGACAACAAAGTAAATACTAGGCTTCTAGCAAGGTTCAGGAAAAAGATTTATGGATGTGTCAAAGCATTAGTTAATATGCAGTTCGTTGTCCTGGCTTAATGAGGCTAAGTTTGATGTTAACAGCAACTTTTAAGAGTATTATTTTTCTTTTTAGAGGCATAGAAAAGAGTGTGTATTCCAGCTGAAGAGGGAAGCTGGGATTACTCTGAGTTGTGGCAGCTAGGAGATTCCTTGATTTAAACTGTTTAAAATTACAAACCCTGCTATTTTGCGGCAGGCTGATTCCTGGTTGTTAGTACTACCAAGAATACAACTGGGTTGGGTCTTGTGGAGTCCTCTTTAGTTCCCTGAAAGGTTTCCATGTGGCATTCACATTGAAGGAACTCTCTCTACTGGTAATAGAGCTTTTCCACATCAAAGCCACGTATGGGAGGTAGACCACGTGAGAAATCCACCCAGGGGACCGCATGTTTCATCTTCAGGAGGCTGTAGAGTCACCAGCTAATCTTCACGGAGCCATTGTGGCTGGCAGGTATTACTAAGTCAGCCTGGTTTAGATGCCTCCGGTCACCCACATTCAAAACATGGGCACTGAAACAAAAGAAAGGGAGCAGGTCTTCCATTTTCAGACACTCAGCGGAAATATGCGTTCCATTCCTAAAGTGAAATGCCTGATTCTGTATTTAGAGTTTCTGCTTTTGGAAGTGGTGGACTGAATGAATTATAAAAGGCTCTGTTAGCCTGCTGGAGCTCTGTTTCTAAATTTCTAAATCCAAAATCCAGAACATATGTTTCTCTCTGAACAGGGAAACAACTAGCTGTTGAAAATACTTTCTCTTCAGATCACAACCTGGTCAGGATTTAATTTTTCTTTAACTGCTTTATTTGTTTTCTGACTGAACTAGTGCTCTATTCTCACCAGCCCAAGGCATTTGGTTCCTGGCCTCATACATTACAGTATCCAGTCTGTCACTGGTGTTTGGGTTACTTTGTGTTTGATGTAATGCGTCAGCTGGCAGAGACCAAAAGGGGAATTCCAGTAGTGATTCCATTGTCTGCACTGAGGTTTGGTTGGCACATGCAACTTTTATGACATCTTAACTCTTAGTTATTATCATTGAAACACATATGCTTAGATTATTATATACCAGAGAGAGTTTTTTCTTCTGCCAGGTGTCTGCTGGAGTGCCTCTAGAAGGAGATCAGAATGGCCTCATGGGGAGAGTGGATGAAGGCGTGGACGAATTTTTCACTAAGAAAGTGACAAAAATGGATTCAAAGTAAGTTCAAATTTATTTTTGTTTTAAATTAAATAAAAAAAAATAAAATCCATCCTGATAGCTGGGCAAGTAACATTTCTAAGTTGTATTTTACTTCTGTTCCCAATATCCAGGGTCGCTGTTGTAAAAGTCAGAAAATACCTTAGTAGTCAAGACATTGTGAATTCAATTACCCTCCCTTAAAAATGACTACTTTGGAATAAATTGCTTTAATATACCATGTGGGGAGGGTTATTGACTAGTGTGTATTTTTATAATTCAGTTGACTTCATTTTACCCTTCAGTGGAGCTCATCAGAGCTGAAGCAGAGCTGTGTATTGGTTGAGGATGGTCCCCTCCAGTGCTAGTCATACACACAGGTGTCTCTGTCTAGTAAGGACTGCTGTTGGGCACAGTGTTTTGAGAGATGACAGTAGATTTATGTTGTTTTAAAAACATGTTAAAGATGTGTTTGACCAATTTGTAATATTCCAGGTTTAGGCAATACATTAATCTGAAAGATACGTCTCCTTCAGCTTTATATAAGGGTTATACAGCTTATACAACTGCTTTGTAGCTGGCTGTACATTTACAGAATGATGCATCTAGATGTTCTTGCATTCATACATGTTTGTGCACATACACACAGACACACACACACACACACACACACAGAGACACGTACATAAATGAGAAAGCTAGGGCGTTTTCCATACAACTTGAAATGATCCCTTCTGTGCTGTGTGTGACATCCATTAAGGAAAATGGTAGGTGTTAACTGGTAGATAACTGTGGCAGGAAAAGCAAATGTTTTAAAGTCACTGTGAGTTATAAATATCTATAGTGACATGTGAAGCCATGTGTGATATACTATGAGTAGTGGTAAAATTATGGTAGCTTTGAAAAAGTGGATTAGCTGGGTTAAGTTCAGAGTGCTTATAGACGACTGCATCCTCCTGTGCTTCCCTTGGGCACCTGCCAGCAGCTTGTTTCAGATGTCCCTCTGAGCTTGCAGTATCCCTGTGTGCCTGTCCCTGGCCGTGCCCATTGCTAAGGATCTTGGCTCCATTTGCTGCACCGGTGGCTCTCTCTCCAGCTGGGGTGCTCTTACGCAGACATGTTATGTGCCCAGCTTTCCTCTCAAGGGTGAATACTCTGCTTCTAAGATGCCTATAGAAAATCTTACTGGCAGGTGGGTTGTTTTGGGGTTGGGTTTGGGGTTTTTTTTTTTTTGAGATTGAGTATCTGCACTATAAAGGAGACCTCTCTGTGTTCCTTGCTGAGAGAAGGTGGCTGCACCAACTAGTTCCATTTCAAGCAGGGTCCTTTAGGGACAAGGTACCCCAAAAGCTCTGTGAATTATGTGCCTGGATCAGTTGTTCTCCTTTTACTAATGGGCAGGTACAAACCGGAGGTAGCACATTGTAGAAAGAGAGCAGAGTGAAATTGTATGTTGTGGTGGGTTGACCCTGGCTGGATGCCAGGTGCCCATCAAAGCTGCTCTTATCACTCCCCTCCTCAGCTGGACAGGGGAGAGAAAATATAAGCAGAGACTCGTGGGTTGAGATAAGGACAGGGAGAGATCACCCACCAGTTACCACCATGGGCAAAGCAGACTCAGCCTGGGGCAATTAGTTTAATTTACTACCAATCAAATCAGAGCAGGGCAATGAGAAATAAAAACTAAATCTTAAAACACCTTCTTCCCAGGCTCAACTTCACTCCCAATTTTCTCTGCCTCCTTCCCCGACAGTGGCACAGGGGGACAGGGAATGGGGGTTGCGATCAGTTCATCGCATCTTGTCTCTACCGCTCCCTCCTCCTCACTCTCTTCCTCTGTTCCAGCATGGGGTCCAATCCACGGGAGACAGTTCTTCATGAACTGCTACGGCGTGGGTCCCTTCCACAAGGTGCAGTCCTTAAGGAACAGACTGCTCCAGTGTGGGTCCACCACAGCGACACAAGTCCTGCCAGCAAACCTGCTCTAGAGTGGGCTCCTCTCTCCACGGGGCACAGGTCCTGCCAGGAGCCTGCTCCAGCACAGGCTTCCCACAGGATCACAGCCTCCTTTAGGCATCCACCTGTTCCGGCATGGGGTCCTGCATGGGCTGCAAGTGGATATCTGCTCCACCATTAACCTCCATGGGCTGCAGGGGGACAGCCTGCCTCACCATTGTCTTCACCATGGGCTGCAGGGGAATCTCTGCTCTGGTGCCTGGAGCACCTCCTCCCCCTCCTTCTGCACTGACCTTGGTGTCTGCAGGGTTGTGTTTCTCACATGTTCAAACTCCTTTCCCCAGCTACAGTTGCTATTGCGCAGCAGTTTCTCCCCCTTCTTAAATATGTTATTCCAGAGGCGCTACCACCGTTGATGAGTTGGCTTGGCCTTGGCAAGTGGTGGGTACTCCTTGGAGCCAGCTGGTCATTGGCTCTATCAAATATGGGGGAAGCTTCTAGCTTCACAGAAGCCACCCCTGTAGCCCCACTGCTACCAAAACCATGCCACGCCATCCCAATACATAAGTGCACAGACAGCTTGGGCAGAGCTGTCTGGTGTTGGAAACAGCTGGGTGCCCAGTGCAGATGAAACAGCTGCCTCTCTTCATTATACCATGCACAAGACCAGCACAGGAATCCTCAAGACAGTATGATCAATGTTAATTGTGCAGTTTTTAATTTAGAGGCACCAGCAAATGACTGGGCCTGGGGCAATGTATGGAGCATACGAAAGATTGGCTTTGCCCAGGAGAAGTCATTTGGTACTATTTCAGAGAGATAGAGGAGGGGAGTGGAGAAGAGTTTAAAATGTCTGTGTCTATCTTTTATTAGGAGACCATCAACTAAAAGCTCAGACAGCATTGAGCCCAGTGAAGCAGGTGATGAGAAGAAGAAAAGGGACTCAAGGAAGAGTGGCTTCCTTAACTTAATCAAATCAAGAGGCTCCAAATCGGAACGTCCCCAGACTGTGTTGGTGGCAGAGGAGCCCTCCTCACCCAAGGCTGCTGCAAAAAGTCCAGCTGTGGACACAAGCAAGAAGGAGGTAAAGCCTGCAGAGCAGAACGGTGGTACAGAGCGATCTGAGGAATTAAAGACGCCAGACTCACTCGAGGAGGTGCAGCCAGACGATGCAACAAAAGCTGAGAGGGGTGACAGCAAAGGAAGCCCACAAGGAGGCCGGAGGTATGGCGTGCAGGTGATGGGCAGTGGACTTCTCGCAGAAATGAAAGCCAAGCAGGAGAAGAGAGCAGCCTCTGCTCAGAAGGTGAAGGCAATTTGATTTCTCTTGAGTTGTTGAAGAGCAGGAGTTAGGTGTCTTCAAGGGCGGTGGGTTGGG
Source organism: Phalacrocorax aristotelis (assembly GCF_949628215.1). NCBI lineage: Eukaryota > Metazoa > Chordata > Aves > Suliformes > Phalacrocoracidae > Phalacrocorax > Phalacrocorax aristotelis. Next base: position 102,232,353 of record NC_134277.1, on the reverse strand, counting down.
TCTACAAGGGTTAGTGGCTGGGGCTTGACACATCAGTCCTGCTTTCCAACAGGGATTATGGTGTTCCTGCAAGAGGATTTCTCTCTGCTGTGGTGGTGAACACAAATACCCTGGCCAAGGACCAGACCACACACATGGAGCAGGAGGTGCATCCTTAAGCCTGCGCTTTCTCCCCTCTTGTGGAGGAGGTGGCAACAGCTCTTGTGCTTGATGTCAGGCCATCACAAGCACAGAAGAGGAGATGTAATTGTTTTCATGTATTACAGAGTAATTTTTTTGGGTGGCTACTAAGCACATCTTGGATGTCTCCACTCTATGTGATGTGTGATTTGTTCACGTGTAATGGAAGTGTGCTTTGTGAAAGGTAAAGGTAGGACAGACTTATTCTGTGCCCCCTCTACACCGGTACCTCAGGTGTTTGGCAGAGTGAACTGCAGTGGTTGCTATCTGTACTCTTCTCTTTCGGAAGGTGATGTAGAAAGATGGAGAGATGTACTGTATTTTAAATTATGTATTCCATGCAGAGAAGTAAATCTGGCTTCCAGACACTGTTTACATCTATTCAGCTTATACTTCTCTTGTTGTACTTTTTTATTTTTATGTCCTTTTGTACCACACCTAACTATTTTTATGCGTTTGATTTCTGTATTTCAAATACTAACACTCAAAGAAAATAAGCATGCATTAAAAAAAAATTAACCTGTTCCCAATTATCTGTCCAGATTCCCTTCACTCTCTCTAATTTTCTCCTCTGTGAAGTGCTGATGCTGGGCAGGAGCCCTGCCCTCACTTCACAAATGTGCAGAGTGGAATATCCTTATTTTGACCTATTTTGTCTGATGCCCATTTCCAATTGACCTTCCTCATCATCATCCCCTGCTTCCTCCCAGCTGCAGTTGGCATGTTCCAAAGTTACCAAAGGATCAGCTTTTTTTCATTCTTCTCTTCTTAAACATGCAGGGCACTCAGATGCTATCCATTCCCCACCATTATCCCCTGTAATTTGGAAGGTGTTACCTTACGACAAAGCTCATCTGCAAGCTTTGCTGTGTTTTCCTTCCTTTAACACATGGCAAAATTGTCTTGCTGTGACTCAGCAAGGCACCCAAAGGTCATTTTTTACCTTTCTTTATAGTCTTACACTGATTGCCATCATGTCTGAACCATTCCTGCAGACACTGGAGCCTTGTAATAAGCAGATTCAAATCAACACAGTAGTAGTCTGTGGCTCATTAAAGGGATCCTTAGCATAAAACTGATTTTTCTAAAGAAATGACCAATTCCCATCTTTCTCATTGGTGCTGAGTAGTGCCCATGGATAGTCTCATTGATTTCTAAAACACCATGTTTTCAAGTGAAATGCCATATGATTTTAAATAAGAGTGGTATGCTCTTGTCTGTAACTTATAAAATACTAAGCTACTCCAGATAATATAAATTCTTACAACTGGATAAATTGTGTATGCTTAGTGCTTTTCAAGGTCTTAACACGCCATCGAAAGTTAGTCAGATCTGGAATCATGTGGCTGAGGTAGAATATTAGCATGTGTAATATTTTTTAAGTGGGGAGAGTAAAAGACCCCTTCGATTGATGAGCTTTCCTAACATTGCCTGAGAACTTGAATATCACTTATCAAAATGAAAAGCTGTTACCTTTTCCCAGTGTGTTTTTCCACTCTTCACTTTTTTACTGGTTGGAGAGGTTACCCCTCTTCTTCCAGGTTCAATTTTCAAGAAAATAATGTTATTGATCTCTTTTTTGTTAGATTTTGTAAAAAATTATATTTATGGAATGCAAAAGTAGGTCTTTTTTTGTTTCGTTATTTGAAGAGTAACAAGAAAACTGAATTGAAATATAGGAATCTCTACACAGCAGGGCACTGAGTTTTCCATTCTTAATGTTGCCCAGACCACACAAAATTGAACGGCTGTTCCAAAGAATTTTTCACATACTTCATCCTAGATAGCAATATCACATAATTCAGGATTGTGCTTTTTTTTATTCATTATGTTCATGAAGGTGAAAATCATACAGTATCCTGATTGTTGAGCTACAGAAGACAGCATCCCACTGCTGCTACATTGTTTAGGATGGGTATGACATCAACTTCCCTAATATCTTCAAATTTATCGGAATTCCAGTATGACAGAAAATTGTCTTTTCCTCTAAGGTACAGATGGCTGCTTATATTCTGGGCTATTTTACGTGAAAACAAAGCCAGAAGGAATTTACTATTTCATTCATACCATACCGCAGTCTTGTTACAGATACAAGTGATGAGCAGGTGCACAGTAGATGGAAAGATGGTAAAGGCATTTTTGTTTTCTTTTGCTGAGAATACAACGTGCAAATTGGCATTAATGGTAGAGACAAGTATTTGCGCATTAGTGTTGCCTCTAGGCCTACATAGAAAGAACTTTTAGCTCCATCTAGTGTTTACAGACTGAATTTTTAAATACCTCGAGCAAGACCTATGAGCAGACCAAGATCATCTGTAACTTGTTTATTCACTCTTGATGGCACCCAACTCTGCAGTATTTCCCAACCTTGCCTGAATTGTGATTAAAAGTAGAGCCTGGTCATTATTTATCTACATGATAAATTCACCTGCATTTATCTGACATGATTGACAGCTTCTCGGTAAATTTTTGCAGCATTTAGTGTTGTCTTGGGACCATAAGCAGTTTGTGATGTGTGTACAGTAGGTACCCAAACATGCTAACGTCCTAATTGCATTATTAAGTACGACACTAATAGATGCCAGCACTGGCTTTTGCACTTGCCTCTGTACATGGTCATATTTCCCCAGTAGTTCCATAACGAGGGAGGAAGGAGTTATAGTGAAATTAGATTTCGTATTGTCATGCAGATCTCAAGTCATTTACCGTAGCAAAGTGTTATGCATACATCTTCAATGTTTTCATAGGAAAATGAGTATTTCAGTGAAGGTTCACTGGAATTCACATTCCGTGAAGAAATTGTTGGTAAATTCCATTCTCAAAAGTATTTTTTTCTAAGGTATGGAAGAAAAAACCAGTGAGTGGAGAGTGGTATTCCCTTCAAAAATACATAGCCAAGACAGTCTTACAAAGAAAGACATGGCTTTAGGAGATGGAGAGGTGAGAATTTAGCCAAAATATCAATGATGGTCAAGAAATGGGAATAAAAACTGAATTCTCACTCTGTGGTACAAAGCATAATGTCCCTGGAAGGGACTTTGTTTTGTCTGTATGGGTACTGTAACTTACCATTCTGGCCCTTCAAGTCATGGCATTTCTAGACTGCTTCTGCTCAGAAGACTTTGTTGTTTGGCTTACACGTGTTTTTTAACATGACTTTATGCTTAAAACCTTTAGAAATATCATCCCTCAGAGTGGATAGTTATAGCTGTATTGGGGTAGTTTTACAGTACAGGAAGCTCAATGACAATTCTAATAGTACCATTCTTAATGCGGCATGGCCATTTTAAGTGCACACCTATACTTCGTGGAGAGGTCAGAAGGTAGCATTACCCTGCCAGGTCTTATACAGAAATGGCAGGCACTCAGCATCTCCATCCTTTTCTTTGTTGTATTTAAGAGAGGCTTTGTTTTAGGAGCTGTGAGATTACATGAGCAAAATTGAGGTATCAGTAAATCTGTAAGGCCAACCAGACTGTTTTCTGCATTGCACCCCAGAATCTGCTTCTCTTGAAAAGCCTGTGTTGAATTACCACCACATGGGAAAGACACATGGCCAGCATGGGATATTTAGAGATCATTCCTCCATGTTTATATTTAAAATAATATTTTCACTCTCCTGCTACTTGTAACCATTCTCTTCCTTCCTACATTTCTATATTTCCTGTTGTCCAGTCTTTATCTGTGTGCTATACCTAGCAGTCTTTCAGATTGTAAGTTCCAAAAGGCAGTGATCATATTTGATGTATGCTACATGGCATGTGGTGGAGGTTTCTGAACACTATGGGACAGTCATATCCCAGCACGAGTCATAGACTTGGTGTTGGAGTAGTAGTCCAGTGTCCTGAACATGTTAACACGGCTTACGTGTGGGTATATAACCAAATGCAATGGTCATCAGCACAAATAGTTTGCTTTGAGTCATTTGCCACACTAAATGTCTTGAAATAGAAAATCAAGATCAAGATCGAAACTGCCTACAAAAGTCTATCCGCACCTTTTTGGTTTCAGAAAAAAACCTCAGTATTTTGCCTAGTCTTATCTTTATAAGGCTTTCTGTCACAGTATATCCTGCTCTTACTTCTATGCGCTTTTTGTATCCTCCCATTTATCCCTTTGCTTAAGCTTTGGTAGCAGGTAAGACAGTAAAAGGAGGCTAGTTCTTTTGCAAGCACGTTGGCTGCGTATCTAAACTTCTCTTGGTGAATACACAGGTTTCAAGCTCACTTAGGCTTGACAACAAAGTCTTTGCACCTTTTCTTTTGAGGCAAGGTTGTTAAGAAAGCTATTCCTGAGAACAGAAGACTTGGTAAAATACCAGTACATAAACAAGAGGCCCCCTTCCTTCAGAGGTGCTGAGCATCCAGCAGCCCTTATGGTGGATAGCTTTAAACACCTTTCAAGAAGTAAGGTTTTTAAAGAAATCCTGTAAACATGTGGGCACTGCTGCTTCTATAGTTGTAAATTTACCTAAAATAAGTTATTCTTGTATGTGGAAGAACATGCAATCCATTCAACAGTCTTATATTCCAAATCTAGATCTTCTGAAAAAGAATTTTAATTTTAAACCTAAACAAAGAATTTTAAAAGAGGGAACTATCTTTGGAGAAAAGACTGTTTACAACTAGCAACTTTAGTTTCAGCTCCGGTGGCAGGGTGTCATTGCAGCTTTGCTAGATGTGTGGCAGTATTAGAAATCAAATCAGTGTAATTTTCTTCCTACTTGGATCTCCAAGACCTGAAATAGAAACAAGGAGACAGAATCTACTTTCTCTGCCTTATGGCTTCCAAATTAGAGCTTTTTTCGTAACAGAACCACTGAGTTGTATTAATTACAGGTATATTATTAATACAAGAGCTTCTCTTACTCTTTCAGAAACTTGGGAATGACACAACTACCAGAGAGTCTTTTGACACGGCAGTGAGCTCAGAACGACTGGATGGAAGTGGCACAGGTACATTTTGGTTTTCCTGGTATAAACTCTTTCTCGAAAATGCAAAATGCCTAACCTCAAAATCTCACTTCCCTCTCCAGATTGTATGCCTACAGCTGCTTAAGCAAAATATGAGCTGCTGCTAAGTGGAAAGGATTAGAAACAAATCTCGCTTTTTGTTTTGTGTTTGACAGCACTTTTCATGAAGTCAGCTCTAGGGCTGAGTTGACGGCTCAGCTTTTACTCTTGTGCTCCACATGGCGAAGGAGGGAAGGTCCTCGGTGCATGTGCCTGGGGCACCTTCAAAAGGGAGCTGAGTTGTAATGGGATCAGCAAAGCTGAAGCTGAACCCAGGAGCCAGCAAAACTATCTGTGCATGAAGAAGTGAAACTCCTGAATACACCTAAACATGACCAGTTTGTAAGGTTTATAGTAGTCAGCACAGGTACCAGCCTGAGTTGTCCTATCTTCCAGCTGTTGGAATAGACATCTCATAGGCAGTGGCAGCTGGCTCTTCCCAGGGTTTACCTAGCTTGACTGAAGCCAGGGCTCTCTGCAGAGCTGTGGAGGCCCCTGGCACTGAACACATGCATTAAACGACTCTCCATCATGTACAAAGTGGAGTCTAGCCTTGCAGTGCTTACAGCACCAATTCCCTCTGCACCTAGTCCTGCCATGCCTTTGTCAAGCTGTAGCCCTGTCAGTGCCTACAATGTAGCCATCTCAGGACAAGATGAAATTACGGTCCTTGTTCATATTTTTGGGACTGGCCAGTGAAGTGTTCAGAAAGGATTCAGCTCTGGTGGTTTGTGCATACTACCCTCACTGGACTTAAGAGTGGGCTGAACTAGGAAATCCAGGTCTCATTTCTCAACAGCAAGTGGTAGGTACCCTGCAAGCACAGCACACAGGGTTGCCAAAACATACAGAAGCAAGGCTGAAATCAAAATGCAAATGCGGCCATCTTGGCTGAGCGCTTCAGAAATCAATTTTGAAGTTTTATACCTTTTTAAAGCTAGTTTTAAAAGACAGCATATTCAGAGCATGCTGAACTCTGTAAATCAGAGCTTTTAAAGCCTGCTTGTCTTTTGAGGAGGACCTTGTATACTATACATGTCTCCTGATATCATCAAACTGAAATCAGAGGAGCAAGAATAGTCTGTGCCTGAGGCATTGGTAGCAGCTGGGAGTGTCTGACTCCAGTTTTTCTCTGGTCCTTGTCTCTGTATATGACACATTTCACCCCCACCTCACTGCACTGTGCATGCCTGTTCCTTTTGGCCTCCAGCTGTCAGTTCTTTCTTTACCACTCTTGCTTGAGAGCTCCCCGAGGCTGCTCTTTGCTGCAGCAACTACAGTTTGTCTTTGTTTTGGGTTAATTTGTTTTAACTTACTGGGTTCTAACAATATTAGCTGGCCTGGGGTTAGGAAGGCAAGGAAGAGAGTTAATGGAAAGTTGCTGGATGTTGCTACAGGAAAGCTATAGATAGTGATGCAGAAGGAGATTAAGGGGTTTTTTTATTCCTTGCTTCACGTCTGGATGTTGCCTGCTTTTTTGTATGCACACACGCACAAGTGGAGAAGGTGGCCTGCTGTTTCACGTGCTACATGAAAGTCTATTGCGTGCATGCAGACACAAACTCTCCCTGTCACGCACTGACACAAATATATAAGCACCACACAGCTCTCTATGGTTTGCCAGAGTTTAACTCCAGCTGGGCTGAAAAACAGCTACATAAGCTGGAAAAACATATTGGAGATTGGCTTGCAACAAACTATATCAGCACTCCCCTCCCTCCCACTGCCATTAAAGTATTGGCGCTCAGCACTTTTGTAACAAGTAGGATTTCTGAATGGGAATAGCAGGTAGGTAGGTCAAGTCAGCATCTGTGAGCATGTACTTGGCTTTGCCAAGTACCAAAACTACTAGTCTGCATTTCAGTTGGTCTGTAATTCTCTTCTGAGAAAAAAGATGTGACAATTGTTGAAAGTCCCAAGCTACCATACAAGTTCCAAGATTATCATTATGTCTGCTACATACAAGCCTTCAACCTTCTGAAAGCTGCAGAATAGGAAAGTAGGGCAGGCATTTTGCTTGTTTGCAACCTAGCGTCCAGCAGGCTTTCTACCAACTTGCACAGCTAGATCAGACTGATTCATTGCTTGGAAGTCAGTGTAGCTTTATCTGTAAGTACCTTGGTCTTTGGGATAAATATGTTGATAAACTTGCTAATATGTGGAAACCAGAATCCATATACAGTGATATTAGATAAATCAAAATATTATATCAAGAATACTTTGGTCTCGGCTAAGTTTCAAAACCTCCTCTAGAGTTTGCTAAAGGCAACAAATAACAAGATGTAGCCTGCTGATCGCACGTTTGGGATTTATTTTCTGGGCCAGGATTTCTCTGTTGATCTTGGATACCCAACCTTTTCTCTGTAGAGGAACAAAACAGCCAAAAGCTGCCTCTTCCACTGATCCATTGCTGCTTCTCAGCAGGTGGCTGTACCATCTGCTTCCAGAAATATGAAGGAAGAATGAGGTCCAGGCAGCCATCACCCCAAATATATTAAAAAGGGGAAGATGCCATCAACTCTGAGGCAAATGAATTATGAAGCTTAGCACGTGTAAGAACTCTAGTGGTTTTAGATGCTTTTCTTAAAGTGATTTTGAATGAAATGTTAGAGAGGGTCCCCTTAACCACTCACACGGCAGTGCAGCAGTGATACATGAGCTAATGATGGTATTTTCCACTCAAGCATATCTGTGCACAGAGCCTTCCGTGTTGCAGGAGACTTTATTTTATGTGTCTATTTATTTTAGTGCCTAAACTCCAGCAGACCCTTCCAGAGAGTCGGTTTGCCTCGAATAAAGGTGACTCCATCTCAGCATCATCAGAAAAAAATTCAAAAGCTGAACCAAAGGCAGAAGCTGGTGCAAAGGCAAGAAGCTCTTCCAATACACCAACCAGCCCAAAACCCCCACTGCAGTCAACAAAGCCCAGCCTGGCAGGACGACCCACGGTGCCACAGAAACCACGCTCTGCCATTCGTACTGGTGAGGAGCTCTTCTGGGCGTTCATTATCCCCAGCTGGGTACTTCTGAGTGGTGTTTGTGTGGGCTGTGGAGGAGACACCCGTAGCCACATCCTGAACAGAAGTTAAATGTAGAGGGACAGGTTCTTCAGTCACTTGCTCCTGACCTGCATCCGTCTTTTCCACTTCCCTCTGCCGTAATTCGAATAAACTTATTAAAATGTTTTAATCTGTGATCTGCAATAGTAAAACCTGAGGAGAAGCAATAGCAGCGGTAGCAGAGCTGTTTTGAGTTAGCCTGCTTTCACGGAAGAGGACAGCATAGAAAGCTACTTCAGCATCAAAATCCTATTGTAGTAGCACCACCAAAAATAACTGTATTTTCTCTAAACACCTGGCTCTAAACACTAAAGCCCTTGGGGTTTTCTGGCAGGCTATTCTCAGCCCCTCCAGCAAATGCCTGTTATTCTTAGTAACTTGCACAAACCCATTGTCTCTCACTCTCTTTTTCCTTGTTTTGCCTTTGTTTCTTTCCTTATTGCTTTTGACTGGAAATAATTGTAATCATGCTTTTATAACTCTGCAAGACTGCCAGTTGAATGACTATTAACTTCTGCTCTGTCCTAACGTCTTTCCCAGATATTATCTTAAGGTTTCCAGTAGTGGGAAATATTTCACCAGATCTCCCGTACATTTGTCTGTTCGAAATTTAATATGCCAGTGTCACAACCCCCTTTTGCCAAAGTACAGCCCCTGCAGTTGAAGGGAATTAAATGCTAGTTACTGACTCCCCCAGCAGCTATGGCAAATACAGCTTATTGCTAATGACTGAAAAATGTGAGCTTAGCCATCTGTAAGGGCTTGCAGACCTCTAGGCTTTTTCCATACTCACTGTTGACCTTAGCAAGATGTCATTTTTGGTGAAGATGAGGGGGTAGAGGGATATCATAGCCTCTTCCCTGCCCTTGATGTGTACCTGAGCATTACTTAGTCTGCACTCTAGTGGGTAGAGTGCTTTTCAAGTACAGAATCACCTTCAGGTTTTAGATGGCTTTAATTTTATTTTATTGGCCATTTTAGAAATGGTCATAAAAATGAGGTGCTGGGTAAGATGCTCATGAAAATTAATACAGTAGGAAAGTAGGGCTTATTTGGTGATGCTTAATCTGTAAAATAGGCAGTGTGTTTTCTCAAAATCTTAATTATCAGGAAGACCTGAGCTATCTGTTTCTGCCAGCTCCCATTTCCTGCACAGAGAGCATACTTAACAAAGAGAGTAATTAATATTTGCTCGTAATAGGCCAGCTCCTCAGGTGGCAGCAAAAGCAGCACTATCTCTGCTGCAGTCTAACTTCTATCCTAGTCCTTGTAGCAACCTGCTGGCTAAGCACGCCCAGGCAATGTGATGAGGAAGCCGAGCAATAACCCTATTTATGCTATTGCTCCTGCCGTTGTTTCCAGTGGTGTGGCCAAACTAATGGTAGGAAATTTTTGCTAAGTAATCTGAGGGCAAAGGAGCACAGCTCAGATGTCCAGAAATTATCAAAGACTGAAAATGGTTCCTCAATGAAGCACATAACAGCTTCAGTTCAGAAATATGTAGCTGTGTTTGCCAAGCGCTGTGCTCGTCCATATGTTGATACCGAGCTTCCCAAAGCAACTGGCCTCACAGGCACATCAAAAGCATGGAGAAGGTCCAAGAATTAGTGTATTTGTTCAGATCGAGTTGCATTTGGAAAGTCATCACTTTCCTTTGCTGAAAGTAAAAAGATTGACTCCTTTGTGGTGACTTCTCAACAGTGAGATAAATTCCTATTAATTTCCAGTATACCACTGAATTAACTCATTGTACAAGTCTGCAACACAGGTGATACTCTTGAGTTCCTTTTTCCTTCTATCAATACGAATGTGTTTCCTAGTTCCTCTGTTGCATACGTATGCCACTGTTTACTCCTTGTGAAGCAAAAATACAAGCAGTTTAAGTAATCCATTGTGGCTGTACTTCCCTGCTGTCCAAATAAAGGCTGTCTAGTGTAAGACTGAGAAGTCTTCCTCTAAGGACTGTAAAGATGGTAATCGACTTGCCATATATAACGCATATCCAGCCTTTTAGAGAAACAAGACATCCAGATGGTTTAAACTATGGATTTGAATTTAAATTCCAGATTTCCTCAGTCTAGAGGACAAAGAATTTTTTCTAGTTAGAAAATCTTTGCAGATGCTATCATGTTAAGTACAGGCAGTTTATTCCTGGAAGTACAGAGTTCTGTAGGCTATTTATGATATTTGTTTCACTGGTTCACTTTTATGCCTTGTTACTGTGAAACAGGACATCTAAATCGATTGGTTCATTATGTTTCAGGACAATAAAAATATAAATAGAACAAATATTTCCAAAGAGCCATCCAAAATAATTTTCAGCTGTTCTTTACAAATTGCATACTTATATCTTGCAGGAAATTCAGTTGGTCCCATCAGATTTGTATTTGTGCTACACATTAAAAATCCTGAAACTGAGATCTTTGGCTATTAAAATTCTTTCACCTGGACCGAGGGCCATCGTGTGTTCTCTTGACATAATGTAAATTCCTGAATCCTTCTTTCTGACACAGATTCTAGCTGTTTCTTGTGTATTGTTTTGAGGTTTGACCCATCATAACAGCACCATTTCTGTGAGCTACAACGCAAATATAATTTCTCATCCTTTTGTTCATGGTACTCCACAGAGGATGCTCCGGAGTCTCCCTCTGGCCCCAGTTCCCCAAAAGTTGCCCTGCTTCCACCTGTGCTGAAGAAAGTTCCTTCTGATAAAGAAAAGGATGGTCAGAGCAGCCCCACAGTCAGATCATTTTCTCAAGAAGGTAGGAGTGTTGGTATAACTGTTGTTCCAGCATGCTTGTCTTCTACTAGAATTCGATGTGTCATTGTCCCCTGATTTGTTTTCACTTGGAAGAAAAGAGGGTTACTTATTTGGAGGAAAAAAGAGAAAGGAAAGTATATCTGGTCACCTCTTCCTTACCCTCTCCACCCATGGGTTGGTGCTCTGTATTTTCTTCCTTTGATAAACCAGGTGAAAGATTAATCCCTTGGAATTAATTATGGAGCTGAACAATCAAGGGACTCTTGTGTATATTATGGTTTAGTTTGGTGCTGATTGATATTAGTCACACACAACAATGTGAAATGCTGCTCTGTGGTTCAGTACATTACCAGGGGAGCGGCCGTGACTTTGCTCCTCGCAGCCAGCCTGTTCCTCTGCATGTACTCCTGCTTTCTGTGGGGTCACTGCATGTGACTGAATTCACCTCCTCCTCAGGCAATGAGTCTCTGTGTGCCAGCACAGGGCTTGACACCTTTTATGCACAACAGTAGGCTGCTGCCTTGTCTTTGCTGCTTTTCATGTGTGCACTGGATCTCTACGTTTGCTGATGCATTTGCTTGTCCATAGCTGGCTCTTAGAAGAGGTGAGGCTTCCTCTGATAGCATAGGGTATGTGGAGAAGTAGTCACAGAATTATTGCTCAACGTGGTGTTAGCTGGCACAGATTACAAGGTTTGACATCTGGGTGAGACCTCTTACTTCCTGGGACTCTACTCAAGAAAGACAGTGAGCCCCATTTCCATTCCAAGGTGATTCCCATCACTTAAGCTGTGAGACAAAGGGGTGCTTTTTCACACTCTGCCAGTAGCTTTTCTGAGTGTAGGGTGGGGGCAGATGAGTCAAGGCAGATACGTAATATGGGTCATGAAGACTGAGCAGTTGTGCTGCCCACGGAGCCCACCATTACCCTCTAGGTGAGAGGAGGGGCAAAGCCATCCTCAGGATGGTCCAGAGGTATATTTTGAGAAGTTTCTCCCTTTCTCCTGAAACTACCGTTGCCATTATGAAACAACTTATCTCACAGTCTGGGTTTTGCTCTGCTTGGAAAATAGTTGCTGTGGTGGCTACTGTTTGGTGACTGCATGTCAGCACATGTCAGGTATCTCTCTACAGACTGTGGCTCTCACTTCAGCCACCTGTATGATGCTGTTGAGTTGTCCTTGTGTCATAAAAGTAGCCCAGCAGAACCACCACAGTCTTGCTGAGTTATGTAGAGCTAGTAGGACATGGCACACCCAAGGTTCTCTGCCATGCCTGGAAAGGGCTGAGGGTTCAGGCAGTCCGTGTTACCAAAAGCTGCAGCAGTTTGCGACTCAGGGTCCAGAAAAGACACCAGGGTGTCTGAAGTGCCCCCGGTGGCTGGGGCGTTATGAGGGCTGTAAGGCAGAACAGTGTCTGGCTTTGTTCCTGCCTTTGGTCCCATCAGAGCCTGTGTTGAGACAGGTGAACTGGGCTACAGCTTAGGGATCAGAGTCACTACACTGGTGCTGTCGTGTTGAGAATGGTTGCAGTCAAAGGCTCGTGCCACAGCAGACTCTCAGCTGCTGTCTGATAACTGCTTATGCTAGAGTCCTTGTTTTCTCACCAGCTTTTCATCAGACTGTGAGAGAGCTTCTTACTGCATAACTAGAGAAACACAATGTAATGGGACTTGTTGCAGATTTATTTTAACTTGAGATTAACCTCACCATTTCTGTGCGATATGCCTTCTCCATCTCCCTGCCATGAGAGGGGACACATTGGAGAAGCAGGGAATATGGGATCGTAGGTACAATCCCTTTGTGTTACAGCAGTCTCTGACACGACAGATTTGACAGGGTTTTGCAGTTTGTGGTTGTCACATGAGAAGGAGGACAATCGCTTTATTTTTAAAATGTGTTTGCTGTTTGAAACTCCTTACTCAGAAGGGGTCAGACACTGTACTTTCCTCACTCCTTGCTCCCTTAGACCTCAACAGACTACTTGGCCAAACACAGGGTTTTCTAGTTGCCTCTACATTGCACTGTACGAATTCTACCAGTAATAGTTTAGAATGGCTAAAATTAGATTTCCAGGTCCTTACGGAGCTGCTGTGCTTTGCATAAAATTGCTCAGGAAAGAGTAAATTCTGTTTCTTTTATTTTTTTTATTCTTTTTCAGGTTTTTTCTTTTTTTCTGTTACTGTTCTGCTTCCTCATTCAGTCATTCCTACGTCCTTGCTTTCTGCCACCTTTCAGGCTAGCATGCTCAATTAATTTCTGCAACTGGTAAATCACTGCAAATCTGCCTAAGTTAGTAAACAAAATTATATCTCCTGGAAAAGAAAGCTGCAAATTACGTGATACTTGATTATGAAATTGCTTTATATTAATGAGTTTAACTGTACTTTGTGGGACAATCTCAGAATACACCTCTTTACAGAGCGTACCTGTAAGATTGGGCTGCAGTTACCAACATGCGCAAATATCTGGACTAAATTAAGCAAGCATATTGATTACTACTCTTTGAACAAGTGATTAAATGGGATGGATAAGTGAAATTATTTGTATTTCTTTATATGGATATATGTGGGCCTACAGAACAGCTTAGGGGTATAAATGAATCGTTTTTCCTGCTAGAGCAAACAGGAGATTGTCAAAAAAGAGATACAGCTCATGACTGCGCCAAGCCACCTGGCAGCGTGAAAACCACTTCGGGGCAGTACTCTACCAGTGCAGAAGAGGAGGCTAATGGGCTTGGGCAGAGGAAAGCACAGCCCACTTCTGGTTAGAAGTTTTCATTTTTCATTGGGACGGTGCTTGATAACTGGCACTAACAATCGTTAAGAAACGGTAATAGCAAAGAACCACAAAAGGGGGGGTGTTTGTCATTGGATTAAGAGAAAGGTAAAAATCTTACGGGATGCTACACATCTTTACATCCCCATGGGAACTACGTGGCATGAAAAAATTTCCGGATTAGAAATGTGTGTGCATTTTTCCTTTGTGGCAACACCAGTGACCAGTACCACGTAGAACCTGCAGCCCCGCTGTGGAAGAGGGCTCGTTACAAGCCGTGGTTGCTCATTGCAGTGATGCTGGCACACTGCTGTGTAAGTAAGTACGCTGCAGGTAGACTCTCCACTGCTCTGTGTGCTTACATACCTTTCTTTTTAAGATGTATGCACTGAAGTATTTCAAAATACATTTCAGCCTGAATATTGTTAGTGCCAGTTTCAGTACATCACTCACAAAACCATTTGAGAACAGGATAAATAGGATTTTTTTGATGTAGTACTTGGATTTTCAGCTGCATAAACAAACAAAAAACCACCAAAAGGACCCAAACTCAGCGCTCTGCTGCACGCTTAAGCCGTGCTTCCTGAAGAGCAGCTTTGACTTACAGTGAATTCATACAGTAGGCTATAAAAATGTTTGGTTGATCTATGTGTTATTAAAATATAAAAGCTCTTGTTCTCAAATGGTACGTGTTTACATGCTTCTCTTTACCTCTTAACTGGTTTGTTTAAACAATGATTCAAAATTGCTTTTTTTCTGAAGTATTTTAATGAGGTATTTCAACATCTTATGCAATTACATTTACCCACAGTTTTACTATTTATAAGACATCATGTATCCCTTTTGTAACATCCTCAGCCCAAAACGTATAAACTGATTTCATATTATAGAATCAAACGTAGCTCACCCAAACTTGCAATCTCTCCTCCCCATCATAATCAAATCTTAGAACTAACTAAAATATAATAATATCTCTCTGTTAAGGTAAGTTTCAAAAGCTGAGGTGCTGCCACAGATCTACCCACGTCACCTGTGTATGGTTTCACGGGGGCAAGGGTAAGCTCTTGTGGCAGAAGCCTGCTTGCAGTATGTGGACTTAAATGCATGATATATTTTTCAGGCATTTTTGGGGCAAACTACCTGTCTTAGTTTATCAGGCCATAAACTAAAATGGCTGCTGCAGGATGTGTTCTGGGTTTTATTTCAAGAGTGAATGGAGACCAAACAAAGGCCATGTAATTGTGGTGAATGGAGCTAAATCCAGTTGGCGGCCGGTCACGAGTGGGACTCCCCAGGGCTCAGAACTGGGGCCAGTTCTGTTGAATATCTTTATCAATGATCTGGATGAGGGGATTGAGTGCGCCCTCGGTAAGTTTGCAGGTGACACCAAGTTGGGTGGGAGTGTTGATCTGCTCAAGGGTAGGAAGGCTCTGCAGGGGGACCTGGACAGGCTGGATCGATGGGCCAAGACCAATTGTATGAGGTTTAACAAGGCCAAGTGCCGGGTCTTGCACTTGGGTCACAACAACCCCATGCAACGCTCCAGGCTTGGGGAAGAGTGGCTGGAGAGCTGCCTGGTGGAGAAGGACCTGGGGGTGCTGGTCAACAGCTGGCTGAACATGAGCCAGCAGTGTTGCCCAGGTGGGCAAGGAGGCCAACAGCGTCCTGGCTTGTATCAGGAATAGTGTGGCCAGCAGGAGCAGGGAGGTGATCGTGCCCCTGTACTCGGCACTGGTGAGGCCGCACCTCAAATGCCGTGTTCAGTTTTGGGCCCCTCAGTACAAGAAGGGCATTGAGTTGCTGGAACATGACCAGAGAAGGGCAACGAAGCTGGTGAAGGGTCTGGAGCACAGGTCTTGTGAGGAGCAGCTAAGGGAGCTGGGGCTGTTTAGCCTGGAGAAGAGGAGGCTGAGGGGAGACCTTATCGCTCTCTACAACTACCTGAAAGGAGGTTGTAGCGAGGTGGATGTTGGTCTCTTCTCCCAAGTAACAAGCGATAGAACAAGAGGAAATGGCTTCAAGCTACATTGGGGCGGGGTTTGATTGGATACTAGGAAAAATGTCTTCACTGAAAGAGTGGTCAGGCATTGGAACAGGCCACCCAGAGAGGTGGTTGAGTCACCATCCCTGGAGGTATTTAAAAGACACGTAGATGTGACACTTCAGGGCATGGTGTAGGAGGAGTGGGGGTGTTGGGTTGACAGTTGGACTTGATGATCCTAGAGGTCTTTTCCAACCTTAATGATTCTATGATTGTATAATTACTAGGAGTACAGGTATCAAGAATGACTCAAAAATTTCCAGGCACCTATTTCTTTGAGAACCAGTGGTGTTTGGGAAGGTGGAAATGCCTAATTTTTTTTTTTTTTAAACAGAATTTAGGTATCTTAATCCTCTCCAAATCCATTGAATAGCTTTACAAACCTTTCTCAAAATCATTTCTTCCTCTTTCCCAGCTTGCAAAGGCGGGATAAGAGTGCAGTGAGTGTGTAGCTGGTGGCTGTCATTTCCTCCCATGTTTTGGCTAGCACAAATAAGGAAATGGGTATTTTGGACTCAGGAGAACTATTTGGTTAGCAAATAGTGTGTGTGGAGGTGGGTCTTCACAAGATGTGTCCTGGATGTGTCTATTCTGTTTTCATCATGGCAGGGATCCAGGACTAGACAATGTCTGTGCCAAACAAAAACGGGCCAGAGCTTTCTGTCCCGTTGCACGGCCTGTTGGCACGCACCAGCACTGCCTGGGGGGTCGTGCTGGCCCCCAGGGATACAGGGAGCATCCCTGCTGAGGCTGCCCCAGCAGCTCAGCAGCATCGGCTCCCTTAGGATTCCTCTCTGTATTTTCCACATTCCTGGCAGACCCTAACACAGCCTGGTACGATTTGAAATGGCCGCGGAGATGCGGCATCCTGCTGCCTGTGTGCCCCTGCTGTGGCTGGAGCTGCGCGCTGGTGACAGGGCAGGCTGTCCTTTGCGGTGGTGAGGCTCTGGGTGAGCGATACACAGGGAAGGAGAGGTGGTGCTTCATGGCCACCTCGGTTGCTGGTGCCTTGTTAAGAGAGACGTGCACAAATGTGAACAGGCACGAGGATCAAGGCAAACCAAAGGCAGATGTCTTTAACTGAAATGGTGGAACAAAGAAGGTCTCGTAACTGTAACATTTAATTTTGTGGGGGTGAAGTGAGATGACTTGCAACCAAATCACATTTAAGGGCCACTGTGTGTTTAAAGGTTCATTTTAATTGGAAATATGAGATTTCTAAGGCTATCAATCCTTGTGTAACGTTACCCCCATTGATGTGTTTAAGAACTCAGTTGTTACCATAGCAATTGTAGACCACTGATTAGATCAGAAATCTTAACAAGGTTTTACAACCTTCTTTCCCATTTATCTCAAAGCTTATAGGTTTGGGGAAAACCCTGGCCTCACTGAGATTTGAGAGTGCTGGGTGAACACAATGGGTAGTGTTTGCATTTAGATCATGGGAAGTGGGTATGTCCTCCTGCGTGGAGAAACACTGCTGAGCACAGCAGGGTGCAGAGGCCGGAGTCTCAGCTGGAGGAGATGTAGGTTGGTCTCAGAGCCATGGGCGTCCCCGTCAGGACCTGGCAGTGCTGGTAGGGCAGGGAGCAGCAGTTCAGGTTACTTGGGTGCCAGGGTGAATGTCCATCCTGATTAAGGCTGCTGAGTCAAAAGGAGAACATAGATGTGTCCTGCCTGGGACGTGCGCCACTGGTCTGAGGGATATCCACCTGCGCAGTCAGGAGTGCATCGTCTGAGATGCAGCCCAGCTAGAAAAAAGAATGCTTTTCTGGTTTTGAAGTGGTGTGATGAGAAGAAAGTCTCCAGGCTGTTTCTAACTGTAATGTTTATCCGTGTCACAGTGAAGTACTGAGTTACATATTTCACGTTTGGCTGCTTGCCAACCAACGGTGGAATAAAGTTTGCTCAAACCCTCTCTCTTCTCTCTCACCTTTTTCTGGGTTGACGAGTTAATGTGCCTGTGCTACTCCCACTAGTGCAAATGAGTTCAGTGGGAGCAGGAGCAGGTCCTGTGTGTGCATGAATGACTGGGGTTTTTTATTATTATTTTTCTTCCTTTCTCTTCTGTGATCAATAGTAAGACCTATTTCTCTTTTATTCAGCTGCAAAAAGAAGCCCTGGGCAGCAGTCTCATGAGTTCCAGGAACTGAAGTAGAGGTCCTTAAATGAAGATGGCCATCAGGGAAGCAAGTCCAGTGACTTTGGCGAAGCAGCAGATAAAGATTTTATTTTTGTTTAGCAGTCAGTACAAGTGCTTCGTAGCGCAAGAGCTTTTTATAACAATCAGGGTACAGCAATCAACAGCCCTTCTAGCCAACTGCTCTTTCACCAGATAGTTTCCATGCAGAAAACCTGATCTTCCAATCGTAATTTACAGTACGCTCACTCGGCATTGATTCAGTCCTTAATTTCTGTTCTGTACGACGTGCAGGCATTCCTTTCCATGCCTTTGCTAAAGCCAGCGATTCTTTCATGTATTCTACTTGAATTTCTCTGAAGCAGCTACAAAGAGTGCCCTGTGTTAGGGCGTTTAGAAAGCAAAGCAAAATAACTGGACACTGTCTTACACTACTACACTGTACAGCAGGTAATGTGTTGTACTGCTGAATGTAAATGTGTCAAATCTGCACGTGACTTACCTATAAATATATTCTTGCGGTATGCAATTGCACATTGTAATTATATTAAAAGAGCACACTAATAAAATAATTTGTATAGATTATATATATTAAATGCCTGGGTATGGTTTTTACATTCTCCCACAGGGAGCTTCTTTCTTCCTGTTCTCGTACTGTACATAAAGCTCCAACGCTTACATTTGTGTACTGTCAAAAAGCACAACAGAGAAGGATTTGGATGACGTATAATCATGGTATGCTTCCACATTCATATATTAATGTATATAGTTGATTGGAATGAGGGCAATGGAAATTTTATTAATATTGGTGTTTTCTAGAGGCCTTCCTCAGTTCTGTCTGCATATTAGCTTCCTTTCAATGTGTAATTCTACGAGGAAATAGTTTGACATCTGTAAAAACATTTCAGCTTTTGAGGGAGAGGGTGCAAATTTCACAGCTACCCACTTACATTGCAGGTCCAAGGGATTTTATTCATATGTATATTTGTAACAATAAAAAATGATTTTACAACTGAAACACCAGTCTCTGTTCTTACAGCATTATTTGTGGTCTGACAGTCTCTGCTCTTTGAACAATGTCATTGTGTCAGGTAGGCAAAGCGCGCAGTTAAGACAAAACCCACATAATCTTTTCCTGCTTCTAGTAAGAAGCCTGTTCCTGCTGAAAGGGACACGTACACGTCATCTTCATAAAACTGCTGAAAGAAGATCTCTGCTGATCTGTCAGGATCTTCAGCAAAGCAGCCTTCACATGAGCCAGAAACACCTGCTATCTGAATTCTCTGTTCTGGTTCCAAAGGACAGAAACAAATTGTTTTGGGAACTCTCTCCCAGGAGCAATTTCCCTGGCCCTCCTGTGGCTTCTTGCCTGGGTAGAGATGCTCAGATACCTGTCTGTCAAATGACCTTCTGTCTGATCCTGTTGCTGTGGTTTAACCCCAGCCGGCAACTCAGCCCCACGCAACCGCTCGCTCACTCCCCCACGGTGGGACGGGGGAGAGAATCAGAAGGGTGAAAGTGAGAAAACTCATGGGTGGAGATAAAGAGAGTTTAATAGGTAAAGCACAAGCCATGTGTTTGCATTCACTGCTTCCCATGGGCAGGCAGGTGCTCAGCCATCTCCAGGAAAGCAGGGCTCCATCACGTGTAACAGTTACTTGGGAAGACAAACGCCATCACTCCAAACGTACCCCCCTTCCTTCTTCTTTCCCCAGCCCTATGTGCTGGGCATGATGTCACATGGTATGGGACATCCCTTGGGTCAGTTGGGGTCGGCTGTCCCAGCTGTGTCCCCTCCCAGCTTCTTGTGCACCTGGCAGAGCATGGAGAGCTGAAAAAGTCCTTCACCAGTCCTTGACTAGTTGTCGCACTACTTAGCAACAACTAAAACATCTCTGCGTTGTCAACACTGTTTCCAGCACAAATCCAAAACACAGCCCTGTACTTGCTACTATGAAAAAAAATATCCCAGCTGAAACCAGGATACCTGTGCACGTATCTGCTATTGCCACTTCTCCTATTGCAGTATAAAGGGCTGCTGAATCAAAACAGTAGCCTTTTATACCAGAGCGTCTAAGAAACAACTATAGAGTTTTACAACTCAAAAGCAGGCTACAAGGCTGTGGGAAAGAGGTCCTGAAGGCTGGGGGTTCGTACCTGGGGTTTGCGCTGTCTTGAAATTATGCACTCGTCTAAAATGATTAAGAGAAAGTTCTTCATTTTCACATACGTATATTCTTGATTTATTGGGCATCAGTGAGAACAAAAGACACGTGGCAAAGGAAAACCTGAGATGCTTCTATTAGAAAGGAATAATAATCCAGTCATAAATAAACCACAACTTTTATTCCCATATGACATGGAAAAGACAACTGTCTGAGAAGCGTAAGTGTACAAGAAGGGTTGCCCGCTTTGTTGGTTTTGTGAATTTAAGAACATGAACAGCAAGATTTGTGGTATTAATTAAAAAAAGTAAACTCTAGCTTCCAAGTGCTGAGAATTTCTCTTACTTGTGCTTGATGTCCTTCCCACCAGCCTTCTGAGATAATTGTACTGGTCCCACTGTGAGAAGTCACGGCGATAGGGTGCGCCCCTCACCCTGGTATCAGTAAACTGAAGACAGGGATGTCTGAAATGCTGTAGAGGAAGTATGTGTTTGTGCTGATAAACACAAGAAGAAAAGCTGTAGTGCTGTGATAGGTGTCTGCTGGAGTACAAAGATTTTATTAAACAGCAATGTTTTTCCATATTAGTTATGGGAAGTCCAGCCTGTATTCCAGCCATCAGTGTGTTGTGGGTAGGCTGAGTGGTGGAGAAACGACTTTAGAGGAGTGCTAGTGTGAGCTCTTGGAGACCTGGGGTTTGGTTTTGGGTGCCTGTGTGGTTTTGGGTGTGGGCAGGAGCAATTATCTGCTTTTCTTCACCATCTTTCTTCCTGGCGAGCCCAGCACTGTCAGCCTGATCACACAGAATTCACGTTGTGTTCAGAGCACCCCTATTGTACCTCTTCTATATTTAAGAAATACCAACTTTTATTTTCAGTATCTTGAGCCTGTAGATGCCTCGGGTTAGTGCCAGGGTGTTTCGGGAAAGTAACAACCACCGTACCCTGGTGCCAAGCCAGGGGGTCGTGGCTCTGGGGGCCAGGGGAGGTGCTGTCTTCCCACAAGCTGCAGGCTCTCCAAACCAGATGTGCAGCTTGGACAACCTTCCTCATTCCTCTTGTTGCCTCCCTGCTGCCTGAGCCGCCCTGCAGATGCTCTGTGGTCAGTCGCCCATGCTCCCTGCCTGTCCCGGGCCATGCGCTGCCCTGGGAGGGCGAGGGGCCAAGCCCAGAAGCCACATTCGGCTGCTTTGGTGAGATGCCAGTGGCAGACATCCCTAGAGCTCCTAGGAGGCTGAACGGAGATCAGCTAGTGGCACCACTGAAGAAAAGAGTTGTTGCTTGTTCTGCCAGGGCATCCATAGCATCTTTGAGTACCACCGGTGCTCTGCGTTCCTCCCCGTCCCACACCAGGCGCTGCCTGGGCACCTCCAGCTGTGCCGGCAGCAGCAGGAGCAGAGGTAGGCGTGGAAGGAGAGGTTGCTTACCCTTGGGCAGGCTGCCGGCCTTCCTCTGCAGCTGAGGGTGACTCTGCAATGCCATGCTGTGCGGTCTGGCGGCTTGGAAAGGTCTCGCAGGGTCCAGCTTGGGGTTATGTCCGACGTGATGGTTTGGTCCCTGGACCATGGCTGATCTCGAGCAAGACAGCAGCATGTTGTGTTTGCTGTGTTTGGAGGTGATGGTGAGAGGCTGGCAGCATCGGAGGTGACAGCAAGGTCCTCTGCATCCCTCCATGCACACAAGCATGTGTAATGCACGACTAAGAGTGAAGGACCTGGCAGCTCTGGTCACCCGGTTAGAAATGCTGCCCTGGAAGGGGGGTCCTACCACCAGCATCTCTGGTCACAGCTTCACCTGCCTGATCCAGCCTTGGGAAAAGGGGTGAGAAGCTCTCTTGGAGGGAGCTGCCCTGTCCTTTTTTGCTCCTAAAGCTAGTTTTCGGGTTTTGCCATTGAAGAATCTCACCCATGATGTACGTAGTGGGAGCACCCCCCGCCCCCGAGACTGGAGAAGGGCTGTGGCTGCCTGCCGGTGTCCAGCGTGAACTCAGACAGCTCTACACCACATGTACAGGACCTACTTCCCACTCCCTACTGAAGGAGGTTGAAATCTGGCTGATAGATTTGGAGCATTTTAAAGTATTCCCTGACGTGCAGTAACAACTGTAAATAGCTGCTTCCTAAGATGGGAACAGCAATCGCCTTAAATCCTCCCCCTCCACCAGAGCCATCCAACCACGCTGAGACAATTTGGGAATGAATGTGGTCACAAACCTGTGCGACCCACTGCACTTAACTGAGAGCTGCCATCGGCGCGAGCTCTTGCTGCTGCTGCTTATTAATTGATTAAGGGGGGGGGGGGGGCGGGGGATGATTTCTCTCTCCTGTTGCAAAGAAAAAAGCTAATGAGAAACATTTTCTAGGAAAATACCAGAAAGCTCTGCTTCTCTTTGAAATGCTGCTTTCTTGTGGTCATGAGCGAGCTGTGTTGCTTTCCCCACACCCAGGGATGCTAATGCTGGGTGGGCTGTGCCTGAATCCCACCTCTGGAGATTATCCTGTGCTTGTGCTGAAGCTGGGGGGAGGTTTCAGGTAGCGACACTGTCCTTTGTTTCTCCTGGAGCTGTGGCCCAGATGATCTCTAACGAATACAGCACAGGTGAGTACCGGAGATTATAATTTGATGGCAGGCTCTCCCTGGTCAGACCTGGGAAGCAGAACAGTCTTTCCCTAAGAAAGAGTCTGTAAAGAGGAAGGATAAAAATAGCTACATAAACACATGGTGATGACCTTCTCTTTCCTCCAAATAGAGATAACAAACCACAGTTGTCTGAATCATTCCCTCTCAGTGCCATCAGCCCTCACCCCTTCCCTGTGAGCCCTTTCCGTAGCTCTGGGCAGGCAGCCGGTGAGCTGGTGCCCAGGGCCTTGTTTCCCTGCCTGTGCCCAAGCAAAACCCTCCTAAACTCCTTTGGATATTATTTGGTCAGTTCAGTGGCATTGCCAGTGAGTCCCTCAAAGGTTACAAACTGCTCAATGGATAATTAAAATGCCTTCAATTTCTTGCATAAGCATTGTGTCCTGCTAAAGAGAGAAAAGCGCTGCCATGGGTTGGCCTCCACCTCCCCATCCTGGATATAAGAGCTCATAGGAAGATCTGCCAGGCACCTTCCCAGCTTTTCTCACCCCTGTGCCCACCCTCCTGCAGCCCTTCATGCCTCTTCCCAATGTGAGCGTCTCACCAGTGCCACAGCAAGTGACTCTTCACCTGAGCCTCCACCAAGGTCCAGCATTTCCAACTCCATTGTGACCACAGGCAGAATAGGGCCCTGCAGTGGCCAGGGTGACATTCCCGGGGCGGCAGAGAGGGGTACAGTCACTTTTGGTTGAGAGCAACCAGCTTCACCAAATAGCCAGGGCTCCCTGGCCCTCAGGCCACAACTGCGCCTCACTTCAGCAGGCACTGCCAACAGCTGGCAGCTTAAAATGGTGCTCTGATCATTGCACATGGAATTCTTCTTTTCCTTTTGTGAAACTGAGATTTCCCCAGCTCTGAAGGGCAGTCTTCCATCCTCGAGGATCTTCTGGCAGCATCGAGGTTTCAGTGGATTTGGCCATGGGACTCCCGCCATCTCATGCTCCCCTCCTGTGCCCCATCCTGATCCCCTGAGACACTAAGAAATGGGTGGAAAACTGTCCAGAACACCTTGGCTGAAGGGACTGCGGCTGCAGGCTTGTCCTCACAGGGCTGCTCCTTGTCCTGGTACAGGGCTGGGCTGTATCAAGGGCAGAAGGGCTATGGGGTGTCAAAGGCAATACTTCATCTTAGAGGCAGTGGTTTGGTTTGGTCATTTATTTCCGTCATTTATTTATTTATTTGGGGTTATTCTGAGATGTGCTGAAAGGCTAATGTGCCCAGGTTGTCCCTCTGAGGCTCTGAGAGGGGGAGCTAAGTGGGGCCAGCTTCAGCAGGGGCTCCTGTGCTGAAACCCAGTCATACCTGGCAAAGGCTGTGAAGCCACGTGTGATGTGCCATCAGGAGCTCACTGGCACAGTTTGTCTATTTAGGGACCCACGAACAGGCACCTGAAGGGGGTGAAGAAATGCAAAAGTGAGGTCTCACGGTGAGTTGCAGAGCACTGAAATATCGAGTGGCATAAAAGCTGATGGCAAGTCCCTGGAAAGCAGCCAGGTTGGGCTTGGGGGGTGGGGGGTGAGCTGCATCCAAGCACCCCTGAGGGATGTGAGACATCCCAGTGGCACCGGGCTCACATATGGTGAGGGGATGGGAAATCGCAGCTGGTAGAAAGAGGCTGGTGCAGAGCAAGGGCAGAGCTCCTGCCTGTTGCGTGTGGCTTGGAGGAAAAGAGGGAAGGGATCGGCTTCTCTGTCTCTGCCTGCTTAAAAGAAATCTCTTAAAAACACTGTTTTCCGCTGCGTTCAGGACAGAGCTGTCAGTTCTCCATCAGCACACAGCCAGGCACAAACTGGTGCTTGGGACGATGTGCTTGCCTGGGCAGAAACTGGGACTGCTGTCCTCGCCCTGCCCAGGGCAGCCTGTGGCAAGGCCTTTCGCCTCGCCATACCTGGGGCTGCCGGCTCACCCCCTCCCCAGGACACCCCACCCGTGGCTGCTCCTGCTACTTCAGAGAGACCCCACAGGGGCAGGGGCTGCTGCTGCCCTGGGAGTGCAAATTGTCCCAGAGCCAAGTACTGCAGAGAAACTGCTGTAAGGGCAGTGATGCTTGTCAACACTGAGAAGCTGGAAAGTGAGACCCTGTATTTTCAAAAAGAGAGAGAAAACAAAGTGTGAGTCTCTTTGCAGCAGGCAAAGGTGGGGGGGGGAATGCATTTTTAGAGGTGTCTTTGCAAGAGGTGTGCTATTGCAAAACTTCATTTCTTATGCCATATCCCACAGCAAACTGAAGAGGCTCCTGCCGATACGAGAAGAGTCTCTTCCTGACATGAAAGCCACTCTGCCTTTGACACCCCTACATCAGCTGTCCTGGGGCATAATTAGATGCAGGTTTCAAGTGCCCATGTTTGAGGAGCCTGCATGGAAAAGCAGAGATGCTACCACGGTCCCTCCCAGCCCTGTGGTGGACCCCTCTCTCCCATGCCACGGTGCTGATGCTGCTTTGGCAATTTGTGATGTGCTCTGCCAGCTGACCCCAGACCCGGCCCTTCAGATCCTCTGTTTTTCTGCTTTTCCAGTAAGTTGAATTGAGAAGAAAAGCTGCGTGGGAGAATGAGCATTTTAATTAGATTGATACTGGCCAGAGAAGGCAGTAGAGGGGCTGCCAGCTTGGTAAATCCAATTTGGTTTAACTGAATGGAGGAGTGAAGTTAACTCTGTAATCTCTGCTCAGCATTGCTCAGGGGGTGTGTCCTTCCCTTCCAGTTTCCTTAGGTGGGTAGAGGAGAGCCCCATGGAGGCTGAACAGCCTCCGCTTTATTTAGACAACATTAAATACTAGCAGAAGACCAAAATAATGAAAGTCATTAACCATAACTGAGACTGCAGCCCCTGGCTGAGTAGCATCGGGCAGCGTGTAGCTGGGGAAATGTCAGCTTTTCCTTTGGGAAATCTTTTCTTAGATCCCATCTGATGGCCTGAGTCCTTTCCCCTCCTTTCCAGCAGCATCCCAGTGGGAAGGGGTTGGCTGCTGCCCTGTAACACTCATAGGATCAGCATTGCCAGTCCAAAACGGAGAAGAGGACAGAGGACTGATGCCTCTTAGTTTGGGGGGGTTGCACGGGGAAGGCTGGAAAAACCTGGCCTTGGAGGGAATCTGTGGATGGGAACATCTGTGGGATGGTCGTCCTCATGCCACATCACAGCACCAGTACCAGGACCTGAACTGGCTGTGTGCACCCGCACACCCACACCCTGCACCCACTCAGCCAGAAAGGATGGAGCCAGCATCCAGCCAGGCACAGGGATGCGGGATTTGCTGGGCAGAGGGAGGGAGGGAGCAGGATGGGGAGGGAAGAGGGCATCTGCCTTGGAAGGTGGGAGTTGGTTCTGCTGCTAATAAGCAGCTTGTACCCATCTGAGGGTGGGGCTGGAAAAAATAAGAGTCTATTTCTTTTCTGCAGCAGACAGCTTTATCTCTGATGATTTCCACGCAAATGGTAGCAGGGTTCACGGACTCTATTATTTCCACTTTGTTTCCCTTTCAGTTTGTCTTTCTTCTGCTTCTCCAGCATTTTCCTTTGCTGGAATGCTCACAGACCCCTTGCCAGGCAGCAGCACATCCTCCCCACCCTCTGCAGCCCCAGCTGTGCGCAGCAGCTCACCGGCACCCTCGCCTCCCACACCGCTGATGCAAACTAGGTACTGGGGAAAATGGGTTGCACCCAGAATCCCGGCTTGGGCTTCCTGCAGGACCCAAACTACCTACAAAACACACACTCAGTGCAGGAGGAAACACTGCTGGGTGCCAGCGGTGGCTTCCTCGGCATCTCCGGTCAGTGCAAAGCTGAGGGTAGCTGAAGCCATTTGATGAGGAAGATTATTTCCGTTTATAAATCCATGTCTGGGTCTACTTGAATTATCTTCTGAAAAGGTGAGGGACAAAGTCGTGCCAGAAGTCCAGATGCTGGTTTTTTTTTTGGTTCCCTATTCTGGTCATGGAAACCCAGATGTGTGACATCATTACTTCGAGTCTGGCCCAGAGAAAAAGGCATTTGTTGGCTGCTCCTTTTTCTGTTTCCAAATCATCAATCTGCACTTTTATGCGTGTTTTCCCATTTCCAGTTGCTTGATTAAGCCTTTCTACGAAGCTAGCCAGCCTGGGGTTTGGCCACATGCTCCTTACTCTGCTCCCTACTTGGGAAAAATTGCCATTTTAAAATTTATTATCAGGTAAATAATGCGGCGTTGCTTGTGGCTCCCCAACCCACAGCGGGGCCACAAAATGGCCGTGCGAATGCTTCCAGCATGAAGGCACCTGCTGAAGCACATTCATTTAAGAGCCAAATGCCACAGAAGTCAGGGCATATCTGGGGTATTTTCTCCTCTTTGAAGACAAGAACGTCTTTGTGGGACTTCTCAAGGTGGGATTTTGGGAAGGGTGAGGGGTGCTGTGGAAGAGACGCACCTGTCAGGGAGCCTGGGAAGGTGCAGAAGTGGGGTCAGGGGCTCCCTGAGCGGGGGAGCGAGGGCTGGTACCCACCAAGACGAGACCACCTGAGCTGAAAGGAGGGAAGAGTTACTGTTCATTTCCGCTTCTTAGTGAGTCTTACTTATCTGTATCCCAAATTTTTGGTTGCATTGTTCAGGAGCCTCACAGATCACAGAGAAAACAAGTTTTCCAGAAAAAAAAAAGCTATTTTTATGCTTTTTCAGAGCTATTTTACACACCCAGATTCACATTAAAAAAGGGGACGTTTTTTATTCTTTGATGTCTAATTGCCATAATCTGAAAATAAACCAATAAAAGAAACATCTGAACTAATGATCTGCCATCACAAAGCCTTAATGGAAAAAATCATCCTGTCAAGTATTATTACATTAAAGCCATTTCTGAACGTAAGGAAAAAATAATGGGACACTGGTGTGGTTATCTTTAAAAATCTGTAATGCTCTGAAGCAAAAGAATTCAATTGCCTTTCTTTTTTTTATTTTCAGCTTTTCAAAACACGGATTTGAGATCTTCTACCTCAAGTGTTACTGCACAGTGCAAAGCCAGAGCTGAAGCAGGAGTCCTTAATAAAAAGCATTCCCTACTTTTAAAATACTGCCTGCCTTTAGTTCTTACTTATTCCTTTAACAAAATAAGCCAAGGCAGAGCCGCTGCTGAGTTTGGTACGTGAGCTGTACACACAGCAGCTATCTTCGGTCTGTGTTTTAAGGCTAACGGCAATAGATCCACAGTTCAATACGCTCCTGAAATTTACGGTGCCCTGCAGAAAGCCCTGCTGAACCAGTAAAAGTTGCTTTGAGCTTTTTTTTTTTTCATTCATGCTTTACTGAGTCACCTAAAGCAATTGGAGAAGCCAAACCCCATTTTAGCCATGCAGTGGGGCAGCCGGATCCTTGCTGCACGCTGGGATTTCTCTAAGCTTACCTGGTTCACAGAATCACAGAATCACAGAATGGCAGGGGTTGGAAGGGACCTCTGGAGATCACCTCATCCAACCCCCCCTGCTTGAGCAGGGACACCCAGAGCAGGGGGCACAGGGACGCATCCGGGCTAAATTTCTGCAATTCCAACCCTAAGACCCCTAAATCTATTTTGTGCAATACATGGCGGGGACAGAGTGGTTAAGAGATGTGTCTATGGGGTATGTTCGTGGAGGGTTTTTTGGGGGAAGCAATGGCATAGCTGGTGCAAACAGGAGGAGGCCATCAGCTCTGCTCCTTTCTCCCCCCATTGCAAGCATGCTCTGCTGCTGTGTGAGAGCAAAGCCTCCCTCTGCCAGGGCAGGCAGTCAGCGCTGCAGGTGGGTGGGGGGACAGGGATGCTCAGATGGATGGACACGTATCATCCACACCCTCATGCACAGGTAACAATGAGTTTTTGTGACAGCCCATTAAGCCTTAAGGTCCTTTTTTGTCTCCAACCTTGACCTGGTTTCACTGAGGTTGTGTGAGGTCCTGAATAAATATTGGCAGTTTAAATAAGGTGATGCTTCTTTCCTGCTCTTCCTCCTGTGAGGGCATGGGGGAGAACCAGCTGTGACAAGCTCTTCTCAATGCCCTGAGTTTTTAATCAGTTCCCATAAAACCTCTCTGTCTGTCCCTGTCGAACGGCAGGGTGCTTCCCCTTGCAAGTATTTCAAAACATGGGTAGTATTTCCCCTTAAGTTAATTTTGTTAAGAATATTTTCAGTATGAAAGTAGTTGTCATGCTCATAGGACCAAGGACCCTTGCTGGTATCAGCCATGGTGATGCTTTCCACAGCCAGGTTACAAACCATGCTAGAAACTGATGGGTGGCTCTTTGCTAAATACATGGATCAGGGCATTCCCTGGCTGAGTCAGATGGGCTCGGTCCCGGGAAGAGAGATGGGGCCAAAACGTGGCCTTCATGCCCCACCGTGCCATAGAGCTGCGCCAGGTGACCTCATCCCACGCAGGAGCTCGGGCAGCTCCCGTGGGGCACACGAGACCACTGCTGCTGGGGAGCCATGGTGGGAAGCACTGGGGAGAAGAGGCTGCAGGGGGTTGGTTCTGTGGGGCAGCCGTCACCCCAGGGCCAGAAATGCCTTTTGGCAGCGAGGCAAGAGCGGGTCAAAAAGAAACCTGTGGAGCAGCTGGTCATGCCAGCAAAGGACCTGTGCAGGTGTCCCCTAAAAATTTACCCTTCCCTGTGAGTGGTTACCTATTGAGTAACGCTCCTCTCCCATGCTGGGGTCGTCCGTCTGAGCATGCTCATGAAACCCGGGGGTTGCTTTTAGCCTTGCCGTTGCATTAACATCTTGACGATCGTTTTTCTGGAGATCGAAGGTGATGCTGGGCTGCTGGCCAGGGAACCCCCGTACCGAGCCACTCGCACGCTGCTGCTTAAAGGCGTCGGCACCACAGTGGCTCCTTTCCCTTTGCGCACTGGAAAAGCTGGACATTGCTGTTGTGATCTCCCTGAGACAATGTAATTTGCTGACCTGATATTTTCTGAGTAAAATGCAACTTTTAATTCTTCAGGGTTTGGTGTGTCGTCGTCGTCCCTCCCCGCCCAGATCAAATACGAGCCTGTTCAGGGCAAACATCAAATACTTTTTAAAAGCCTTTTCTGCTCTGCTTCTGAGAGCGTCTCTAAAGGAATCAGCATTTGCATAAAATTGAAATGAATATATTGAATCAAAAGCAACCTGGAAAAAGCTCTCTGTAAGGGATCTCAAAGGAGATAATAGTCTAGAAACGATTCTGGGAGCACGTGAAAGGACACAGAGCCCAGTCCCAGATACTTGAAATCACTGCAGAATAATATACAGGTGACGTTCAGATCACACATAGTCCCAAGCAGGACCATCATGAATATAAATATCAGCCTTTCTTTATGCGCACTGACACCTCTAACCCCAAGGTTTCTTCTTTTGGTTACTATTACAGGAGGAAGAGGGTGCAGATTTCCATCTCCCTTCATGCTGTGGCTCTTCATTCCTGTGAGGGAAACCCTCCTGAGGGCTGGGAGGGATGAGGAGGCGACACAAGATCCCTGCCTGCCGCTGCTTCGTTTTCATAAACTGAGGAGAAGGGTTATGAGTTTCGGCAAACTTGCTTTGACACCCCCCCCCCCCCCCCCCCGAAACACCACTTTTTCTCTGAGGTCTTACTTTTTCCTCAGGCACTTCTGCCTTCGTTCGGGGAGTTTTGAAACTCTAAAGCTTGCCCGCCGAGCGGTGCGCGGCTCTCGCCAGGCGGTGGCTGCGGGCTCGGGTGTTTCCCCAGCCCGCTGGCACGGCTGAGATCCCTCCTGCCAAAACCCGTGCCCAAGCACACCCTGGCTTAGTCCCGGGCCTGGCTCCGCGGCCGCCCCGGGCACCCGGGATCCGTGCAGCCGGGCGCCTCCGGGGGCGGGCGGGCGAGGGGTAGGTGGGACGTGCCTCGCGGGGCCGTGCGGCACGCGTGGGGGGGGCTTCCCCCCCTCCGCCCCCGGGGCGGGGCCACTGCCCTCAAAGCCAGGGCCGCCGGCAGGCCGCGGGCGGAGGCTGCGTGGGGGCTGCGTGGGGGCTGCGTGGGGGCTGCGTGGGGGCTGCGTGGGGGCTGCGTGGGGGCTGCGTGGGGGCTGCGTGGGGGCTGCGTGGGGGCTGCGTGGGGCGGGCGCCGCCGCCGGCAGCACCATGGAGAGCGTCGCGGCAGGGCGCCTCGACGCCGCCGCCTTCCTCGGCGCCTGGAGGCGCTTCGACGCCGACGGCAAGTGGGGCCGGCCGTGGTGTGGGGGGCAAAGGGACACGCGTGGGGGGGGCCCACGCGGGGGTGTCTGCTCGGCGGGGCGGGTACCCGCCTTGGAGGGGGTTGCTGCTTAGAGGGTGCCCCCGCGGGCGGGTACTGTGTGTGGGTGCTGGGGTGGATGGGGGACCGTCCGTCTGGGTGGGTGTCACACAGGGGTTGCCCATGCGGGTGGGCGCCCTGTGAGGGGAGGGTGGGCATTTGGGTGGGTGCCCATCGGGGTGTGCATGCAGGTGGGTGCAGTGTCTGTCGGTGCCTGCACGAGTGGGTGCCTGCCAGTGTGTCCAAGCTTCACCCCCAAGGGGTCCTGCAGGTTTTTCAGAGTCCCCCCTATTTCTCCTCCTCATGCCCTAATATCAGGTCTGAAAATCCTGCTTTTCACCCCCAAATTTTTGCCTTTTCATCACCTCCCCGATCCTTCTGCTATTCCCTATTGTGGTCCCAATCAGTTGGGTGTTTTCCTGATAAGTTTTCTGTAAGGAAAACTCCTAAGGGAGCCCCACAACGCTGTGCCCAGCACCCACATACATGTGAACTGATCCAAATGAACAGGAACCCCCCCGAGTGGGCAGGCAGGGCCCCCAGCTGAGACCCCTACCATGCAGCCTTGAGCCCCTGCATGCCACACACGACCTGGTTCCCTGTCAGTACTACCTGACCATTAATATATTTGACTTTTATTTAGACAATGGTTACATAGAAGGGAAGGAGCTGGACAATTTTTTTCATCATCTCCTGGAGAAACTGGGACCAGAAGTAAGTTCCGTGCCGCATTAGTTGTGTGTCAAGTCCAAGTAAAGAAGTCATTACACTGAGAGCTGATTTGTATTTGTTGTTCTCTGATTGCCCGCGCCCTTAGCAATCCCTGAGGTAAAGAGCTTTTCTCTTGGCAACAAGGTGGCGTTTAAGCAGGTATGACAACAAGTGCAATCGCCTGAGAAGTTTGATTGTTTGTTTTCAAGTCCAACAGCTGCTGTCACGGTGAGACTGCAGCTGGCACTGGCTGAAGGGGCTGGTTGGGAGCCTGGAGAGAAAGTCATTTACTGCTGTTGAACAGAAACAAACAAAAAAGCACCACCACATAGTCTGGCAGAGCAAGGGGGAGGACAACGGTGATTATTTATTCAAGCGAGTGCTGATTAGTTTTGTTAAAATTATAGGCTTCTGTCCAAGGTCAATTTTTAACAAATATACTGTCATTAATTTTAAATGGTGTTTAGGAAGAAGCCACATGTGTCTGTATTGCCAAAAATAGCTAGAAGCCAAACAGGAGTCAATTCTGTTGCTCGTAAGGTCAAGACCTGGCTCTCAAGAGTTTCTGGGTTTCTCACCTGGTTTCCTTTCCTGTTCTTGGCAGCATTTCCCCTCTCTCACTCTCTGCATCTCAGTTCTACCAGAAGTTGCACAACAACTTACAGGGGCTGGTTTCCTCAGCTCCCAGTCATACGTTGCCTTTGACTGTCACCATCAGTGAAGGAGAAATCCTGCCACTCAAGTCAGCTGCTCAGAAGTACATAAAGAATATATTCTGTTAACAGGCTTAACATCTTCGCTACACAGCGTGTGCCCAGCTAGGAAGAGAAAAGGAGTAAGCATCTTCCAAATGAAAGGAGAGAGTGTGCCAGAAACCAGAGATGAAACAATTCCTTTAAGCAAAAAGTAATTAACAAAAAGAGAAAAGGTAACTGATAAAAGGCATAAATTCATGACTATCAAGTGTAAAATCAGAATTATGCTTACAAGCCAATTAGGATTCCTGGATCTTTGGGGCTACAATAAAAAAATAGAAGCAGTGAATAATTTTTCAAGCACGTTTTTGTTTAATTTGCAAGTAAATTGGGATTGAAATATTGGCAGTTTCTGCAGAATTGTCTTTCTAGAGTATGGATGGTTCGATGAACAGATAGGCACATAAAAAGGCTTTAAAGCAAACCAAAAAAGATTCAACAATAAGTGCTAAGAATCATTAGGGACACAGAAAAACTGGTTTGGAGAGAAACTGAAAAGCTCATGATCGTTTAACCAGGAGCAAAAGATGAAATTGGGAGCTGCTAGTCTTGGGGTTTTGAAACAGCAGTGCAAAGCACGCTCAGATGAACCCGGTGACAACAAACGTGAGATGATGAAGGAGAGGCTTAAGCTGAGGCTGCAGAGCTCAGTGCTGCAGAGGGTGGCTGAAGCAAGGGACCTCCAAGTGGAGCACTCTAGAGTGAGCTATAGCTGGTGATAAGACTGACGTTTAGCTGGGGATCTCACACTGCAGGCAGCTTCCTAATGATGAGAGGTCAAGAGGAGCCTTCCAGCCCCACACTAGCCCATAGTACCTTGCACATCCCCCACATGAGATTTTGGAGACAGCATCACACCAGCCGGGATGCAAACCCAGTGCGGTACAGCAGTTCTTGTGGTCTTGCTGACATCAGAGTGAACTCTGTTATACTGTGGTAGGTATCAGCACACAGAACATGCAAAATGAGGGTGTTCCAGCAATGAACTATTCTCCTTTGAGAAATCAACAACAGTTTCACTGATTGCCAAAAGTCACTGCTCAGAAGACTCCAGCTTAAGCAAGCACCCTCATCTAGCTTGCACCTCCTTTGCTGCTTCTGTCTAGGTTTTGCCATTTAAAGAAAAAGCTTAACACAAACTTAGTGAAGAAAGAACCAACTCCCTCTCACCCTATTAAATAGAAGAAATGTGCTAATTCTGGAAGGCAGTGCCTTCCAGTTAGTGCCACTAACTGTCAGGGTGCTCAAACAGGCTCTCAAGCATTTCTGATTTTCTCCCCTGGTTTTCTTGCCTATTTTTGGCAGTATTTCCCCTCAAGCAGTATCACACTGCGTGATAAGATGATGCGTTGCCTTGTTCCCCTTTGCCAGCAGTCTGGTTTCGGTTCTCACGGTTGTGTAGGGACAAAACCGTCTCCTGTCCAGCGGGCGGCAGGCAGAGGGGTCTGCCTCGGTGGCAGAAAACTCAAGGGGAGCTTTGTCCTGGGATACTGAGAGCAGTCCCCTGCCCCGCTCCCCCAGGTATGGAGATTGCCTGTAGCCCTGGATCAAACAAAGGTCTCTACTACATTTGCACAATGAGTTTGTCTGACAACATTGAGCCATTTGTGGCTTTTTCATGGGATTTAGGTTGTAAAAGCTCGTGGTTATAATGGGAGGGGTAAAGGCTCCCCTTCGCACTGGTTTTCACCATCCTACAGAAAAAAGTGTCCTTCATGATACAAGCAGTGAGCTGGGACTGAGCTTCTCTCTGCTTTAGTGCTTGTTTTGACCTTTACTTCTTCTTTGGGCTCTTAAGGTCTCTGTTTCCTTGCACAGTAAAAGGGGGAGACAGTAATACACTGGCATAACTTCCAGATGTGGCACAAGGATTAATTAGTGACTGTGCCTGAAGTGCTATATGAGTGATAAATAATGGTATCAGCACTGGAAGTTGTCTCTGCTTGAATAGCAAACAGCTTCATAATTATATTTTTTCAGCCTGCACTCTCTAAGCTGTTATTTTTCTTAATGACCACTGTAGTCCTTCAGCTCTGTTTTTCTTCCCAGCTACTCTGCAGCATCCCCAGCTGACACTAAATATCAGGGGATGGGAGCAGCTGGGAAAACAATGCAAAAGGGAGCCTGTTGGGAAGCTGAGAGGCACAGCTCTTCTTGATGGCTCTGAGCAAGGAAGGAGACTTGAAATACCATCCAGCAAGAGAGGCTAATTCACCATCTTTTATTGGACCTTCAAGAATTTAGGGGGGGTGGGGAGCAGGGGGAAACTTTGCAATAAAGGTAGACCTACAATAAAGCAACCCAAACCCCAGATGCTGCTTTCTGTCTCCTGCTCCAGCAATGGGTGATTTCTGGAGGCATTTGGACAATGCCCTTAATAACATGTTTTAACTTTTGGTCAGCCCTGAAGTGGTCAGGCAGTTGGACTAGATGATCATTGTAGGTTCCTCCCAACTGATATAGTTCAGTCTTTTCTCTTCTCTTTTCTTCTCTTCTTCTCTTCTTCTCTTCTTCTCTTCTTCTCTTCTTCTCTTCTTCTCTTCTTCTCTTCTTCTCTTCTTCTCTTCTTCTCTTCTCTTCTCTTCTCTTCTCTTCTCTTCTCTTCTCTTCTCTTCTCTTCTCTTCTCTTCTCTTCTCTTCTCTTCTCTTCTCTTTCTAAGAAAATGTCTCAATTTCCAGGTGCATCTTACCTATCCATAAGGGTTCAGTGAAATACAGGGGATTTATAACAGTAAAATTTATATAAATTCTCCATCAGCTGGCAGGGCTTCTGTGGTTTGGGGGATATAAGGCAGAAGCGAGGATAATTCAGCCACACACCAGCACAGGTTTGTGAACTGCTGGTGTTATCCTTCTGCTGCCGTTGTTACTCCTATGACTTCTCTAATCATTTGAGCCTCCAGCTTCCAACCTGCTGCTGCATGGCTGCTGTGAGCTGCCTGTGCTCTCTTCTGCTCATTCATAAACTTCTTCTACATTATGGACACATTCCATGCGTTTGCTAGAAGTTTGTATACTGAGGTGAGAACTTAGTGAAAGGACAGTTTCTTTCATCACTGAAGAAGTACTTTTATTGGAACAGGAACTACAGCCCCTGCCTTTCTCTCCTATATTGCTGTACATCTTTGTTTCTGTATAGATATAATTTAAGATCTTCCTTGCTTGCTTTTTGCTATAGTTTTAATGAAGCTTTATGTATATTCTCATAATAATTAGACAAGAAGAGTCTTATAGGTGAATGGCTATAGATTTTGGGTTTGGATTACTGACAGTTTCCATAAAACAAATGATGTCTGGGCAGACACAGAGGGAAATGTGCATTGCCATTATGCTTGCAGGGCTTTCACAGAAAAGTATTTCACTTTGCTTAAATTGTACTAAAATTAGGCAGAAGATTTTCAGATAGAAGACAGTTGCCCTCACCTAACTGTAAGTGTGTAAAGGACGACGTGTAAAATTTTTGAAGTGTAAATTTGATCAGGCAGGACAGGTATTAGCCTTGCTGTAATTGTCCTGCCCCCAAACCACCTGGATAGTTATGACTGGAAGGGACTGAAGTTAATCTGCAGGAGCTCACCCTGAACAGCCATAACGGATTTGTCTTTACTTCCAAAGTCTTTACCTCCATCTTTTACTTCCAAAGATGAACAGCTTCCAGCTACTCTAGCACTTCATCCTTGCCTTGCAGAGTGTATTGTCTATCTGAATTATGTGTTTAACTTAGCATGATCAGGAATGCAGCTGCTTGCCATTCAAACAAAGTTTAATGGCCAAAATATCAGTCAGCCTCAAAGCCATCCAAAGCAAATTTCCCGTATGTTTTACCACCCCAAAAGACTGAGGATCACAGACCAGGTCTTCGGTGACCAGCAGGTCAACAGCAGGAAGATCTCTAGCAGAAAGCATTAGTCTTGCATCTTCCTCCAGACTAATTCAGAAATCTAAACCCTATGTTGTTCCTGATTATTT
Source organism: Phalacrocorax aristotelis (assembly GCF_949628215.1). Lineage (NCBI taxonomy): Eukaryota > Metazoa > Chordata > Aves > Suliformes > Phalacrocoracidae > Phalacrocorax > Phalacrocorax aristotelis. Next base: position 102,195,907 of record NC_134277.1, on the reverse strand, counting down.
AGACATAAGGAAGAAATTCTTTACTGTGAGGGTCATGAGACACTGGAACAGGTTGCCCAGAGAAGTTGTGGATGGATGTCCCCTTCCTGGAAGTGTTCAAGGCCAGGCTGGGTGGGGTGTTGAGAAACCTGATTTAGTGGATGGTGTCCCTGCCCATGGCAGGGGAAGGTGGAACTAGATGATCTTTAAGGTCCCTTCCAATCCAAACTGTTCTATGATTCTGATTATTGCCAAATACAGTTATTTCTTTAGGTGTGACTTTTGTCAGCCTTGATTAGCCTGACCAGTTGCTATTCCTGTTCCTGCACATTAAGGCAGGGCACTGCAAGTGCCTGGAAGTATCTCTAAATGAAAACTCAACATGCCTATGAGAAAAAACAGGCATGATGTGTTCTCATTGCCTGAAGGCGTATCAAAAAACTTTCAGCCTAGTGGAAAGGGCAGAACAAAGAACCTGTCCAAAGCCTAACCACAAAACCGTGATGGCACAGGGAAGGCTGTAATAGCCTTTGTTGCTGCTGTCTTCTACATGAAGAAATATTTTCCACATATGTGCTGATGAGAGCTAAAAAAAGAACCAAAACACAGCGTGGGATGACAGGATAAGTGCTCATCTATTGTAGAATGCAGGATTACAGTAAATCCTAACCAAAATACAGGGCCAAATTCTCGGGTGATAGCCCTGCAGTTTGGCCCAAATAAGAAGTTGGCCCAGGAGCTGCAGGGTGAAATCCCACATTAATGCAGGCAATCCAATGTGCAACTACATGGATGAAATGAAGTAATTCATGTGATTAAGTTTTTTTTAATGCTATGGGATTTACAGAAGAAATGTTTAGCAAAAAAAGGGTTCTTCTAAGGTCAAAGTGTCTCAGTCAAGGTGATATCTCATCCTGTCTTTGCTGGCCTCCTGTCTGTATTGTGTGGTTTTTGGCATGGTAATAGTTGTTGAGTTCGTTTTCCAACTAGCCTTCTTGGCTGACATAATTTATTTTCATACATCTCGTAGGAACTTGATATCTCTGGGACCCTTTGCCCTTCTATCAAATTTGGCTGAAACCGTTGTTAGGAGAAACATGTGCTCAAGCCAGCATTTTCAGATAAGCCTCAGGTTTTTTCAAGAATCGGGCTATAATAGTCACTTACATTTAGTTTCCTCCTGCTTTTTATATCCTCGTCAATATAGCGGCTTCCAAAAATCATGTCAAGAAGGAAAAAAAAAATCAATTTATGACAAGACTGTCTTGATCAGCAAGAATTAAATGAGACATCCCCTTTCATCAAGTAGGAAAGGCTCCAGACTGCTCCATACATTCACTTTTTACACCCCAAAACAAATGACTCATAGTTGTGTTTTCATCATGGCAAGCTGCTGCCAAGCTCATGGATCCCTTAAGGAGCAGAAATTTAATTTGACAGCATGAGGCAAAGAGTGTGACAATGTAAAAGGCATGGGTTACAAAGAAGACAGATTACAGCCAGGTTTCCAAAGAGTCATAACCAACTATGACAAAAAAATTAAATGCTGTGGAGATTTAAAAAAAAAAAAAAGTGAGCATGCCCTTTCCATTATTACAAACAGCATTAAAAACCAGATTACCTTTGTGATGCAAAATATTTCTAAAGGGTTTTCACACAAGGGAAGACTAAGACTGAACATGGAAAGGAGAAAGCAGAAAATTGATTTGTTTTAGCAACTTGAAGCATAGAAGCTTTTCTCTACAAAACTCTGTGGAAAAGCATCCATAGTAAGAAATTTACTCCTTAACCCTGAGAAATGTATGAACAAAGCCACAGCAATATTTTAAACTGTGTGCTTTTATGGGGACAAAAATTACATGGCCTTCTCCTTGTGGTACGTAATAAGGATTTCTTTCTTGACTGGACAGTGAGAACATGCAGCAGCTCTTGGAAACCACATGGCATCTGACCTGTGAGGGACCAGGGCAGCTGAAGATCTACAACTTATATGAAGCAGCCTGAAAAGGCATTAAAGCATCTCTCCATTCCAGGCTAGCTCCCATCGTCATTATAGTCCAATGGAGATCATATTTCATGGAAATTAACAGAGGATTGGGATTTTTTTCCCTTAAATGAGCATCAGAAATACATTGTTGGGGGTTTACTTCTGCTGCAGAACCCTTTCTTGCCAAGCATTTGCTCTACCAGCAACCACACTCTTCCTCAGCCCAACCCTGAGCAAATTGGAGGCAGGTCCTAGTTCAGGTATGTTTTCCAGACTCTGGCAGAGAATCCTCTTCATTACAGCATTGACTGATGCTAAGCATGAAGATCTTTATAGATGTTTCTGCCTTAAGTAGGCAGCAATTCAGGGGAAAATGTGCTCCTCTGTCAATTAGGGCTATTACCTCTTGATTAAATTCTCCTCCAGAAATGCAGGGAGGAGAATTTCCCTGCATGCAGCAGGGAAAGCAAGGAACGACAAGAAAGGCCTCCCCATGCAAACAACTACCAGAAAGGAAGGAACAGCGTTCACTTAAATGTTCACAAAAGGAAAATTTTACCTAGCTGCTAACAAGTGTGCAGAATTTTAGCCCAAGGAGTGAACACTTGAGAAAGCTTTGCAAACCTTTGAAACTGGGGGGGGGGGCTCTGCTTGAGACATACAACATAGTCAAGTTGGCACTAGCTCTGATGAAGAAAGCTGTGTTCAACTACAGCTGTTTTCTTCCTGCAAAGCCATTTCCCCCTCACCCAGCTCATAGAGACAAGAGGCACGAATGTGTATCATGCTATTTGTACAGTTGCTGTCCAGAGAAGAAAGGTGGTGGTTTGTTTTTTTTTTAATTGCTCCCCCTGTAATTCACAGAGCTTGTATAAATGGAGTGTGAGCCTGAGGCATTTGGTTTTTATGCTTTCCTGCTTGTTGCAATCTGTAGTTCAACAGAGAGTTAATAATTAAAGGGAAGCAAGGAAAAACAAACTTCCTGGGGAAGCCAGTGGCCATAGCACTTGGTGCAGCACCTGTGTTTCTGTGTAAACGTCATTCATCCCTGCATGTGCCTGCCTGAAGGTCTCCCCTTCTTCCTCTTCTGCTCCAGATCTCTCTTCCTCTATCATAGGTCTTTCCCTGATCTTGGAGGCAAGGAAATATTTGTGTGAGCCCAAAGGCAGAGAATAAAAAAATCAGGCCTCTTGACCAGCAAGCTGCCAAGCCTTTACCTTTGGCCTCCCCTCATTGCAGGGTGGCCGAGGCAGCAGGGGGGTCCCTGTAGGCCCCCAGGCCAACCAGTACCCCTGTGCAGCCTCTCACTGCTCCAGCCTGCTCTGGCATCCCAGCTCAGCCGCATCCCCAGTGCTGGGTGAGGAATGCCTTCTCACACCACGGGCTGGTTGCTGGATCCCTGCCCAGGCCGTGCCTGCAGAAACTGCCTCAACTGTAATTTCTAACCTGGAAATATTAATTGTATCCCTTGTAGGGATACCTAAATCTTGTCTGTACAAACCAACAATACTACTGAAAAAAAAATCTGCTTACTATATTTACATGTCTGTAATTGGTTGCTACATCTACAAGGCTTTTAAAAACTTTAATAGCTCCCATATTGTCTCTATTTCCCTGCTGACTGGCTTTACTTGCTATTTGTCTCTGTCCATCTCCTTTCTTCTCAGCAGAGCTTGGAGTCCCAGCTAAGCTGTCCCCTCCTAGGGCTCCCAGGACTTGCACCAGTAAAAATAAGACCAAGGGCACGATGTTTGGCTAGTAAAAACCTACCTCAGCTCCATAAATCCTGGAATATTACACGGACAGTACTTTTGTCCAAATACTTTCCTCCTTCTGTTTCTGGAGCGTGCTCTTGTCTAGGCATGAGGCTTCTGCTGAACCACTCACAAGCTTTCCAGTGTTGCTGCCTCACTGTAGCAACTCCACAGCCCTGAGCTGGAGGCAAAATCATACATGAACAAAATCTAAACAAGCCAGAGTATTGAACTTGCTCCCTAAACCTTCAGGGAGGGATCGGCAGCTCCAGCCACCTGCCCCACTGTCCTGGCTCTGTCCTGCAGCCTGCCCAGGCTGCCCCTCCAGAGGCTGCAGACCTCCAAAATCAGATTACAGAGACAGCAAATACAGCAGGAGTCTGCAGTTTGTGTCCTTGCTTGGGCAAGGGGAACAAATCATGCAGATTTTGTGGGAGGGTTTTTTCCGACCTTTTAAATGTTTTTTTTTTGGAATGGAAAGACAATCAGAGCAAGCTACTGGTCTGCAGCACCAGTAGGACAATCTTGGAGACGAGGTCACCCAGCCTTAGTTTCTGCTTGGAAGTGACATGGCTTATTTGATTTTTTTTTAAATCTTCTAGGATGGGGTTTTTTTTAGTAAACATAAAGGTCACCTTTGAATCTTAATGGTCATAAACCAAGATGTATCATTCTCAGTGTAAAAATTTGTAACACGCAAATAATTCTGCCTTGAGCATGCATCTTGGGAGAGCCAGTTTGCACAGAATCTTTTACTTCACTTTTATTCTTTGGGAGTAAAGGTTGGGGTTTAGTAGATCCATTACCACTTGTGTTTTGTAAGTAGAATATTTATGAACAGGGAGAGATTGTCCAATTTGAAAAATCCACTGTAGTGTAACCCCTTGGACTAAAAGCTATTGGAGCTATGTAAATATTGTATTTTGAGTATTTACTTGATGCACCCCATAGTTTAAATCAGTTAAAAATATATATAAAAAAGGAGGCAGTCCTATTTTTATGCAGATAATAATGTTCCTGCCACAAAAAGCTCAATGAGTGGTGGTTAATAGCTGACACGAAGTTGAGCGATAGGCTTTCTTAACAAATGACTACTCTGAACCCCACAGCACACTTTTCAACTATCAGCTATGATTATAGTTTCAGAAATAACGTATCCTACTGGGCACGGAGGAGGATAATTTCAGAGTACTTTGCAAGCCGATTGAAGTCAGCAACTGATAGGCTTGCCTAATGCCGGGGAGGTGTCTCAAAGCATCAAGGTGCCATCAGAAGGCAATTTAAATAGCATGAGGTTGAGTTGTAATGCTGAGGGGAAAGAAAACTGCATGTACGTGGTCAATGGCGTGCTGCGCCCCTGATGCCTGCGCGCAGCAGGGCCAGCAGCGAGCACCACCCGGGGCAGTGGTGCGGGCGCTGGGCCATGCAGCCCACAGGGCTTGCTGGCCACCACCACAGGGATGGAGCATCCTGCAGCCACGCCCTGAGACCTACTCAGGGCCACCACCAGGCAGGCCACAGGAGGGGGACCGCTACCTTGGGCATGTCTTTGCAAGATCGATGCTGGGACAGTCCCACCTGCCCTGCAAAGAGCTACATGTGTGCCCCTATCGTCCCATTCCTGCTCCCAGATTCCCAAATTTTCCAGCACCTGGCACATCCTACTCCTGTATTACTCTTGGTGGAGGAGTTTCACTTGTTCTAAATAGAGCTCTCTCTTGGTTATTTTGATGTGACACTTATAATCCAAAGCCAATTAACCCTTTGTCCCCTGATTTCAATGTAGGATGCTCTGCACTGACAATGCTATTAAAGATTTCTGTATAAGCCTATAATGACTTTGTGCAGGTAACTGCACATTAACTCTGAGCCTCCTCTGAAATAAGGTGAAGGCAAATTTAAGTATATCATAACTGACCAGTCATACTATCTGTATATCCATCTACCTATAGACATCTTTTTTCTGTTATTACTAGCAGCAGATTAACGCTGCAAACACCAGTCCCATCTAAATATGTGGGGAAAGCTAGTGACAAAGTGGGTGCAAAGTGGCATAATAAGCCTAAGCAGAAGATACTTCATTTTCTTTTTGATTACCTCATCTGTGACATCAGAGTATGCCTCTACAGCTCTGTCACCGACTGTGGCAGCTGCTGCTGAGCAAACGCTGTGCAGCACTACTGCTTGAGAGCAGCTGGAAATTGCTGTCATCACCTGGCTACTACTGAATGTGGGTATGGCCGAGGAAGTTTTGGGGTGTAAGGCATGTTCAGTTTCCAGTGTGGTGGTTTCAAATACCTCTCTGAAGTGAGAACGTGAGCTGCAGTTGCTGTGTGTGCAGCCCAGCCATGTTACTCTGCTCAGAGGTGACAAACCTTGCAGGCAATTCTCCTTTCACCCCATGCAACTTTTTGCAGAGCAGCACAGTTGCTGCTCCAGTTCACGCTCTGCAGAATCAGGGCCTAAAGGACCACATAAGGCAATGAATAATCTGAAGCCTGGACATGCTACATCCAGGGCATCATGCAGAGCATGCACGCCCACTGATCACTCTGCCAGGACAGGGCAACAGAGAGTCCTTCCCTGAGAGATTTCTATTTGCTTAGCTTCTGAACATCCAGGCAGGCTGCACTGATGTATGCGCTGAGTAACACGGAGAAAGTCACTCGTGGTCTTGTGTCACAGTATTAAGAAAGGAATTGTACAATCTCATGAGCCTGTAATAGTAGCTGAAATTACGAGAAACTGGGTTAGAAGACCCAGGAAGACACAGCTATAGTCCCAACTCTGTCTGGACATAGAAATGATAAAACCTTTGAAATGTTTTTCTTTGGGGTAGGGAAGAATTTAATTTATTCTCTTGCAAAAAATGCTACAAAAATATGCCAAAAGCCAATCTGGGTTATCTTCCTTCCTCCCTGCCCTCCCAGAGAGGGCCACCTCTCATGGGATGGGGGGAGGATCCAGGACCTGCTCAGTGCAGGTGTGGAGGGTAAAGATGGACTTCATTATTGCTTGGGAGATAGTAACTAGGTGAGCTTCCCAGCCCAGCCACAAAGGTCATCTGACCAGAAGCTTGACCCCAGGATAGGAAAATTGTACTTTGTGTAGCCCAGTCAGACCAGATACCCTAAAGGTTACTGCTAAGAAAAAGAAATCATGACTGGTGAACCTAAGCATTGTATTTCACCTGTCACAGCAATGCCTGTCAAAACATAAAACCTGAAAAGTCCTGAAAACTCCTCACTATGTATAAATTGATCATGGGGTTGAGCAGATGCAAGGGAATGCAAATTGCTTGAAATCCTAGACTATTAATGCAGAAACACTGACAGGGCTTGATGCCAGGGCTTAAACCAGGCAATAATAAGCAACAGTCTAGCTCCACTGACACCTTTCAAGGCTGATGATGTAAAGAAGTACAGGGTTGTCATTCAAGGATAAGGACATCTTCCTGAATGGAACAAGGTGAAAATGAGCAACATGGAAACCCCTGCAAAACCAAATCCCAGTGATATAGTGGGAACAGCTGGCTAAAGAAGCAGGTGTCACTGAAATATTTTGGAGTCTCCGAACACTGGTCTTCCAACTGAAAGCTTAATTGCTACAAAGCTATACATAGCACTAATTTCCAAAAATTAATCTAAGGTGGTATGTTTGTGGGCTTTTAGAAGCATTAGCTCCTGACTGTAAGGATGCAATAATCATGGTGGTTATCTGTGAGTGAGGAGAGAGGAGAGATTTCATGCGCGTGTTGTTTTCCCCATGGCAGAACACCATCACAGCAGAAAAGGTTCAGAGGATGAAGGAGCAATTCTTGTCTGCCTACAATGTCAGCGCAGATGGACGCTTGCAAATCCAAGAGGTATCTCTCCCCTGGTCCAGCCCAGGATTTCTGTTACAGAGCGAGGGAGAATTAGGATCTAGAGCAAACCTGGGAGATAGGGGAGATAGAGCCTGGGTGTGGAGGAGGATGAGTGTCATGGAGTACTACATTAGTCAGATCTCTGGGTTTGGGGTTTATTTCGAAGCAACAACATGACCAGCTTATATTACCTATACTGGGTCAACAGCCACCCAAGTTTTTCATATCTTTACTTTCATGGTTTGTGTTTGTTTTGGGGGTATTTTATATGGTTCTTTTCCAGCTTGCAAATATGATCTTGCCGGATGATGAGAACTTTCTGCTGCTTTTCCGACGGGAAACTCCCTTGGACAATAGCGTGGAATTCATGCGGGTCTGTATCTCCACATTGTCTCTTCCCCTTGCATGCCAACAGCTTCTTCAATACATATACTTCCACCCTCCGTAGAACACAGCATGGGAAATAGGTGGCTACTGTGGAAACAAAACACATTCTGACCCGTTCAGGTAGAGAAGGTTATACCATTTTACCCTGATGCATTATCCTGGCAGGGTGTGGGGTGGAAGTCTCCATAAGCTGGGCCAACTCAGGAGAACAAACCCATAAGTTTCCTTAACCATGCCCAAACTACCTCCACTCTCTGTCCCTAAGTATCCCAGCACAGAATTTCAATTTATCTAAGACTGCTTGGAGTTCATTTTATTTCACACCCAAACTGGGGACTTCTGCAGATCAATGGCCAGTTGTGCACAGCCTTGACTTTTACTCAGGGCAATAAGAGAAGCTGCATGTACAAATTAGGTAAGAAACATGGAGCAGATTCTTAGTCCTTTTTTTCCTTTTATAGACAGTCTGTCTGCAGAAAACATGTGATAGCAGCATGTCACATGTACAGTATCCAAATGTGCGTAAAAGCTATTGTGTGGGAAGTTTGTTTTATTTTGTCTACAGTTAATTAAATAGTGGATAATGCAACAGCTTTCTCATTATGGAAGTCCTGATTTGAATCTTTATAGTCTATCACCCAAGCAGATGATTAACTATAATATTTACGTGGTCATATCAATCTGTCTCCATTCAGATCTGGCGCAGTTATGATGCTGATAGCAGTGGATTTATTTCAGCTGGCGAGCTCAAAGTAAGTTATTCTAACAAGTCTGTTTAGGGTTGATCTACAAGTCATTGATATCAACAGGAAACTTTCCATCAGCTTTACCAATTTGCTGCCTTTTTGTGTGATTGACTAATGGCGTTTCTAGGTTGTTCACAGTGAGTTTAAGGACTGGGGAACCTCCAGCTTGTGGTACAGCAGCAGGGACCCTGCTGGGAGGGATAGAATCACAGAATAATAGAATCATTAAGGTAGGAAAAGACCTTTAAGATCATCAGGTCCAACCATTAACCTAACACTGCCAAGTCCACCGCTAAATCATGTCCCTAAGCACCATGACTACATGTCTTTTAAATACCTCCAGGGATGGTGACTCAACCACCTCTCTGGGTGCCCTGTTCCAATGCCTGACCACTCTTTCAGTGAAGAAATTTTTCCTAATATCCAAACTAAACCTCCCCTGGCACAGCTTGAGGCCATTTCCTCTTGTCCTATCAATTCTCACTTGGGAGAAGAGACCAACACCCACCTTGCTACAACCTCCTTTCAGGAAGTTGTAGAGACCGATAAGATCTCCTCCCCTCAGCCTCCTCTTCTCCAGGCTAAACAACTCCAGCTCCCTCAGCCGCTCCTCACAAGACCTGTGCTCCAGACCCTTCACCAGCTTCGTTACCCTTCTCTGGACACGCTCCAGCACCTCAATGTCCTGCTTGTACTGAGGGGCCCAAAACTGAACACAGTATTAGAGGTGCGGCCTCACCAGTGCCGAGTACAGGGGCACGATCACCTCCCTGCTCCTGCTGGCCACACTATTCCTGATACAAGCTGGGATGCTGTTGGCCTTCTTGGCCCCCTGGGCACACTGCTGGCTCATGTTCAGCCGGCTGCCGACCAGCACCCCCAGGTCCTTCTCTGCCAGGCAGCTCTCCAGCCACTCTTCCCCCAAGTCTTACAGGGCTTCATTCTACTCCCCTGCCCTATCTTCCAGCTCAGGGGCTGGGTACCCGAAGAACAACTGGTCTTATTGTTAAAGACTGAGGCAAAAAAGGCATTAAGCACCTCAGACTTTTCCTCAGCCTTTGTCACTATGTTTCCCCCCACATCCAATAAAGGATGGAGATTCTCCTTAGCTCTCCTTTTGGTGCTAATGTAGTTATTGAAACATTTTTTATTGTCTTTTACAGCAGTAGTCAGATTAAGTTCCAGTTGGGCTTTGGCCCTTCTGATTTTCTCTCTGCATAACCTCACAACATCCTTGTAGTCCACCTTAGCTGCCGGCCCCTTCTTCCAACAATCATAAATTCTCTTTTTTTCTTCATGAGTTCCAGCCAGAGAGCTCTGTTCATCCAGGCTGTTGTTCTTCCCTGCTGGCTCATCTTTTGATACATGGGGACAGCCTGTCCCTGCGCCTTTAAGATTTCCTTCTTGAAGAATGTCCAACCTTCCTGGAATCCTTTGCCCTTCAGGACTGCCTCCCAGGGGACTCTGTCAACCAGGCTCCTAAACAGGCCAAAGTCTGCCCTCCAAAAGTCCAAGGCAACTGTTCTGCTGACCCCACTCCTTACTTCTCCAAGTTTCAAAAAGTCTTATCATTTACGATCGCGCTGCCCAAGACAGCCTCCAGCCATCACACCACCCACAAGTCCTTCTCTGTTCACAAACAAGAGGTCCAGCGGGGCACCTTCCCTAGCTGGCTCACTCCCCAGCTGTGTCAGGAAGTTGTCTTCCACACACTCCAGGAACCTCCTGGACTGTTTCCTCTCTGCTGTATTGTACTTCCAGCAGACATCTGGGAAGTTGAAGTCCCCCACAAGAACAAGGGCTAGCAATTGTGAGGCTTCTCCCAGCTTCTTATAGAATATTTCAACTGTTTTTTCTTCCTAGTTGGCTGGTCTGTAACAGACCCCCACCATGATTTCTGCCCTGTTGGCCTTCCCCCAATTCTTACCCATAAACACTTGACCCTTTCATCACCACTGTCAAGCTCTAGACAGTCAAAACTCCCCCTAACATACAGGGCTACCCCACCGCCTCGCCCTCCTTGCCTATCCCTTCTGAAGGGTTTATACCCATCCATTGCAGCACTCCAGTTGTGCGAGTCATCCCACCATGTTTCCAGGATGGCAACTACATGCAGTTTTCCAACTGCACAATGGCTTCCGGCTCCCCCTGTTTGTTGCCTATGCTGTGTGCACCGGTGTAGATGCACTTCAGCTGGGCTACTGATCCCACCACTTTTTTAGGGCGAGAAGCCCTAATTCCTAAGTGACCGTTCTAAGGCACTTCCATGGTTTCTAGTACACTAGTAACCCCTGTGACTTCACTGCCATGTGGATCTCCATTCCCTACCTCCACTGACATGGCAGACCATCCCTCAAACATTGGTGTGTCAACCCCAGGCTTATCTAGGCAGTCTGGTTTTATCCCTTTCCCCCTTCAAATCTGTTGTTGCCCTGGCTTTCCTCATCTTGTGCCCCCCAAGCACCCAAGAAACCTCCTAAGCATGCCTCAACTTGGCTTTGCACATGTGCCTCTCCCAGCTAAACAGAGCCAAAGCCATTTTGTTTTATTAATGGAATTTCTTCATAACCTCTTCCTGAGCCTGCAGATCTTCTGAACACTGATTTCTTTTTAAAGCTCAGGCTATTGAGGCAGAAGCCTATTCAGAAACTGGCCAGGAACAGAAGTCCATCCCTGGTCTGCAGACCCTGAGCTGACCTCTCAGCATGTGGCTCCAGTCTGAGCCCCACCAGAGACATAAGTGGATGCTTAAGTGTTTTGCTGAATGGCAAATATTTTGATTTGAGAACATTTAGCAAATATGGCAGGACTTATGTTATCTTTTGCTTATTTTGTGGTTTAATTATGACTTATTCCAGTATGCCTGCTCTGCCTGGGGAAATTTGGTTATCTTCTAATTTATTTGAAAAAAAAAATGTTTCAGCTAAGAATATGTGAACTTTATGTGAAACTGAAGACACTAGTACTAATCAGGAATGTGAAATTAGATTCATGCAACCCTGCTGATTTTGAATCAGATTTCTTACTGTTATTTCTTGAATCTACTCTAAAGAGTAAACTTTGTCTCTTTCCTTACTACAGGATTTCCTCCGAGATCTCTTTTTGCAGCATAACAAGATGGTTGCTGAAGTAAAGCTGGAAGAATATACTGATACCATGGTAAGAAAAGATAGTGTTAATATTGTTTAGACTATAGTACTGCCTAAATTCTCCTTCAGGGTCAATGTCTATAGGGCCATAAATACCCTCTTAAAAGGTGTATTTTCTTCAAGAGATCCCTGTGGAAAGTTAGCACATGCTGCAGCTGTTTCTTTGCACTGCACTGGGCATCAGCTGTGAACAGCATTTCATGTATTTTTCCTTTGAGTTGAACTGTTTATTATGAGAAAATAGCTCAATTTTACACCAAAGAAAATTGAGCCCTAAATCCATTTCAAAAAAGTAGTTGAGATGCATCTTTCTTCAGGGTACGTTCAGCCTCAGACAGATCTCCAGCTCCTTCTCTCCCTCCTAGCAAATTGTTTTGCTCCCAAGACATGCAGGTATCTGGCTCTTCTGCTCCACAAAGCTCAGCAAGCCTTGCTGGCTCCCTGCTGCTTCCCTGAAAGGCTGGGAGGTTGAAAGCGTCAACTCTTCCCCTACCTTATCACAAGGTAGCTTTTATCCTGCCTGCAATAGCAACATAATATTTCATGTAAGTTTAGCATCTGTCACCTGGGTTTCAGAGCAACTTATTATATCTAACCATCTAAAAACAAGAAAATAATAAAAAAAAAGCTCATTTCTGATATCATTCTCAAGGGCATTGTTTGAGTTCCACTAGCAGACATCTACATTTTAATTTTCTAAATGATTTTGAGTGGGACTGCCTTGATTCTTGGCACGAAATCTGTGTTTGTACCTGAAGAACAGTTCGGTATGCTAGCAAACAAAGAGCTGCCCACGTATTTTGCAATACCATGTTATGTATACATGATGCATCTGTGCCTAGAAATGCACTCGTTTAGAGCAAAGTGAAAAACTGTACCCCCATCACAGAAGAGTGTAGGTTTTTTGCATATTTATGGGACAGTGAAGGGAGAAGAATGCAAGCTACAGAAATTATTTTCCAACTGGCAGAACCTGAAAACAGTAAAATCCCATAAACTACAGCTAGAACAAAACCTTCCTGGTAGTGCTTGCAGGAAGCAAATAGCTTTTATGCTGCTCTGTTAAGGCTTCCATCCCCAGTGGCTAATCTCTGATCAGGTGCTGGGGAGTAGGCAATCTGAAGCTTGTAGACATTGGGCAGTTCATTTCCTCCAATTTCTTTCCCCTTCCAATAATTTTCCAAGAAAGATCTGCAATTTCTGCTGCCCCAAGGCAGCTAGATATCAATGCAGCCTGAGGCTGACAGCCAGGAGGTCTGGTTTCTATTCCCATGGTTTTTTATAGATTGGCTTTGTATCTTTGGAGATGCAGTTTGGTCTCTACGTTACAGGATAAGATTTGATCTAGAAAAAGGGATGCTTTGTATATCCAGGGTCCTCATGGTCCTCAAACTTTGGTCCTCATGAACCAGATTTGCATTTCAGATCATAGATTTATGATCTGAAATGCAAATCTGGTTCATGAGGACCAAAGTTTACAAAGCCACAATGCCAAAAGAATCAGGAATGTTAATGGTTACTAGAAAATGAGGAATGAGGAAATGAGGATATGGCAGATGATTTTTTTTTCTTTGCGATTCTTTGCTATAAACTGAAGATCAAGGATGTTTACAAACACAGCTGATCCCAAAAGCTAAGGCAGGGTGTGAAATTACAACACACGTAATCTTACCCTGTGATATCCTGTAGTAAAATAGAAGATGTGAATTCTGTATGTTACAGCAAAGCATCCACATGGACAGCATCTCTATGGTAGCTGCATGGAATGTTTGCATGGGAATTTATCTGAAGTAGGAGGGCAAAATTACAAGGAGGGAATAAAGATTCAGTCTTACACTTGCAGTGCTGAATTAAAAAGGGAAAAGGGACTCAAGGAGCCAAGAGCAAAGGTATGATGTCAAGGCCCAGGACAAGGAGAGCTCTTTGCTTTCTTTCTCTGCTTTCCACGTGGAGTGGGGAGACACTGAAGTGCAGAGTCCCGATGGAGCTCTGTCACCCTCACGGCTGCCTGGGGAAAGGGGAACAGTGGCCCTTACATTTAATTCCTGAGGTTTTCACAGACTTTCTGTTAGTAACCAGCCATACTAATCCCTTCACTGCAGAGTGGAAAAGCTTGGATTTCTCTCCCCTATTACTTTGCTCCCACCCTGTTCTTGGTTTAGAGCACAAGGTCTTCAGGACAAGGACCTGTTTCTGCTGCACACAGCTACAGGGTCTGTCAGGGTGGCCCATCTATCCTACTCAGGGCTTTCAAGTGCCACTGTAACAACATTCAGGTGAAATAATCCGTGTCCCAGGGAGCTGTAAACCCATCTGTCTCCATAGGACTTTACAGATCTCTACCCTCTTTTCTGTATATCCACAGCTGGCTGCACACGTCTGAAGCAGTTCCTGACAGAGTGGATTCTAGAGCCTTCTGGTGACAGGGATAAAGGGGAAAAGCTAGAAACTATAATTTTAAATAAGCTGGACCAGGCATAGGGAAAAAAATAAAAAGAAGACAAAAAAAAGCAATTTATGATTCTGTGCTGGGTATTTGCAGCTTTAGCTTGTGAGAGGTGTGAGCAGATATCATACTGACCAGTGCATGCTAAATATTTGCCACTTAATTATGCTGCTATGAATGATCTTACACCACATTCAAGAAAGCTGGGAAGAGGTAGAAAGTTTTTATTCTGGAAGAGAGTGGTGAACCCTTGGAAAGAAAACACGTAGTGAATGTATTGGCATTGCACAAGCCCCATGAGTGTGCTAAATCAAGTCTTAAAGAGCACTAAAGCCACTGAGGAAAGTCACAAAAGAAGAACATTTGAATTTTCAAGACTTTTCATGAGGGAATTAAAGTAGCAACCCTGTGCTGAGGAAGCCCTTTTGCAGGCAGAGTTCTTGTTAGTTTTCATGCCTACGTATAAATATGTTTGTATTAATAGTCCTTAAGTGTGTATTAATATTTATTTACGTGCACCCACTTGCATGAGAAGATACATAGTCACGTGCAGTTCTGAACCCTTGAAAACAGTCTGTGGGTTTGTCATCTTCCCATGGGTGTAGACCAAGAGCTGTTGGCAGGGAGCAGGTGCTTGCAGGCAGAAGCAAAGTCTTGTATTGCTCTGAGCCTCTCTGGGCGATGAGAAGGTGTCCCAGGGGTCCTGCAGTGTGTGCTCCGGGAGACAGGGTGGGCATAGCTGAAAATTGAGGTTTTTAAGAGCACGGTGAGAATATTCTGCCTTTCTGAAGTAATACAAGCTGGAGAAATGAAATCTTGCCCCCTTAGTACTTCATGGTGAGAAGGAGGCTGTGGAGGATGACAGCAGTACTAACAACCTTTCCCAATCACTCCCCATCTCCCCTCAGTGCCCAGAGTCAAGCTGTTATTAGGCTTCTGGGTCCTGGTGAAGTTTCAGCGCATGAACACCCAGTTCACATGTGGATTTGACAACATTTTGCCACGGGTGACAGCTTACATACCTGTGTATGCACATAGCTGTGTACTTAAGCAAAATATTGCAAATGAACATGAATCATATCTAAGATATAGTTTCTGATGAAATCAAGTATTCAACCCTTTTTCTTCTGTAAGAACAAAATTCTCACTCAGCTTTTCCATCTTGGCATATGTTATTACCTTGTCCATAGAAACACTGGTAGTTCCTATCTTCCCAGATAGCAGCATGCTACTTCTAGTTTTTAATCCTACTGTCTGCAAGCCATGTGCAGGGAAAGCTCATTACTGAGGCAAACTTCAGCAAATTAAGTTATGTATATTGCTGAAACAGTCATACATGGAATGCTGACATTCACTTTTTGTGTTGCCTTATGCTGATAATGTCAGACTGAGCATAAAAATGTCCTTTAATTTGAGCATTATTATATTTTAGCAAAATGTAACTAGAACCTTCCCCAAGCCAGCATACCATCTTTGCCCACCACAAGCTAAAATTCTAGAGGGACGATAATGTAAGTGCAGTGACTAATAATTCAATAAGCATTGGTCCTGAACTACAGCGTTTGACATCTACAGTTAGTAGATGGAGATGGCTGAGGCGGAAATCTTAGTCCCAGAGAAGTCAATATGGAAATCATCCCAACTGTAATGATTCCAGGATTTTGCTGTGCTTATCTGCAAGTGTTCTCCTGGGGACTGAGGTGCGAACCCTGAGCATGCGAGCCTGCAGCTGACAGCTTCTTGTCTTCTCAGTGCAAAGGGGAACAGGTTGACCTCTCCTTGAAGATGATCTGTGTCCATGAGTATGTATTGTGGACTACCTTTATTGTACATTGCAGGGGTTTCTGATGCTTTTGTGGCTGCTGCCTGTCCCCTCTGCGAGGACAATGCTGTGCTCAGTGACAATGCCAGTGCACTTAAGTAGGGAGAGAAAAGCCAGAGCACAGAAAACCCAGGTGATTTAGCCCCCTAACACCTTACTGGCCAAGCTAGCTTATCCGTGTTAATGAAGTCTCTTATAAACACCAAAGAAATGGTGTAATAATGGAAAGAGAAATATTTGTTGTATTGACAAAAGCCTAAACAGAGTTTGTTATGTTTGTTAACATGCTGAGCAAACTTCCCAAAGCCCTAGAAATATAGTAGGAGTGGAGTATAGCCTAAAACACTGGTTGCCTAAAGGAACAGTCTTTGTACATCCCTTCTCCTGGCAGTGGTTGATGCTGGCCTTCCTCCCAGGTGGCTCTGTAAGGATGCTGTGGCCCCCAAGAGACTGCATCTCCAGTGATGCACTGATACTACAACTATCTTCTAACTCCAGCCACCACTATAGGAGCCCCGCCATCCCCAGAGAGCTTCCTTCTGGCTTTGGGTGGGTGCGATTCCTCTCGTTGCTTTGCTGTGTGTGATAAAGAGAGGACCCACACAGCTGAAGACAATGGAGGGAAATCTGCCTCGTATGTCCCTTCTAGGCTTAATCCCAGTGGTGCTGTCACGTCCAGTTTTGCACAACACTTGCTGTAGCATAAGCCAGAGGAAGCAGAAAATCCCATTTAAGCTCAAACTTCATTTCTGAAGATCAAAACCAACAGAACTCGGGAGCCTGCAGGCTTTTGAAAACCCCAGCAGATAACGCCTTGGTCTTTTAGGAACCAAAACACTCTTAGAAATCCTGAGCTAAATGACTCATCTAAATTACACAGGCAATCTGGTCTGGCAGAGCACTGAGCTTTTGTCCTGAGGGTAACTTGCTGACCACAGGGCCCTCCTGTCATGCTCCCATCCTTCCCTGAGGAAAGAAGCCTGCAGCTCAGGCACATGCATGTCTTTATACATCCTCAATAACTTTTGTACTCACTGGCCAATTTTAGTTACAGCTGTCAGGTATAGATGTCCCCAATGTATATGTTTGTGAGAGAAGGAGGTCAGGCAAGAGCCAACTCTTCCCGTGTCCCACCTGAGGGATAAAACACTTTATTACACACAGAGAACTGGAATCAGAGAAGGTTTAAAAGCAGGCTTTAGTGACTCCACTGATCACAGAACTATTTATTTTGGTTGCTTACTTCTCTCCTTATTTCTGTTGCGGAAAATAATTCAGATTTATAATCTTATATTGCTCTTCAAAGCACGCGCGTTTGTCATATCCTGGTGTTTCAGTGTCCTTCTTTACACACCAGACCGTGAAAGCAGAGATATTTCCTTTGCTGAATTCAAAGCCAATGGCAGTTCTGATTTTGCACTTAAAAAAATGGGATGTAACAATTCTTATTTTGCAAACCCAGCTCTTACTTATGCTCTGTCTGCCTCAGAATGCATGGACCACATTCAAACAAACAGAATTAAGATTTCCCTGGTGCACTGCCATTAAAATGTCAGTGAATTAATTTGTGCAAGCACTTTAAAACACGGGGTAGCTTGACAGTAAAATACATGCATCATTTTATAAAGCATACTGCTGGATGCAACAAAGCTGTTAGTAAAACTGAGTGCTATTTAAACATGCCAGACCTTATCCTTAACTACATTGAGATGTTTCATATCAGCCCGGCAGCATAAATATACCTTTCAAGTGTGTAAACTGAACATCCATCAAGTTTAACATTTCAAGATGGTGTGTAAAGACAAAAGTTTAAATTAGAAACGATCTCATAACGATTCCAAGTATCTACTCCCATGATGTACGCTTTGTCATATGGAGTGGGTACCCTCTGTCATTCTTTGTGTACTTATCTACACAATTAGCAGATCAGATCAATGCTTGAAATTTGAAAGTTTAATTAATAAATATTTCCCCAGGCTTTTCCCAAGTAATACAGCCCAAGATTGCCACGTAGTGGGTATGCATGAGCTCCAGTTGTCCAGATAATAGGATTAGGTCTATCTTATTAGCTGTGGTACCTGAACTAATTCAGTGAACACTATTCCATCTTCCCTACACATTTTTCCATCTTTCATGTGGAAGTCACCAGCCAAGAATTAGCTCAGCCTAGCTCTTCCAGCCAGACTTTTCTTTCTGTTGACTGGTATGGGCAATCAAAATATTGCATATGTTTGAAAATATTATTCAGGATACTTGTTGCAGAAAAGGTGAAACAATTTAAAAACACAAAGATTCTCTCTTGGTATTGCAAAAGCAGAGCTGAGTGAAGGAGGTCACAGAGGGGAGCTGGTTAGACACAAAACTGAAGACATGACTGAAAGTTTAATGTTAAGCTCAAAGATACGGTGCAAACAAAGCAAATTGACTGAGGATGTTGTTTTCATTAAACGTTCCACTAAGGAAAGTATTATCTCTGCAGTTAAATGTGTTTTAATGGGATCTGCACTACTGCTGGGGTATTGTAAAGGGTTCAGAAATGGATAGAGTTGAAAACCACCAGCTCAGAAAATTGATAAGAAGCAGAAAGACTTTCACATCTAAACCACCACCTCTAATCTAGCCTGTTTCATTAAGGGAGCACAAAGCTCTTCATCCTCCTGGCTATTTCTGACTTCTGAAACTGTGAAAAACCACTGCATCCACAAAGTAGAGTAGATGCAGGGCAGGCGGGACACCCAATGTCCCAAGACAAGAACACTAGGGTGCTTATTTATTTATTCTGTGGAAAAAAGAATAGAGATGTTTCAATGAAAAAGAGTCTCGTGGCTTGTCTCAGACAGGCCTATGTGAAATGAAAAATGGGACCTAAGTCTGCCTTTTGGATTGGGAACCACCGGGTCTGTCCTGGTCCCAGAAGCTGCCACCACAGTCAGCATTTATAGGTGCTTACCAGAGAGCTTGTACGGAGGTCAAGACCTTGTGGACACGGAGATGAACTTCTCCCAAAAACTCTGTGTGTTTGCTTTCCTGAGGCATCACAGAGGGAAAAGCATATCTAACTCTGAAGTCGAGGCTGAAACCCTGGCTTTTAGTCTCAAGAGAGTAATTCTGAGATGCACAGAGAATGGGAGAAGATAGAAAACACATTCAGGAACTCAGAAATGTATAGGAGAATCCAGGTGAAGTTCAAAGAGTGCTAAAGGCAGTAAATTTAGTGTGTTTTGGTAAGGAGTTTGTATTTTTGCGTGAAGAAGACTAGTGCAGTGCCTTCAGCCAGAGCTGGCCTGCCCCAGGCAGCAGAGTCTGTCCCTGAGAGCTTCACGCTGTGCTTCCCACCAAACGCTGCCCTCTTCCACCACACCAGGCGCGCCACTGTATGGTGACTTCTTACAGACCGTGTGGGCAACTAATGCTCCTCCATGGCCTAAACAGCAGGATTTAGAGCGACATTTTCAAAAGTGCTTAAATTACTTTAGAGCCTATGGACTATGGTATTCCCACTGTACTTTCTCTATCTGGCTAAACAGGGGCTGTCTCCCTAAGTTTCCTTTATGGAGTTTTTTTCAGAGTAATAGCATAAGCTGGATGTTGTAAAGCCACCTGCCCTGGACAGTCTGCAAAAGTGAGCCAGTGAGGGTATCTCCCTCTCTCTTTACACAACAAACAAAATCAGGTTAGGCACCAATGTCCCATTTGGAGAGAGGCTTTCAAAATTTTAACTGGGATGATTTATTTCTAGAAGGAACACTAACCATTTTCTATTACCTGCAGTAATAACTCCTTTATCAGCCAAGAACTGAAAGTCCAGGTTTTAATCTCTGATGGCAGTGGGAGGCTGTCGTCGCAGGGACATTTGTGTTCTTGGCACCAGCTCCCACTCCCGTCCCTGCCTCCAGCCTTGTCCTGTTGTGGCCCCAGCAGAGACCAGGGAGAAGTCCCATATTGCAGTGGGATAACTGATGGGGCAGAAGGCAGGATGGAAGAAGGTAGATAAGATGGACAGGGACAACTTGGACTGATGCAGCATGAGAGAAGTCCTCAGGAGGGCTTGGCAGCTTTATTCATCTCTCCAGCTCTAAGGTGAAGGAAGATTCAGAAGTCTTTCTTCTGTCATTTAGTGGCTTTGCATAGAGCGTATGCTCAGCAGAGGCCAGTGACACAGGAAAATGGCTTACCTTGTGCCACTGAACACCTGCATGGCTCCCAGGATGTGATTTTTCCAAAGGTCTCAATATGAGCCTTCAATCATTCATAGGAATTTTAGACTGTTTTTTCAGTGGGAGGAAAAGCGAGCCCACACCGAGTGCTCTTCAAAAATCCTATCCAAACATCAGTAGTGTAAATCATGCAGAATAATTAATGGAGTAAAATCTTGTTGCAGAATCTTATCTAAACCCAGTGCAATGAAGGGTTACCACAGGCTCACCATCCTCAGTGTAGATGCCTGCCCTTAAGCAAGGGGCAGGGAGGGGCAGCACTGACAAAATAGGCACCGTGTTTATGCAGAGGCATAAACCTGTGAAACTGCAGGTCTCCAATTAATAGCTCTCCTCATGCACGTGTCAGGCTCTGCCCCAGTTTCACTGCTGGGAGGTGCTTGGGACCTGCTGCTGGGTCTCCTCAGAGCTCCTGCATGGTCAGGCAGTGTCATAGAGGATGGTCCTCTCCCTCTAAGCCTCCTGAGATGGGGACTGGTATGGGCCTTCTCCAGCAGATGTGCGATTAATTACACCAAAGATTTGTAGTGACCTGGTTACTAAATAAGCAAATGAGATTCACGAAGGTAAGATTAAAGCATATTTCATTACTGAGTATCTGACAAAGAATGACAACCCATCTTAGTAAAATATTAATCTTTCCCCACACACACAATGTGGAATATATTCTTTCTAGAACTTCGAGCCGTTAGTTATCCAGGTTTTCAACTCATTAAACATCTCCCCATCTTTCCCTGTAACAGACTCTTATTTGTGCCTTGCAGAGAAACACAGTACCACATACAATAAATAAATAAATAATATCTGGTGGTGACTCATCAAAAAGATCGTATTAAGGAAAAGATAATATTAAGGAAAGGCTTACTGTTTTGTTCACACAGGTTAACCTCTTGACATTGGCAGCCTGAGTCTCCTTCCCAGTCTTAGCACTTTATGACAGCAGGCTTTGAGCCAAGCAAATCCCACTGGCTTTAGTGGCGTCAAACCCCACCTTGAGTGTCTATCAGAAGGTGACATCTGCACTTCGGCCGCTTGGTAGCCACAGCAACAAAGATAAGGAAGGAGTCAGGCTGAAAGCGTTTAGAAGTTCCCTCCTTTTTTTGGCATGATTTTCCAGGGACCATGGCAAGGCCAGTATTTATATTCTTAAGGTGTTTGGTGGAGACCTGTCTTTATCCTTGTGTAAGGCAGAAAGGGAGCGGTGGTGCTCATATTTGATTGCTTGGGTTGTGGCTGTCAGAAAGCAGAAGGGGTTTGCTGTGCTTTTGTGCCACCCTTATGCTTGGTGCTAGCAGAGGATGCCGTGCTGCCTGGGGCTTGGGCAAGCACCCCAAGCAAGCAGAGGTGAGGGCACAGGGCAGAGCAAAATGTATATTGGCCTTTTTGTACGTGTGTTCTCTACACGGCCTATCTGTTTTATCTCTGTCTTCTTGATTTTTAGATGAAAATCTTTGACAAAAACAAAGATGGACGGCTGGACCTGAATGACCTGGCAAGGTACGCTTTAATAATACTGGTGGGGTTTTTCAACTTGCAATGGCAGATCCAGGCAAGGTGATGATCTCCCTCTGGGGACATGCATTTGAATCTTGCCTCCTTTAAAATTAAATCAGGTACTCTGATGCATGATCCCCATTGCAATAGTCTGAGAACCTAGAGCTGGTGACACTGAGCAATGCCAGGTCCTGTTTGTGCATCACCAACACACTCTGGCATGATCCATGCTGCCTCTGTGATGCTCCTCAGGAGATGATGAAGCAGCCAGTGGCACCATTTCTCCAAAAGAAGGATGGCAGTCCCCTTCAGCAGGGTCACAGATGTGCATTTATTTCACATCATTATGTGCACCAGGGATTGCAAAGAATATTTGCTGCTTGTTTGAGGAATAAAGGTGCCACCGCAAAGGAACTTGCCAATGGCAGTAAGAAAGGATTTGGAGAGACAAGGTGAAGATGCTCGTGAATGAAGCTGGGGACTCAGTCATGGGCCTCTGTCTCTTTTCTGTCCTTGGTACCTCAGGAGCTTTTATATGATTTTTCACTGCATACAGATAGAGAGCATGCATCTGTCTGTAAATGTATGTGCAGTGACTGGATGAGAGTTTAAATGTGCAGGTTCAGTCTTAAAACACTGGTTTGGGGGATGAGAGGAGAAAGGTGCTGGTTTGCCACTGTTATTTTCTGCTTGGGATCACAATGAATGCCAGCACAAATAACGGCAGTGTGTGTGGCAGTTCGCTTTGACCACTGAATATATGAAATAAAACAGAGGCAGAATGGACAATATCTAAAGGGGGTTGCTGTTGCATTTTCCTCTTAAATATGGTTCCCTCGCTGCCCTCTTGCCCCATGTCAGCTGAGGCTACCCTCTGGTCTGAGCAAATTTCTCACATCTCAAACCCTTCAACATGCAGACACAGCTCAGCACACAGAATCACAGAATGGCAGGGGTTGGAAGGGACCTCTGGAGATCATCTTCTCCAACCCCTCTGCTTGATCAGGCACACCTAGAGCAGGGGGCACAGGAACGCATCCAGGTGGGTTTTGAATGTCTGCAGGGAAGGAGACTCCACAGCCTCCCTGGGCAGCCTCTTCCACTGCTCTGGCACCCTCACAGGAAAGAAGTTTTTCCTCATATTTAAGTGAATTTCCATGTTCCAACTTGTGCCCATTGCCCCTTGTCCTGTCGTTGGGCACCACTGAAAAGAGTCCAGCCCCATCCTCCTGACACCTGTCCTTTAGATATGTATAAGCATTGATAAGATTCCCCCTCAGCCTTCTCCAGGCTGAAAACACCCAGGTCTCTCAGCCTTTCCTCATGAGGGAGATACTCCAGTCCCCTGATCATCTTGGTAGCTCAACACCCAGTGTCACAGGCTCTAAAAACCTCAGGGTTAGCAGGGCAGCTAGAGAGAGAAAAGCTTTTTTCAGTCCTGTGAGGGGCTTTAGGAGGGAGGAGAGAAAAGGAGAGGAATTTAGCCAGTCTCAGTGCTCAGGCTAATATTACTTTGTCCCTTACTTTTACAACCACCAATTCTCCCTCCAGAGAGAACAATAAATTACTTTCCTTTAATGTATCACAGCAATCCAGTTACGAGGAATGAGTATCTGGTAACTCTCACTTTGGAGGCTGACCACCTCCATTGCGCTGGACCACCAGAAATGCTGTGGGAGAAGCAATGGTGCTAAGATACACATTTGCAGTGAGCCAAAGGGTGCTTGTCATTCCCCATCAGACAGGGAGAGAGGCATGTGCTTATGTAACAGCCCTCTGTAAATAATCCTGCAGGCGATTTTCTTTTTTACAGGCCTATAATCTAAAATAGCTTTGCTTTACAAACCAGAAGAGTTCGGAATAGTTTGTGTGCAGATGATAAAGTGGAAAGATCGTAATTTAAATCTCTCCATTCAGGATTTTGGCGCTGCAGGAAAATTTCCTTCTTCAATTCAAAATGGATGTAAGTAGCACTATTTTTTGACGCATTGATCCTGTCTCTCTCAGCTAAGATAACCTGAGCCCAAACTCGAACCTTTGTATTTTTTCTTTTTCATTTGCTTGTCCTCTCCACATACAGGCCTGCAGCACAGAAGAAAGGAGGAGAGATTTTGAGAAGATCTTTGCACACTACGACGTTGTGAGTGCCAGAGGCCGTTCTCTTGTGGTCTTTAAATGACACAGATTTAACATATGCTGCTCAGACTTCTTCCTCCCAGTGGGTGCTGTGGGGGTCACTCAGGAGCTGCAGCTGTGCCTGAGTCCGTGGGCCAGAGGGGCCCAGGTGCCAGGCTGGGGGTACGGTGGGGACAGAGGGGAGCCATGCTCAGACACCTCCAGGCAAAGGACCCATTTTGACTTTCTCCATTGCCACAGCCAGTGCTGCTGCATTAGCTGTATCTTCCTGCAGGAGATGCAAGGGATGTAGAGGAGGTGGTAGCTTTAGCTCTCACAGTCTTTCACAGTTTGGGACATGCTTTGCGACCAGCTTGAAAAACAAAATGCCTTCCAGCACTGAACCAAGGGTTATTTAGGGAGTCTGGCCCAGGACAGACATGACCACCTAACTGTCTGTTAGAAATCTGCAGTTCAGTGCTGCTTCTGACAATCACACAACTCCCTCAGAGTGGTAGCCAGCAAGCATCACAAAATGGTGGGAGATGTTGCTCCTGTTTGAGGGGAAGAGGTGGTTTGGGAAAAAGGAAGGGATCTTAAATATTAGATATAAAGAACTTGTTCACTGTGAGGGTGGTGAGACACTGGAACAGGCTGCCTAGAGAAATTATGAATGCGCTCTCCCTGGAAGTGTTCAAGGCCAAGTTGACAGGGCTTTGAGAAACCTGATCTAGTGGAAGCTATTCCTGCCCATGGTAGGGGCAGTGGCACTAGATGGTCTTTAAGGGTCTTTTCCAACCCAAACCATTCTATGATTCTATGATCTTTATGCTATGATCTTTATTCTATGATCATTATTCTATGATCTTTCGCTCGGTGACCGGGTATACCTACTGACCAGTAAAGGTTGTGTTTTTGACTTACTGGAGCATTTTGATGTTTCTTCCATCTTTCAGAGTAAAACGGGAGCACTTGAAGGCCCAGAAGTGGATGGGTTTGTCAAAGACATGATGGAACTGGTCAAGGTAGCTTCCTAGCTCTTTCTATTTATTAATACCCTATATTTCCAAGAGGAAGGTGATTGTTTTGGTAAAGCTATATAAATAGAGAGGTTACTGAGAAGGTAGAGTCAAATTTCACTTTCATGAGCAGCAGAAATGAATGTCATGATCTCAGCATAAACACTGTAGAGCATTTCACCATATCACAGAAATTCTGCCTGATAAATTTATACACCTTCACTCAGCAACTGTATTTAAGAAAGCTCCATTCTAGCTCATACCCTGAATTAGGCAGTTGTTACAGCATCACAAGCTGGTTGACATGGATCAGTCACCAGAAGCTCTTTCTTCTGTTTCGTTGTGAATATGGTCCTCACCAGCACGACCTCATGGTTCATTAGCTCATCACAGGGCTACACTTGAAAATTACTTGAGCTCTACCTCTAATCAAGAATGCCATGCCCAGTGCGTCACCAGTTTCCCACAGACAACAGAGTCCATCTGCATTGGATTACTTTGAGTTTCCAGACGCCGTCCAAGATACAGTTTTTGATTCAAATATAGTCTTATCTTTGGCTCCCTCTGAGCCTGAGCTGTTGCATTTCCACACAATGTGACCGTGCTCCCATGCCCGTTTAGCAGAGAGCAGAGACTGCAGCTGCATGATGATGGCTGCAAGTGTATGGACATTATAGCCCTGTGCTGTGTAGGGAATGGTGTGAGGACCGGTGGGATGTTGGATTTGTGCTCTGTGCCTGTATGCCCAAAAGAGTGAAGGTTGTACTTTCCTTAAGGGCCTTCATCAGCATCAGCCTTGGGCACCATAAGCTGTGCGTGTGAATTTGATCTCCTGAGCAAGTGGGAAGCAGAGGAAGCGGTACAGCTTTAGGAGCATACAGAGACAGTGTAGACTGTAAAGTATGCCTTTAGCATTTATTTGATCCATTAAAGGTATTTTTAAATTGCCGGCTAGGCTGTAATAATAGTAGCCTGCCAACAGAAATGCCGCATCACTCTTTGTGTAGCAGGTTTGAGAGAGGAAACCAGATGAAAGCAGAGGTCCAGTAGTGCAGCAATCTGCGTTGCGCAACTTTCTGCAGACTTTTGTTTGATATGGATCAGATACTGATGGCCTTGTCTAAGCACAAAAATCATGTTGCATTTCCTTACAGTTACTCACAGTCCCATACCTCTTGTGTTCTTGCAGGGCATCCTTTCCCCATTCTCTGGTCACTTCCCCACCTCATATGAGCTGATGTGGCGTCATTCGTCCTTGGGTAGATTTCCCTGCTGCTGCACAGCCTGCTGCTTTACAGAGTTGGGAAAATCCAGAGCTGTTTTCTCTCTCAGCACTGTTTTTCTCTTTTGCCTGCAGCCCAGCATTAGTGGGGTGGACCTGGACAAGTTCCGCCAGATCCTGCTCAACCACTGTGACGTGAACAAGGACGGGAAAATTCAGAAATCTGAATTGGCTTTATGTCTTGGGCTTAAAATGAACCAGTAGCCAGGAAAGCGCCCATGGTTGTGTTTCCCTTGTGAGATTTGCCTGCTGCTCCTCGTAGAAGTGTGTCTGTGCTGCCATGTGAGTGGTGGGGAGCAGGGGCACCACGCTGCCGGGCTGGAGACCAGCTGCACGAAGACACAGCAGAGTGGGATCTGCATGGAGGGCCTCCCTGCTCCGCCACTCCCTTTGTGGTCTTCGCGCGCTGCCACCACTTGTGGGTCCCCTTAGCAATGTCTCTGCCCATGAGCACACCAGCAGCCCATAAAAGGGGTTGCTGTTCTTCTCCTGCCCCCACGAAACACTGCCCTGCCTGTCCCATAGGATAGGGACAAGCATGTCCTTAAAAACATCCTGTCAGTGGTCTCAGAGTGCAGCTACTAGGTGTTTCTGATGGTCGCCTTATGTGTGAAGTCATTACTTTGGTAAGCATCGCGCTTTGTTTATGCATTTAAAATATTAGATGGATGACAGTGTATTTGTGCAGAAATAAAAAATGGCAGTTACAGAAATGCAGTAAGATTGGAGTTTATGCGTTATGTGCAGAAAGCCATCTGCCGCAGGCTGGCAGGCCATACGTAGTAGCCATTTTATGTAAAATGTATCAAACGGCAAGAGGGTTTGTGATGTCTATCAGCTGTGGTGTTTAAATCTGCCAGGAAATGAAACATGGTAGATCCTTTTCATGGGGAAACCACACATACCAGCAAATCATATCACCTCCAGGCTGAAGCCACGAAGTAAAATCTCTTCTGGAGGAAGCCTTTCTTCCGACCCACACTGAAATAATATACAAGGTTTCCATAAACAGAAAAACTGGAAGGACTTAAGCCTAACATGATTATTTTTTTTAAACTATAAGACTTAATAAATATTTGTAAACTTTATTGAACCATCACTCCGCTTCCCATCACTCCCAGGCCATGGGTGTAATCCTGGACCCTAATGGCAGAAACATCATTTGTGCCACATAATTCCCTATTCCAAAGGCTTTGACTGCATATTCAGAAAGCACCACACCTACACTATCATGCCCAAATAATTCTTAATTTCGGACAA
Organism: Phalacrocorax aristotelis; assembly: GCF_949628215.1. NCBI lineage: Eukaryota > Metazoa > Chordata > Aves > Suliformes > Phalacrocoracidae > Phalacrocorax > Phalacrocorax aristotelis. The sequence continues at coordinate 102,168,385 of NC_134277.1, read as the reverse complement.
GAAAATTGAGGAGAAAGGATTGCTAGCAAAACTCCTGCACATCTCAGCATTTCTGTCTCCTACAGAGGAGAGACCCAGATTTGACACTACCAGTGTCTTTCTAGTTATGTTCTTTGCACAAGGCAGTACAGTGAAACACTCCCTTTATACTCTGTTTTATAAATATTAATCAGAAATTACCTTCAGTCAACACAAATAGAGATGGAGATGCTGGTTCAATAAAGCACTTAAAAACATACAGAACTTTAGAGATAGGCTCATTTTCTATTTTCACTGGTGATAAGCTCACAGACCAAACAAGTGCTAAGTGCATGTTTTACCCCAGCACGGAACTAGGGCTTTAAATTTCAAACCTGATTTTTATCACCCTGGCAGCCACAAAAATCACAACCACAATAACAGGGCTTTGCAATGGTTCATAAAAACTATAAACAAGGAATCAGGCCTTAGCAGCAGCTCCCCAAGCCACCAGGGATGCACTTTTACTCATGGACGTTTGCTCCCATCTGAGAGGAGAGCTGTGGTCAGGAGAGCATGACAACAGGTAGGAAGCCAGCAGAGAAATCCCATGCACTGCTGTTTATCAGACATCCTTTACCTCCACCCTGAAGAATTTGCAACAAATATAGTCGGGCACATCACTAACCATCTTTTCATCATACATCCAATAGGATGTGACTTATCAGCCTAAATAATTATGCCTTTAAGTTTATTCTTCTGTTTCTTTCTCTTCTTTCAGCCTTTATATTGTTCTCATTGTTATTATTACTTTCCTAAACTACAGTTTCCATTACTTTGAACATGGAAGCAATTTCTGTACCATCCCCTACAATATATTTCTAGTAGAATATAGTATAGTAAAATATAGAATAAAGTAGATATATATTCTTTATGCTATTTGTATTTTTCGATAACAGGCCCATTCTGTTTCAATCCTGCTTAAGTCTATTGATATAAGCAGAACTTTTTCTCATTTATTGAAGTATAAATTCAATAATATCCTGCCCCGCCTCACCAAAAATGCATCAACTTTTAACCTAAAATGCAAATAATATTTTAAAGACTCTATATAGCCAGAGCTCTTATTTAAAGGATTATACAACACTTCATCCATCTTTATTGAAACCTTATGCTTTTCACATCCTCTACATACAACAGGTTTTTTTTTTTAACAGACACTGAGCAATAATCAATTTCAAATGTCAGTGTCACAATGTATTTTGCTTCTTTTGTATAAATTTGTCAGGTTTTTGTAATACTGCATTTGCTGAAGCCTTCCTCTCTGCAAGTTCATACAACTAGATTTATTAACTTGAAATAAGTGAGTGCATAACCTTCAGTAAGTAAGTTTGCGAGAGGATTTTACAAACATTAGCAAAAAGTAATTGGGGATAGTAAATGAAAAGTTTACATACAGAACTCAGAAGAGGGTTTTGTTTGTTTGTTTTTATTATTATTATTATTATTATTTAGTTCTGTATTCCCATGAGGATGTTATTTGTGTCCGGAGCAGCAACTAGAGAGCAGGAAGACAAGCATGCACACTGCCTTGTTTGCAGGGACCATAGGAGAGAGCCGCATCCCAGTGGGACTCAGCCCAAGTGAGCTGCAGGTCCCCTATAAACAAAGCAAAATGTCAGGAGATGCAGTGGGATTTGAGCCCATGTTACAAAGGTCAGCAAGGCAATTATTAACAAGCTATGGTCTTATAACTCTCTAGGCTCTAAAAATCAAAGTAATTGGAGGAGGCAGGCATTTTGAGACTTCCCATGGAGAAAACGTGCTCCTTGCTTGCAGCAATTTATTTTTTTTAATTATTATTTTCACTTCAATAATGAATGATCTGTAAGGCCCTTTGGACTCATGCTCTGTTGATTTCATCCCTTTAAGCTGCAATAGATACATGGATAGACAACACATTTTGATGAAACATAGCTATTGGCCATTTTACAAATTCAAAGAGTACTTTAATGTGCAGTGTGGAGTCTCTTATGTATCTAAACATGAGATACTATTTCACATTTGAATGTTACATGAAAATACCTCTTTTGCGATAATTATATGAAAACATCTTGCCTACAAAACCAAAACCATTTATACACCATGATGCCTTCTGTGCTGTAAATACATTGAAGATACGCAAGGAAGGTTTGGGCCTGTTTGATCACTGCATCTTCTGCCAACAGAGTTCTGTGGATATCACATTATTCAGGAGACTGCATCTTGGTAACTAGAATTTGAACACAGAAAGTGAATGATAATATTTGCCAAGTTATTTTCCCTTGGTATTTTCATGTTTTTCTCTAGAAAACTGGGTTAAAGGATTCACAGTTTTCTATTTCTTCATAGCATGCAAATTTATTGAAATAAATTTTAACTGACTTATCATATTTAACACGCGTATTTCCAGAAGACATTTAGCTACCACAAGTGTAGTGGTCAATATGCACAGTGCCCCTAAATGTGTCATTTTAAGGCTGGTTTTTGCCCTTTGTTTAACTGGCAAACTGCTGGATCTGGAAATCAATGTGTGAATTTCCTCAAAGCAAAGCTGTTCATTTGCCTCCCTTTTTGCTGTCGTGGTCTAACCCCAGCCAGCAACTTAGCACCACCCAGCCGCTCGCTCACTCCTCCTGGGGTGGGATGGGGAGAAAGAGTAAAAGTGAGAAATCTCATGTGTTGAGATAAAGACAATTTAATAGGTGAAGTGCAAGCCAGGCACACAAGCAAAGCAACACAAAGAATTCATTTGCTGCTTCCCATGGGCAGGCAGGTGTTCAGCCATCTCCGGGAAAGCAGGGCTCCATCATGTGTAACCGTTACTTGGGAAGACAAACACCATCGATCCAAACATCCCCCTCCTCCTTCTGCTTCCCCCAGCTTCATATGCTGGGCATGACATCATACGGTATGGGATATCCCTTTGGTCAGTTGGGGTCAGCTGTCCCAGCTGTGCCCCTTCCCAGATTCTTGTGCCCCCCAAGCCTGCTCGCTGGTGGGGTGGGGGGAGAGGCAGAAAAGGCCTTGACTGTATGGTTAACACCGTTTTCAGCACAAATCCAAAACATAGCCCCATACTAGCTGCTATGAAGGAAACTAACTCTATCCCAGCCAAAACCAGCACACATGAGATCATGCTCTGCTCTCCCGTCATGCTCCCTGCTCGTCTCAGCCCTTCTCATTTTTGGCACTTGACACAGGTGTTTTCTGGATGACTTGGCATGACAACTTTGTTCAGGAGAAGCTGCCTCTGACAGCTTCACTTGACTGTGTAGAATTGACACCCATGGAAAATGAACATTTTTAGGGCTTTTAAACTCAAATTCATCCCTTGTTTAACTTCATTGGTTTCACTGGAAAGGATGGTATAGGGACACAATCTTTTCTCCCATCATTTTGAACCTCAGCAAGCTGCTTACTCATCCCAAGCCATCACCATGGTGATCTGCCACTGGAGACCCTCAATTTCCTGAACCAGCCTCACAATCCCAGACTGCTCACGTGCCAGCTTGTCCCTTGGTCTGTGCAATTTTTTCCCCAGAATAATGAAGTCAAATAGGAACACTCACCTAATTCCCCATCCTGAACACACTCCACCAGCCTCACATCGCTGATACCCAAACTGGAACCAGATGAGATGTTTACAAAGCATAACATTTACGTTTCATTGGTGCTTCATTTTCAGATTTTCAGTAAAAGACTTTTCTCCATTTATTCTCCCAAAACTGCTTTAAACAACACAGATTAACCGGCCTGCATGTCTTATGAAGACCGCTTTTTATTTCTACTGAAAGCTGAGAATTGAGCATCAGCCCCAAAGAAGGGATCAGATCATAAGAAACCAGCACAGTATTTTGATTAATCTGCTTTTCTGTTTGTGTGGCAAAAGAATAGTGTCAATATGAATGAAAACAATTGTGACTAATGCACCCAACAAGAATATCAGAGAATCATCTGCCACATTATAATAGGAACCCATCATGAGAAACACCTTAATTACAGCTATTATCTCTTAAAATGGCTGGTTAACTCTTACATTAATCTGATTTGAAACAGAAAGTTGCCATTACGTAGTGAGATGTTAAATGGGGCTTTGCTGTGTAATTACATGGGGTAAAGTAACTATGAAAGTCATTTTTGTATGAGGGCTGCACTGACTGCTAATGAAAAGCTCTCATTTTCTGGCTCTTCTTTGCACCTGTATTTTCAGTAATTCCATGGAGAATTGCATCTCATTTTAAGGAACAACTGTACATGGGAAAAGGGGTGGGGAGAAGAGTGCCAGTTACCACCATTATGAGAGAAAAATAAGGAAACAACCTGCCTAATGCCAAGAGACATCAACAGGGAGTGCCCACTGGGTCCCCGAGGTAAAATCATTTCCCTGCCCTCTCTTGCTTAGCTGGGCAGCACCAAATTTCATGAGCTTATCCCACAGTGATGCTCCTGCTGCCCATCTGCCTTGTGCTCAGCCTTTATGCCAGCTTCAGGCATTGTCCTTCCTCTTGGATTTGTTCCTCCACATTTGCTGTTCTCAAAAAAAAAGGCTTTTCCGTGCCCTGCTGTTGTGCTGGGAACTTTGCATGGGTGATGGGAGAACTGGAGCAGATATCTCTGGCCAGGAAAAATGGCTGGCACGATGGCATGCACTGTGTGGACAAATGCTCAGGCTGCATCTCTGGCATCATCTGGCATCTCTTTAGATGAGCTGTTTCAGGAAAAAATTAATTTGGTTGGATTTGATGGAGACATCACAGACGGTAACAGCTATTATTATTAGGCAACATGGCTGGAGAACAGGCATATGCCCCAGGCTTGGAGAGATCTGGTTTGGGGTCCCTGCTCTGCCCTGCATCGCAGCTGTGAAGCTCAAATGATTTCAACCCACTCAGTCTTACCAGGGGAAGGTTTCTGTTGTGGATGATGAGAGCACATGTTGAAGATTAGCCGTCTTGAATTGGAAGTGTACTTTCAAGGGATATATTAACAATAATGACCATCACGTTCCCAAATAAAGGAGAGCTAAAGGCACCAGTGCCCACATGCAGTGTGAGGGATGGCATGGGCTGCACCTTATGGTGAACCTGGTCACCCCTTTGAGGTCCTCCTGGTGCAGGAGACCCTCTTAACAAAGCCCAGGGAAGGATCTCCAGGTGTTATGGGGGAATACAGGGAATTTAAGCCCTAAATGAATTTTAAATCCATCTGCAGCCTACATCCATGTACAGTAATATTTGTACCAATGCTCCATTGTTCTGGTTTGTAAAGTAATCAACACCAGAGTGTAAAGAGAGAGAAATGGGTTACTGCTGCTGTGGTCTGAAGAAATCACCCTTCCTGCATTGTGCTGTGAGGTGGGAGGTGGGCTTTAATGCTGCTGTGCAGGCAGAAGCTGCACGAGGCAGCCATGAGGCTGTCCTCTGCCCTCAAGCTGCTGCCAGCTCGTAGAGACCCCTTGGCTACCATGGAGCCAAGCCAGGTCAGGACAGCAGGAGATGTGTCTATGGCTCCATTGCCAGACATATTTTAAAGCTTTTAAAGCAGGGGGTTTCTAAATTAAGTAGTGCCAGTGCTAGAAAGTGGCAACCTAAAGGCTTGTTCAAGTTGACACCACAGATAAATACCTCTAGCTCTGAGGGAGGCTGTTATTAAGACTGTGTCTGCTTTATGTGAGTAAAGGGCTGTAATGTAGTTGTCGAGGGTTTTCCTGAGGCTGCCAGAGCTAAGGACAACATGTTCTCATTTTTTGATTCCCTGCAAAGTCTCATGTAAGATATCACTCCCAATGCCTCATAGAGAGGAAGATGGAGAAGAGAGGTGCACTTAGAAACCCCACTTGGGTGGCTGTTTGAACAGATTGCTAGATTGCTGTCAACTGTAACTTTGGCCAACATGTCTCTAACTTTGATGGTGTGGCTAAACACAGTTTTTATTTACCATTGTTAATCCTCAGGAAAATAATTAATTTCTCTGGCACATAAAAATTAGGAGCCAGCAGACTCCCAGGGCTTTTCATGCCAGCAGGGGTGAGGATGTGCCTGGAGAAATCTTGTTTTCAGATGAGGGTGCAGGCAGGAGTTGGGTGGCAGAGCCTGAAGGAACATAGCACCTGTGGCTTAGATGAGCCCTGCTTCAGCTGGCAACCGGAGTGAGGGCAACCGGTTGCTGTGGCTTAGGGGGAGAGCAGTGACTTCTTCAGACACGCTAACCAGATCATTGGGAAACACATAAATGTACATGAAGTTCAGGCCAATCCATTTTTTTCAGTTCTTCCTGCAAGCAGAGACCATGCATGCAATGGCTGAGATGACATGTGGTGCTTGCCAAGGCGCCACAATAACTTGATTGTTTGCCTAAGACCTACTTAATGAGATCTTCAAAGGCAACTGTTTCCTCCTTCCTGATGAGTAAATGTGCACAGGAGCATGGGCATGAGTCCGGGACATTTCCTGGTCATTAAGCTGAGAACGATCTGCTTGGTTTTGGGCTATGTAAAAGCTCATAAACAAATCAATAGATACTTTCATTTTTGTCACAAGGCACAAAATGCTAATAAGCATGGCATATTAGATGGACCTTAAAAGATTGATACAATGACAGGATGACATTTAAACACTCACTCTAGAATATCTTTAACCATCTCCGTATAATCCTTCTCCTCCCTGCTTGATGCCTATGTAATGTAATGTAACCTATGTGCTCTCCCTGGCCACTACCTCCACTCTCCTGCTGGTGGGCTCCCAAAGTGCTACTGCCAACACCTGGCACGCAACAGTTATGAATTAGGCCACACAAGATCAGCATCTGGTCTTAAAACCTATGAAATCTCTGTTTTTTCCCTCTCCTCTCCCTGCCTCCCACAACCTTTTCCTTGCTGTTCTTTTCTAAGAGAACCTGTGGGGTTCTTTCTTTCATGCCTTCTGGGTCCGGAGCCTCTAGGCTGCCACATCTGTGAGCTTTGCTCTGCAATGCAAAGCACTAAGTCTGCTTATTACTGTTATTATTTTTCCATGAAGCTGAGACACTCCTCCAGCATCCCTGTTTCAGGCTCCGGGGTGACTCCCTGCATCATGAGACTGATGAGAAAGTGGGAAGAAGTAAAACCAGAGGCTGTACTTGCCAGCCTGCTGCCAGATGGCAGTAGTATATGCCATGCCATCACCAAACATGCATCCTTACCTAAATTCACACCTTTAGGCGCCTCTGTCAACTCTGCTGGCAGTGCAGCTCTCCTTCCTCTGCAACTGGGAGATGCCTCTGGGGTGCTGGTTAAAATCTCACCAGACTCCCATCATCTCGACGAAGCGGGGAGGTGTATGGCTTTTCAGTCAGTGCAGAGAGGTGCTGTGAGGCATGGTGAAGGGCATGGCCCTGAGGGATGTCTGAGGCTTTCCCTGCAACCTCTTCTTTCCACTGCCTCTGAGGTTTCTGGTGCTGGGGCTGTCCTCTACTGCAACCTTAAATACAGACTTTGTAAGGACACTCCTAGTTTTTAAGAGTCCTCATGATCCTGCTGGGTTTTTGGAGTCAGGGGTGGATGCTGTTTGGGCTTGAGCAGGGGAAACCACATTGCTGAGGCCGTTCCTGACTGCATGAGCCCCCCAAAAGCTGTGTGTGAGGGGTTGCAGCAGCAGGGCTGAGGAAATTCCTTGTACCTCTGGCATTTCAAAGCAGCCTGGGGAAAGTGCCCCAAGGGTGTCAAGGGCATTGCCTCTCAACTGGAGGGAATTTGCAAAGGAAGCTGCAAAATGCCTCTTCCCCCAGCACAGAGCCCTTAAGGACCAGCCAGAGAGGTGCTGCAGCCACAGTGGCAGTAGGTAGCTGAGGAGCCAGAAGTTCCTAGCATCTGCCACGTGGCTTTTCCCTAATCCATTTTCTGTCAAGCACTTAGAGATGAGCACCAGCAGTGCACAACTGATGGCTCAGCACTGCACCCCCTTCCCAAGGGAGGGGTTTGCTCACACCAGTGGGGTGATTTTTATGCTCACTTGAACGTCAAACTTTTTCCTGCAATTAATTTTGTCCATGTAAAATACAATAAAAATTCATTCACAGTGGATTTATTTGTTGATGCTGATTTTTGCCACCTCATCAGTTTTTCATCAGAAAAAAAACCCATTAAAATTCAGCTCTAATGCCATAATAAACACACACAAATGTATATCACTTTAACATAGGACACCTATCGAATAGATAATGGGAATCTTCCCAAAGTGATAAATTTGGGAAGCAGGCAGCAAGTGATACAAAGTCCCATAATCTTATAGAGAAGCTTTAGTGACCACAGGCAGCAGCAAGGCAATGCTGTGATACACGGTCCCTCTCCCCGGATCTCCCCACTGTGTTGGTGGGACATCTCATGGTCAGGGGTGCCTGGCAGGGCTGACAACTTTGTGTCCAAGCTGTCACAAGACCCAAAGTGTTTGCAGGTTCAGAGCTCCTCTGTTCCTGGGACTTGTAAACACTTCACCAGTCCTGCGCCTGTGCCTGGCAACGCCTCCAGTTACCTCTCAGCTGTTGCCCTTCCCACCCCAGCTATATGAAGCCTTTCCTTAGCTTTGCAAATGGACTTTCCTCCACTTTTCTGATCTCTTGCTGCTCTGCTAAAGGAGTCTTAAATCACGCCATAGTAACCACTGTCTCTGGGGGTTTGGGGTTCAGCCATGGATTACGCCTGATAACTGTTGCTCATGCCAACCACAGTTGGCCAACAGCAGCATCACAGAAAATACATGTTGGTTCAGGAAACAGCTTGGGAAGAGAACATCTTGTCATTTCTAGAGATGCTGGGTCTATATAGGCTGTTTCACAAGGTAGGATATGCTAAATGTATCTGCTCCATATGAAATGCCGTGGGTGATCCCTGCCAGGCACAGCAGCCATCAAGCAGGGGCAGTTGCCACATGTCACAGAAATAGCTCAGATTCGTCTATGGCCAGTGGTGTGAGCAAGCTGGCTGATTTACCCACGCCCACATTCACCCTTTCAGGCTGCTCAGCTGGACATTTCCCAGGTCAAATTCTGTCCTCATGTCAATCCATGCAAGCCCATTAGTGTTAACTGAGAAGAAGTTCAACCCCAAATGCATAAGGGGCACAACAAATGCAATAGCCTGGGCTATAAAATCCCCTGCTGAGCTGTTTAAAGCCAGCCAGCAGCACAGGTGCTACACCTGCCTTTGAGGAGCCCACAGCCTGTGCAAGGGAAGACAGATGGGGGTCCCCACAGCATGGAGAAGCACTGAGGAGGGAGGAGCTCCCTTCCCATTAACCAGGTTGTTCCTCAGCAACAACAAATGGTTTGACAAAAACACAGGAAAGCAGAAGTCTGCAAAACTGCATCATGTATGGGTAGGAATGGATGTGAAAAGAGCAATGAATTAGTGGCAAAGTTGTTTCATACCCAGCTGGAAGAAAAACAGAAAGAAATGACTTCTGTTAACATCCTCTGTGTGTGTTATCCTCTGCTGGATAATAACATATTAGTATGTTAAAATACAGTACATGGTTTTCTTCTTCAGGAGATAGTCTGTTTTTCTGTTTTTTTAAAGGCCAGCTCAGTAAGGAGCAGTTTCCTACCATGCTGTTAATTTCTTTTAAGCTTTAGTAGGGAAGGATCCACACAGTAACCATCAGCTCCAAACTTTGGCGAGCTCCTCCATCTCTGTATTTGAACCATCACCACAGCTAACTTGGTGTCCACAGAAAAATAATAGAAAATTCAGCTTATTTTAACGGACATAGATAGGCCTCTCAATCTCCTGGACATAAAAGACTTCTCACAAATAATTGGTGGTGAATAATTGATGCAATTAAAATATCCACTTTTCCTACCCATGGGAGAAGATTGTTCATTCTGATTGCTTCAATGCTTTCCAGGGGATCTTTGATCAGCTTTGTAAAGCATACTGTACATTTCCATTTTCTGCTTCAGATAAGCTTTATCACTGGGCAAAGGGCTTAAGGAATTAGTTCAGCCCATGAGTCTGTCAGGCTTAGATTTCAGTCTAGGAAGAAATGGAATTTTTTTTAAATGTCGAAGCCTTCCCTTTAAGGGTCATGTAATCCTGCCATAGGTACCCCCCTTAGAAAAATAAGTGCGCTATAAAATGCAGTCCTTGGGTGCAGAAATAACAAAGGCCATCATGAGTGCAACTGCATCACATATTTGCTCTTGTCTAGTTTAACGATCCTGTTTGAGACTTTTAGGCCCAGCCACTAAATAAGCAGGCATGTGTACATGTGTTTTATGAATTATTATTACAGTAAAGGGAGTTCTTTGAAAGAGAGGGAAATTAGTTAGCTTAAATTCCTGCACATTTCATTTGAGAGTTGCCTTAAGGGTACTCAGAGCAACCAGATCTCAATTCTGCTAACATTCCCGTAAACTGCAATACTACATCCATATAAAATCATCACAAGGCATAACATCAGCTTTGAAAAATCTAATCTGGCTTCAAAAAAACATCTTCATCTGGCTTACTTGAGTCCCCAGTGCAATTTTCCAGTGTGGACTATTTTAGAGTCTTAAAATTCACTTACCGTGAGCTAGTGTGAAAAGCAGACTTCAGCCAGTTGTAAGCATACAAGAAAAGAATGAACTGAGTCCAGCAGCCAAAGCTCTTTTAAATTTCGGCCAGTACTCATAGAAGTACTTTCACATCTTCATTTCCACAGAAAAATGTGCACAAGCCAATATTAAGACAAATTATTGCTCTGGGTAGGCCCTGTCTCATATATGTCGAGCTGTTTCCTTCTTGTCAGCACAGAATCTGTAGGTCTTGTAGCTGTACATTATGCAATGCAACCAGTGTCCATCCTGCATAGCTCACCCTCTACCTGCTCGTTTCCCAAGGGAGCAATTAGATGTGTAGCATTTTGGTGTGGTGGGATTTTGTAACTGATATAAAGGACTGCCAGGAAAAGCAGCCAAAGTTCACGGGTTAATCGGACCTGTGGATCTGTGCAACAGATGTGAGCTAATTCAAATTAACAGTAAATCCAATTAACTTGAAATGAACTACATTATATTTGAGAAATAATTCAAATTAAATGACTCCCCATTTCCTTCCCTTTATGTTTTCTATTGGTAATGTTGCCACTTAAAGGTCACAATATTTTTTGAAGCCTTTTCATGAGGTTTGTTATTTTGCCGTTGCTTTTCAAATCCGACAGTCTACATGTGTAACAGTCTCTGCCTGCATGATCAATTCCCCTTGCCTGCAGACATCACTTCTTGTGCAGACAAGCATTTGAAACTACAAATTAGAAAATTAGATGCGATTGCTTCATGGCAGTCAAGGAAATGGCCATTTCATGCATGAATTCGAGGTTTTGCAAAGGTGAACACATGGACTAACATGGAGCGAGATGTGCTGAAAACGCCACCTGCAGAACATACACCCATATTGGTGGGGGCAGATTCTGGGACATTTTCTCCTGGCTGGAATATATTGCTGTGCCTGGGCTGCACAGCAATTGCATGATCTGCAATTGCAGTTAAATGCAGTATATTTAAATGACCATGTGCCATAGTCAGGTTTCTACACTGGCCTGTGGGGCTCATGGAGCTTTTAATAGCTTTGCAAGGACTTTTTTCTATGTTTCTCTTTGAATACAGAAAAGCAGCATTATTGTGCTGCATTGGGTCTGCTAGATCTACATCCATTGGAATGCAGCCTTTTCCAAGGAGGATATGCCCAATAACACTTTTTAGGTATCAGCTTAAGCTTGTCTTAGCCTTTATTTCACAAGGTATGCATTTGTTTGCTAATAGCAGCCTAGGATGATTTCTAGATTCTCCAACACGGCAGAGCCAGGGGTGATGTTTGTATAATTTTGACTACAGTACAAGCTGCCACTTCCACCTCCACCCCATGGCATGTGGCTGAATGCCTCCCAGCCAGACCTGATGGTAGCACAAGGGTAGCATCTTGCAGAGCCTAGCCTGTGCAAAGCCAGGCTCTTCCCTCATGTCAGTCTAACATGCCAGTCTCCCACTGGAGAGGGAACCCACACACACACCATCCTCAGCTTAATTCCCCAGAAGGCGACTGGTCCCTTCGCATCCCTCTCCTGTTCTTCTCTCCTTTAAGAATAGACAATTTGTTTCTTTTGTTTACTATTTGTAAATTATGCTGAAGCGTAATAGAGCTGCATTTATGGCAGCTATGCTGAGCAGCCATAATGATGGGCTGTGTTTTTCCTAACTGGAGACGAAGGAGCAGTGAAAGCTGGGAGACTAGTTCAGGTAATTACAGTGGGTGAGGAATTGGCTCTTAATCACAAGGCTTTCATTGCCTTTGTCCCACCTTGTATGAACACTGGGAGCCGGTGTTGAACTGACAGAAGAGCTTGTGAAGAATTAGCAAGGTTTACTATTTTCACCTGCTTTCCCAGCTCTCCACAAAGCTCTTCTCCAGGGTCCTCCTAAACAACCCTTGCCTGGCAGGGAAGGGAGTTGCACAGGGGCTCACTGGGGTTGCAGGTGGCTGGGAAGCAACCGGGCACGGTGGCAGCATTAGTGCTGCATCGCTGGCTTGGAGGCTGTTCAGCCGCTGTTTGGCACAATAGAAGTAAAAAAACGCTTTTATCTTGCTGGCCAGAGATTGCAGGTCAGTGGCATGAGCTTTAAGCTTCTTTCTGGACTGGGGCTAGAGTGGTTAATGCTACAAATGCCATGTTAATACCTTCCAGTTGCTCATAACTGATCAAACTTGGAGTAAATATTTTACAGAACACACTTGAGCATCACTGTAAGTGAGCTCCTAATCTGTAGTCCAGGAATGTATGTGGAAAAGTCGGCACAGAGACTCTTAAAGGCTGATGGTTAGCAGTAATGAGAGATGTGCTTTACTCCTACCCTGATGTCAAAATAAATCATGTGTTCCAGAATTTTTCCTGGTTTCTTATCTATCTTATTTAGCCTGTTTTGCTAAAACAGATTAATATTTCTGCTTACATCTGTATGAGGACAAAGCCACAACCTACAGGTTTGCCAGAATTTCCTGGCTCGGGAACGCTTCCCAGTGGGTGCAGTTTGGGCTGAGAGTGCCTGCCTCTGGCTTTTGCAGTTCTGTGTACCAAGGAGGCATTAGCGCTGGTAACACCTGGGGTGTGCGACTGGGCTTCACGGGCAGGAATCCAAAATTTGGCTGTAACTTGAATTAGACAACCCCAAATTTCTGGGGGCAACTTACACCAGTCACACATTACTACATATAGTGTCTGTGTATATGCAAATATGTTAACGCATGTGCACAGATTAAATGCCAGAATTTATATATATTCTCTAAGCATGCACATATTTTATTTTGAGGTTGCATGCACTCTTCAATCAAACAAAAACCAACAGGGATGTCTTACTGGGAGAACCATGATGGAAGCACACACAGGATGCCAGAGACAGAGTAAAATTACCTTCTAAGCAATTCAAGTCTTCTGGAGGTTTGCTTTACGCTGTAATTTAGCATTTCTGGTGTAAGCAACTCAGTCAGACCGACATTTAATTTCGATGGTTTGGAACCGTGGAGCCACTGCAGAGCTGGGAATTGCTGGCTGCCACCAAGTCTGGTCCAGCCTGCTCCAGCAGCCAATTTCTGCTGTTGGCAGGGGATGAAGACTCCGACATCCCTTCTCCCCAGCTGCAGGACTAGACAGCACACATCCACAGGCCACGTGGCTAGGGAGCTCCGCAGCGCTGCCAGGTAGAGTCCCTGAGCAAACAGGGTACCTGGCATCAACAACACCTTTTGGACCAACTGATTGTTAAGCTTTCCCACATAATTATTAGTGCACAGGTGGTAATTATTAGTAGCAAGTAATTATTAAATTAGGCTTGAAAACCTTGTTGTGCCAGCTCCTGAATCAATACACCCGAGGAAAGGTGTCCCTGCCCCAAGTTCTTACAGCCTTGTTTGGTGACTGCTCCCAGGGTGTGGCCAGAAAAACACAAAATATGTTTCAAGCTTTATAGTTCAGGGGAAATTCTGTAATAAGCAGTTGCAAAACCCATGTGTCCCACAGCCATTGGGTACCATGGCTTACAAAGGTGAGCTGGTGGAGGGTAAGTTTGCAAAAAGCCTTGCAAACAAATTTTGGGAAGGCATCCCACCTTGTAACAGACTTAAAACAATGCAGGGGTTCCAAAAGCAACCTGACATGAACAGTTTAATCTCAGCTTTAGGTTCCTGCTTGCTCCCTGCAACCAGCAGATTGCTAAGCCATCCTCCATTACTATCCCTGCAGGGAGATAAGCACATCCAATGTTTTGAAAGAAAGTGTGTAAAGCATTACTGCAAAATACTGCGAGACTAGGTGATGACAATTAGGTGAAAAGTATCCTTTCACTGCATCCAGCCTGACTGGAATTGTTTCTTTGCAGTCACAGGGTGGATTAAGGAGGGGGTTTGGATTACATAGCATTGCAGTCCCAGGGGACTACTTGTTCAAAGTTATCTTCATATAATCATTGCAGTGTACAGTGTAAAACAAGAAAAGGATTTCAATCCATTTCTGTCTGGATAGGTTTCCCCATCACAGAAATCACCACTAAAATTTCTAAGTAAACAAAGTATCCCACTACCACTGGGATAGACAGCAGCTTTTTCTTGGGCTATTATTAAAGACTATTGACAGGCTAAGAAGGGCTAAACCATCTTGCATGATGGCTTAGTGTGGCACATATAAGGGCTTGGAAAGTCAGCCTGAGGGGGGTAACCCCACTTAGGATTCATTTGGGGGGCTGGATTGGTCCACACTCTACTTAGGCACCTACAATGATGGCCATTTGCAGAGTGAGTGGCCCTTTCCTTTTGGGGTCAGGATCTCCTTCTCCTCTGATACCTGCGTTTCAAGTGAAGATCATAAAATGGCAAATCCCCTTGAGGTGTGTGTTTGTTGGCCAGTTGTGAAAACCCACCTGAGCAGGAGCAAACCAGACACATGGGGTGCCAGTATGAATCCTGGAAAGACGCCGTTGTGAGGTCATTTTGCAGGCCTGCTCAGTCAGAAAATCCATTTACCTTCTGCTCTGAAGAAACACTCATGATGTTTGGGTTGCTCCCTTAAAGCTTTGCCTTAGTTTATGAAATCTACTATGTTATTTTGCCTGAGATCGTTTGTCCATTAAACATCAATATCATTATTGTCGAAGTAATGGCATTTAAAAGGTATTGCCCCAGGGATGCCAAATTAGATCAGGGTCACTGCTGTGCCAGGCACTGTATGTGCGCAGAGATAGCTGCCTGGCTGGGAGGACTTCAGACTCTTTTTCTCTTAACCTATTCCTACCAGACCTTCAGACACTTGTTGAGGACTGATGACGACTGTGGTAGGTACTGTCAGCATCTGGCTGACCACAGTGGGGTAAAAATTGCAT
Organism: Phalacrocorax aristotelis; assembly: GCF_949628215.1. NCBI lineage: Eukaryota > Metazoa > Chordata > Aves > Suliformes > Phalacrocoracidae > Phalacrocorax > Phalacrocorax aristotelis. Next base: position 102,153,007 of record NC_134277.1, on the reverse strand, counting down.
GCAGCTGTGAGGAGGCGGAAACTCCCTTGCAGACTCATAGAGCCCATGGCACGTTGCTTTAAACATTCAGCCTCAGCCTGGCCAAAGCTACAGCCAGGAAGGTCAAGTAAATGCATTTCAAGGGCACAACTAAAGCACCATGGAGAACCCTGTCTGCTGGGGTGAGAAGATGGTTCCAGAGTGAAGCACTTGAGCTGTGACAGCTCCAGCCACAGCACCTGAAATTCAATCTGTTATGGTGCAACTGCTCTTTATAAAATATAAAGGGGAAATTCATTTGGCCAGTGGAAGTATCCTCTGTCCCTCTAACCACACAACACTTTTCTTCTCTGAGCAAACACCTTTTTTGCTCTTTTCTTATGCTTCTCTCCTTCACACTAGGGAAGTGGTTAATGAACCAAGGTCTTTTTTTCACAGTATTATGGAGGACTTATTCCTGAATTGGCAAGAGGATGCACCAAGGACATAGGCAGGCATAGTTTCTACAGCATCCACAGACCAGTCTATTACCTGTTACTGGGAGTAGGGTTAGTGGAAACAAGTTGACCTGCTTCCTTCACCTTGCACTATGATGATATAAAGGCATACCCACTGCAGAATACAAAAGCCAAAATACAAAATCTCTCCCACTTCATCTGAGCCCTCTCTGTGCTAAAAGGATTCAAAGGCCACAGGTTCACCATGACTTTGAATATCCTTTGACTGCTATTAATCCTTATAGTGTAATGGTTGGGGACACTGGGGGGTGGGATGGGACAGATGACACTCCTCACTGATCATACACAGCTGTGTTGTTCAATCCCTGCAGAGGTGTGCCTGGAGAGTCAGCCATGACACTCCACCTCCTGCAGGGACCATATAGGGGAAGGAGAGAGCTAGGCAGACAAAATTGTTCTACCTTAAAATGGCCCCTAAAGCATGCCCTGGATCAAGGTAGTTTGTGGCAGGTAAGTGGCTCTGAAGGGCCAAAGTTTAGTTGACAAAATTTGTTTCCTCTCTTCAAAAAAGTTGCACTGAGCAGAAAGCTCAGAGGCAAAACAGGTGTCAGATACTAACAGCAGTTACCATTTTTCCAGTTAACAATGCTCACTGGTCCTAAGCCAGACTTTTAGACAGTGTGAGCTAGCCGTTCATAACATTTGATAATATTAGTACCCTATCTTAAATCCCAGGTTGTGGTAACAATCTAAAACTATTTATTACTCATTTCCATTCTGTTACTTTTAATTAATTTGGGGATTCATGAATGTACCTTCTCTTCATTCTTAGAGGTGCTGAGGTGCTCTTGCTGCTGTGTGGCACTAGCTGAGGAGCCAGGGTATCTCAGGCTTCAGTTACTCACATCTCTGAGTTAATCTGCCCTGTAAAACTGCCCTGCTATAAGTAACTTATTTAGCTGTACAAAAGTAGGGGTGAAGGCATATGGGGAAACTCAGGCTACTTCAAAGTCTTTGGCCACCGCCTTTCACTTGTAGGGCTGTGTCCATGTCTCCTGCAAGAAGTGCTTCACCCTGATGTACCAGCTCTAGCACCTAAAGCCAAACCAGTGATGAGCTTCTCAGACCATCTGCTCTCAAACGTCCATGCCAAGGCTACCTATGGTGTTCATAGCAAGAAGTTGCTATTCTGATAAGATGGAAACAGAAGGTCTCCATACTTGTCCATAGCTTTGCTCCTAGAGTGCTTAGTTTCACATGGACTTCTGTAGGGCAGGGTACCAATTCCCTGGGCTCCGTACATTTGCTTAGCTATGAATTCACAGAAAAGGCTAACTAAGCCAGCACTGCTTTTCTAACTATAAGCTTCAGCTCTTCAGGGTAAATGTTGCTTAGCCACAGTATCACAGACTTAATAGGCTAGTTCAGTTAGCTGAGTCCTCTCAAGGCAGAGCAACCAGAATGGCAATTAAAGGACGCAGTTTGCCTTCAGAGCTATTTAGATGCTTCTCTGCTGGGCAGCCATCGAGAACAGCGCACACATGGTAAAACTCACTTAGCAAACCAGGAAAGGTCATTGCAGCAAATGAGGCAGACGCATGTGAGGCATTTGCTTTCCTGTGGCTATTTGCCCTGGCACCTGAGCAGAAGCAAATGCATCCTTGCTGATAAGCATAGGCTTGCTGTGTAACATAATTACTTTATGGAGGCTCAGTGTGCCTTCTAGACAATTTCTGTCTCTGGTCCGTGTGAGCCCTCTCTGGTAGCATTAACACACCTTGTATGTAAATGGCTGCAATACACTCTTGGAAATAATTATTTGCTTACTTTTAATGACACTTACTGATAAATAAGCAGATGCTAATGTTGCTGTCAACATAATGCCAATGTGAATGTTTAACTAACTCACTTAAGTGTAATTAACTGGTGGCAACTGGGTGAAGGAACTTCCAGTATCCCTTTTAAAGACAAAGACTTCAAACCAGACATAAGTACTAGAGGCAATAAGACTGGCTTGACTGACTGTTTGCACTCAGGGCCAGGACAGCTGCTTGGAAAGGCAGCCTGGTCTCGAGGCACTCCTGGGAAGGAGAGCAGCCTGGAGCGTGCTGCTTCCCGAGGAGCCCCTAATGAGGCTGCAAGCACCCCATGGGGATATTGGCTGGACATTGCTGGCCTAGAAGTCACTAAACCTCTCCAATTGCTTTCTTGCCTGTAACCTAGAGATAAGGTTTCTGCTGTGACAAGTGCATAGGAGATGCATAATTAGACTTCCAGTGGCACATGGGCAGTGCAGTTTTGCTTAGTATATAAGATTGAGGTTGACTGAACCCAGCCTTTTCCAACCAGTATCTTAGCCTAGGGATATCCCTTAATCATACCTTGGATGCCATAGTCTAACTGCTGACAATGCTATATTAGTGCTATTTGATTCTCATGTTCTTATGTTGTGTACACTGAAAACCAGACATTTCAAACCACAAAGCACACCCGATGTAAATAAGAAATATAGTCACTAGCATGAAACAGCTGACAATATGCAGTACAACTGAAGCATATGAAGAGCACAATAAACCCAGACTATAATAAAGGGCTAGCAGGAGCCAGGAACAGGGTCCTCTGCACCTGAGGGACAGGAAAACAATTCATAAAGAGAAAAAATGGTTATAGATAAGAGCTTTTTCTACCAAAGCAGGTCTTCCACTGGTCTGCAAGAGATGAAGTTCAACATGGGTTAACTGAACAACATGGACCTCTCAAGGAGTTAGGAGATTAGCCATCAGAACAGGTCTAGATGCATCTGCTGATTATTGAAGGCTGATGACCTCAAAGTATCAGGAGGCCATCAGCTATATCATATGAAAAATTTGGGCAGTGATGGTGGTGATCTTTGCTTGAAGGTTTGATTAGGTGGCAAAGCTTCCAGGAATGCCCCTTCTGATTACTCTTTTTTATTCTTGATTTACTGTTATAGGGAGAGCAACTATTCTCCTAGGTTAAAGAAAAAGTGACCCTGTTCTGCTGTCTTGGCGAAAAAACTTTTCTGTCTTTAAAACTTTCTCAAGGGTTGGTGAAGGCACTGAACAGCTGAAAGTCATGTTGTCTGTCTCCCTGTTTTTTTGGTTGGGTTGTTTCTTTTCTTTTTTTTTTTTTTTTTGCAGAGTTACGCTTTACTATCATCTCCTCAGTGTTGCGTGTGTTCATTGCAAGGCTGAGAAAAAAAATTTTATTGCAGACCTTTTCCCTTTCCTTGGCTATATACCTCCTTTGTGAACTCACCTCTCTTCCAGAAAACTAACTGGAATCATCTAATTGAGTAAATAGTAGGTATTTGAAAGAAAGGAGGCTTATATCACACAGTATATGCTTCTGTGGTCTTTCATACTTCCTCTACACTGTGTAATAAGGTATTTTAGGGAAGCATTAGGCCACAGTTCTAGAGCAGAAAAGTTCCTGGAAAAAATATCTTCTCAAAGGGAGTGGTTGTGGTAACTTATAGCGCTAGTTGCAGAAACTATGTTTGCACCAGAGCCTCTGCCAATCTGACAAATTCCAAACAGTGGAATTATCCCTATGGGAAGTGAATATTTTTTTTCCCGTATAACTTTCCCCGTGGTTCTTCTTTTAGGTTGTTTAAACTGGAAAAACATTTTGATCAACCAGTGCTGGTGGGAATTCTTTCTACCCTCATATGCTGTACCCCCTGCAGAGACTGGGCAGTAGAAGAGGAGAATGTGGAAGGCAAAATAAACCTAGATCACAATAAAAGGACCAACAGGATCCATGCACAGGGGCCTCTGCACCTGAGAGAGAGAAAAATGATCCAAAAGGCAAAGAATTAATTCCATTCAACTTCTTGCATGGAGAATGTCTTCATTTTATTTTTTCTTGTTTGCACAGACGTCTTCACACTTACCTGTCAAAAGGCTTGCTGTGCAAGATGAGTAGAAATGTAGTCAATCCTGAGTCCAGAAAATCACTGTGATCTTTATCACTTTCCCAGTTAATTCTGTGCTGATAATGGCTTGTGTCTCACTGCACAAAAACTTAATCTTGTATTGAACTGTTGCTCAATTCTGCCCGCCTTCCCTGAAAGACTAACACAAATAATTCCTTCTAGGTGGAACAACCCATTGCTTGCTTAAGGTCTAAGTCCTGCAAACATCTAAGCTTGTATTTATCTGTGCTCTGGTTCCCCATCCCATTGCTGTCAGGAGAGCTGGACAGGGAAAATGAAGAATTTATGTGCACTGTAGCAATACTATGTTTTGCCCTTGCTTTTGCTATCAGTCCTGGCTCTCCAGAGTGCCTGTGAAGGCAGGAGACTGTCCAAGCATAGATGATCCATGAAATAAGTTCTGAACAGTTAAAGGGAAGCCCAACTATGTATCCACGGCCTCTGCTTTCAAATGCTGCTTTTAACAGTGTAGCTAGAACTGTTTAAAAAAGCAAAAGTTTTTTTTACAAGAGGGAGGATTTGTGTCAGAAAGATTAAATCACTCAGCAAAGAGGCACAAGCAAGCTTGCTTACAGGAGGTTTTCATTCTGCCCTTCCTCCTGGGGCACAACTGCTGCAGAGAGACAAACACTTTAATGCCAGCTGCTGATGGGAGAAGGTCAAAACCTTTGGCTCCAGAGGGAAGGCTCCCAGGCTCACTGCCTGCAGCAGAACAGGGAGGCAAAGGCCGCTGAAGTGGTTGCTTCTGGCATGGTTTATTTGATATAACAGAAACTTAGAAAACACATGACACAGTCACAGGCCATGTTAATACATGTGGGGGGAATAAGAAAGTCATGGAGGCTGTTGACCATCAAGGTATCCTTGTGCATGTCTGACAGCAGATCATGATGGAGCTGACTTTGCTTTGTCTCAGGCATATTGGCAGACTGTTGGAGGGTGAGGTTTAGGGATAAACCTGGAATTAGCCCTAATTCCTCTAAGGAAGCTGGTGTCACTTAATCTTTGGGGGCCTCTTGGTTTTGTTTTATGTTGGCTGTTCTGCTAAATCAGGTAATGCAGTGGGCTTCTCTCACTTGGAGGTTTTACTTATTTAGTCAGCCTAGGTCTCCCTGTAGCAGAAGTCTTCCTTCTTGGGTCAAGGGGGCTGAGTTGCTGCCCTTCTCCCCATTGTGAGTGACCACAGATCCCAGGCCAAGTGAGTGCATGGAGTGCTTTGTGCCAGGATGAGGAACAGTTGTAAAGGGCTGGGTGTGGAGCTGGGAGCTGCCTGCCTCTGCTTGGGACCCAGAGCCAGGCTGCGAGCCTGAGGCCTGTGTCCTCCTAGTGAGGGTCAGAGGAAGGTGCAGGGAGGTATGTGGTGACATAAAGACAAGAAACACCAAAAGCTGGGGAGGGACAATTGATGTCTGGCCTTGGTCCTCCTTGCTCAGTGTGGGGGTGTAATGCCAGCTTCATCGGACTGCCAAAAATAGAGTGTTGGGACGCTCTTCAAGTGGTGATCAATCTAGGGCTGCCCAAAACAAAGGAAGTCCATCCTTGACATGGGCATGGTGCTGTAGAGCTGCTCCTCCCAGGCTGCATTATTTGCCCCATGCAGACACAGATGCCTTCTTGGCATCAGGAATCTCTTTCCCTGGAGGACTTTGCTTTTGTAGAGCACTAGAAGCATCATTAGCAAACCATGGGGGCAACTCCCATGGAGCTTAGTCACCTACCAGCTTTGTCAGAAATTACTATACCCAGGAGAAGGCAGCCACAATATAGCTGCAAATATGGTGTGATGGGCATGTCCTGAATGTACCTTTCTATGTCAGATGTAAGGAACCTTTACAAAGTGACACAGAACTCATCAACAAATTTAGTGCCCAACATAACTTGTCAATATTTTTGTAATCATTGAAAAAGAAGCTGGTCCATAATCTTAGCTTTTATTAAAAATAACTTACAGTACCTTTGTCATAAAGACACTTAAAAAAATTTCTTTCTTCTGCTTAAAATATTCTACAGAAACACAGCTTGCTTAAACTCTTTGTGGCCAAAAGCTGTGTTTAGGAAGCTCTTTTTCTCCCTTCAGAGCAGAGACTGAATTGGCAGGTGGAGAAACCACTTAATTTCTGAGTTTTTGGAACAATATTGCCTGACAGAACTAGGCTCTACATTTTCACCTTCATCATTTGCAATAGCTGGTCATTCGTGTCATTATAGGAGAAGCAGTGTGCTACAAAGCCAGACCTTATACTTAATCTGCATCAGTGGAAATGTCCCTAAAGTGGACAAAATGGTAGAGAGCTGGGCCTGTGAGTGCAAGAAAGAAGCGTTTGGCCCCTCTATTCTGTTTGTCCGCTCTCCACAGATCTGCTGTGTTGCTGCTTCCAGAGGTGTGGCTGCACCACGCCACCAACACTTCAGTGCAGTACCAGGAAACAGCCTCGAGCCAACTGTGGCATGGCGTTCAAGGGGAAGAGTTCCGTGAAGACGAAGAGCATGGCCTTGGAGACACTGAGCATTGCCCGCACTCCCCTTCCCCTTGCCGGCGCATGAAGCACAGGCACACATGCTTAGGGAGCTCCCCACCGCCCGGGACAGACCTGCTGCTGAGGTCCAAGGTGGGCGAGCTCGTGGTCCATCCCCAGAAACAATTACTCCTGCAGTTCAGCTCAGTTTAATCTCCTTAATCATTTCCTCAGCTGCCTGTTGGAACCACAGGGAACAAAGCACCTTTTATTTTTGCTAGGAGCTGATGAAGAATTGTGTCTTAATTACAAACATCTACCCTGGAGGCAGACAGATTACCTCTCCAGCCCCATTTTGGCATGGAAGCGTGTGCTTCCAACCACATTGATCCCTCTATGGGAACCACATTCAGCTGTGTTGCCTTCTGTTTGCTGTTTGCTTTTTAAACTGAAGAATACATAAATACAGATGTTCATTTAAAAAAAAAAACAACCCACAGCACAACAAAACTGATTGTGTATATATTATTGAAAATCTATATTTGATATTTTTCCTGTGGCCGTATCTTTTCTCTCATTTCCTTCAATACTCCATTCAATTATTTACATACCATGTTTAAGACTATCAATCTACCTGCTGATACGGATATGGATTATGTTTTAAACTGCTCATTCATAGCGGGTACAGCTTGCTTGAAAAACAGTCCCACTGAATTTCTTTTGGACAGTGGATGTTAAGACAGTACTCTCTGGTACTCAGTTCAGGCTCAAGTATTCTGTGAGTAGGGGTACTGTCCCTCAAAAATAATATTTATTAAGTTGAAAGCCTTCTAGGGCTTTTTCATACATGATGTTGGGCAATTCAGTTCTTTACACTAACTGCGCAACTCAAGACACCGTGGACCACTGTGGTACCTGAGCCTGGGATCTGCTCCAAAGGCATCGGACCCAGGTCTCTGCAGTAACCTGTCTGTAACAGTTTAAAGTACAATGCAGATGTCTTTTTTTAGGTTTTTTTTTTTTAAATATTCAGGCTGACCTAATAAGAAAATCCTAATTCTGAAATAAAGTTAAATGAGCCCAAATACTCCATGTACTAAATCAGTCGAAAGGGAAATAAGGCTCTAAGTTTACCTTTCTGTTTATTTTAAGACCATATGCAAAGATGAGCGACAGGCAGCGGCCCCATGCTGTCGGTTCAATAAACCAAGTCATTGTGCGTCTTATCACATTTAATTAAGGCCTGAAAAATAACACTTGTCATGTCTGTGCTCATTTGTAATTAGCACGTCAATCCTTTCTGCTTAACTGGCTGCCAGTCTGAAAGTCTATAGCAAGCCACCATCCAAAACACAGATTTTTGGATGCTGTTGGCTGTGAAGTCTTTTATGCCCCTGCTGAAAGAAGAGGTGCCCTCCCTCGCGTTCTTCATAAATATTCCTGACTCTTCTTGCCTCTTCTATTGTGTCTTCCTCATGCAGGATTTGATTATTCATTTCTGAAAGCAATTTTAAAACATCTGGAAGCAATTACCTTTCTTTCAGGGTTTTTTTATACCTGACTTTTTTTTGCACTTCAATCAATTTCATTTAGGCACCAGGGACTCTGAAGAACCCCTTGCTGTGTATATCCCAGCACGGGTGAAATAAAACATCAGACTTTGCTTGTTGCCATAGGGCAGGCTTTATTTTAGCTTAAACCTTAACTGACATTCTCAGGCCTAATTCTGCCTCCCCCATGGGCTCCTGTATGGGGAGTATTGGCCAGGGCAGGCTGTGAAAGCCTGGTGGACCTCTGTGTACTTGTCCAACAAGACCCGTGAGTCCTGAACCAAAAAGGATTTTATTAATTCACTATTTTCTTCAGACGTCCTGCCAGGGAGGTTGCTCTGTGGCTTCTGTGGGGACCTGTCCCACAGGTCTTCTGGGGACATCTTCATTATAGCCCCCTCTCCCAGCATGACATCTCCTATTGAATCAATAAGGGGATATTTTCAGCTGCATCTGTGCAGGTCACCCATAACTTCTCTCCTGATTTCCAGGACCTGGTGCTAATAACCCCCAAGGGGGAAAATGGCACCAGCTGTTTGCACCCTCAGAGAATGAGTTACTCCAAGCTCATTGTCTGGGGTCCTGGGTACCACAACAATCCAGTCAGTGCAAGGTCCCACGCTTCTTTTCCAGGCCATAGCCACCATCAGGAGTTTCAGATGAAAGTGGAGGACATGCCACTGCTGCCCATGAGAGGAAGTTTCTGAAGGCGCTGAGTGCTTTGGGTTGTATCCTAATACAGGAGCGCTTGTAGCCCTTCTCACATGACTCCCTGTCCATGGCTGCCTGATTCATCAAATGGCCTGGCCAACAGACCTATCAAACATCCTCTTGCATGAGCCCAGCCTGGCCAACATACCCTGCTTGCAAAACCTCTGGTCCTGCATGACTCCTTGTGCACCAGGGCTGGCATGGAAAGCTAACAGCACATTACACTGGAGCCCCAAATGCTGCAGGGAGCATTTTTGACACCTGTATGTGTCCTCAGTAACTATTCTCATCTTTATAATTCTCTACATTTTGGTTTTTATTTTAACTGTTCCTTAATGCATCCAATAGAAACGATTAAATAATTCAGGAGGAAAATTTATATAAAATTGCTGAGAGATTATTGCTGAAACATGTAATTTCTTCCTATTGAACAGACTAGGCTAGACAAAGGGAAGAGTATTTTCATTTAAAAGATTGCAAACACTTCTAACTTTCAACCACAGAAATGGTAGAAGGGGAATAATATATGATACACAACTCATTCTCTAAAAAAGTCACTTTTGTTTGAAAAAACAACTGATGCTGCATTGTTTGGGATTATTACTTAGTTTTTCTGTTGATCTATTTCAGTGTTTTTTTTCTTTTATTAAAAAATTTTTGGAAGTTTTAAAATATACTCATTCTGACTGATGGAAAAAATGCACCTCAAAGCATCGTATCTTTACATATGTGTGTATACACACTTATACTCATATACCCAGTAAGTGCATACATTATAACACACTTGTATATGTATACATTTCAGTATGCTTCTAGATGCAAAACCACGGGGAAAAATCCTCTCATCTTCTTGTCAGCTCTTTGTGTCTTTGACACATGTTTCTAATAAAGCAAAACTATGCAAAGGGTTAAATACCAGTTCTGATGGAGTCAGCGTAGCTTCTGCCATTAAGTTCTTGTAAGGCCAGAACTGTACTCCAAACCCTGCCCAGACCAAATGAGCAGAAATGTTAACATCACAAGCTTTCCATGTGGGTTTGAATTCAGTGCTGATACCAAATAATACATGAACACGCCCCCATCCCTTTCTGAATACTATTAACAGCTTGAAAGGATCGTCTCTAATGTTACTAGAAAGAGAGAAAATATTTGAACTAATAATTTGCCATTGCCTTTGTCTTGTATTTACTGCAATTGCAATATATATATATAAAAAGATAATTTCCTTATTTGCATATTATGTCACTTGAACACTTCTATACAATGCATTAAATATGACTCTCTAGCTTTACAGAGCAAATATCGCTAGATTGAGGGTAACACAGGGCACTTCACAAAGTGTCTGAATCCAGAAGTTATTTGGAAAATCGCTGCTGTGTACCGAAGAGTGTCATTCTCTCTCTGCCTGCTTTTTGCTCCCCTCCTTCGATGCGAACAGTTTGGGGGTTTCATTAGAAACTTTTCTGCTACCCATCATAGTTTCTGAAATGGTTCATGTGTTAAAGCTAAAGGGAGACAGGAGACGTTTCCCTCCTCGTGTTTGGAGCGGCCTCGGCATCGGTTTTGCCTGTGGAATGCAGGGGTACATCTGCTCCACATCAAAGCTCATTCCACATTTCTCTGCCCTCTGTCATCCTGTATTTGCAGTACATTCTCCTCTCTTTACTTAATTTTCCTTTCCTTTTTTCCATTCTTGGCAAGCTTCAAGGACACTGGAAACTTCACCATCGCATGTGTTACAAAAACAAAGAAGAATAAGTCTTTGTTATTTGAGGATCATCAGAACAATTTCTGATGAATTCTCAGCACCCTTGCATGTGGCCTGGTTTACTAATGCTGTTATTGATATAATTTCCAATACAAACTCTCTCCATCCACTGTTTATTTTACTAAGTTTTGATGAGCTTTGCTGTAGATCTCCAGATGGATTGCAGTTTAGATTACAAAGGTACCTTCAACCCTGCAACAGCAAACTTTGCTCTGTAAAATGTAAGTTTTTCTTTTGTTTACAGTGCAGAAGGTGCCAAAATCCACAAAAAAGTGTGACAAACCTTCATAAAGGTTAATTCATCAGCATAGCACACGTTTACTAAAATGACATGCTGCTGAGCTCCCCGCTAGCGTAGTGTGTTCCTCATAGAAGAAGCATATGGGCAGATCTCGCAGTATTTTTCTTGCAGGGATGGAGCCAAAGCATTATTTGACTCTAGCTTAACTAACCCATGAAGCAGCAAGTGGTCAGAATACATTTGAAATGCCAGATAAATTTGTTGCCTGGTCTGCTCCTGGGTTGTGGTCCTCTGACCATCTGCACTGCATGGGGGATATTGAGATCCCAGTGTCCCTTTTGGAACAAGCTCTCTGATTTCCCCCAGGACAATGTCTGTAGCTCATCTGCTAAAGGACTTACCCCCATGGGGAACAACACTGGGACTGTACTAAGTTCTAGTCCCTCTCACCACCCAGCACTTTGTACACTCAGGCTGCTCTTCATGACACATGTTAGAGTGTGCAATGCAGAACTTCAGCATATTGCTTTTAAAACCACCACTCTGGTTGTAATACATCCATTTCAGGTGTGCTGAACAGAAAAATAAAGGCATTTTTGGCGTGCCTCATTGGGCACAATAGAGCCAACCATGTACTTTGCAGGGCAGGTGTCACCAGGCTGCACTGAGGGTTGCTACCATGAGTCGCATGGATAAGTCCTTCTCTGTGCCACTTGGCCTGGGCACTGGGGATCACATCCTGCTGTAGATGCTGTTGTGGCTGCAGACATATATTTGTAGATATTGAAAACTGCCCCACCAGTGACACCAGGCAGCATTATTCCTTCCTGTTGCACAGTGAAATACGTAACAGCCCTGAGCATCAATTTTGCTGAGTTATGAGTGAACTTGGCTTCCGTGGCGGGCACACAGGCAATCAGAAAAGCTCTGAACATCCTCCCTAACAAGTTACCCCTGCTGAAGGTTGCAGTGTGCTGGATTGGTTTGCTCCCTGTATTTCCAATGAGTCTTTCTGTACCAGAACGCAACACCGATGGTCACAGCAGGCCAGTAATTAGGTCTGCTTGTAAAATGCTCTGAGAGTATAAGATCTTTTTCTTCTCTTCACACAAACGAGCTTGCTCATCCGTAACTAATTCCCAAATGCCTTCACTATTTGTCCCCAGCTTCCTTATCCCTTATACAGATTCTGCATGCATAATTTACATAAATTTGAGACAAGAGAAGACACAATTTTAGTTTTACACAAGCTCTTGGATTAGACTTTGGCCATAGGAAGTTCAAGACCAAAGGCCCAGAAATGTCAGCTGGGTCCTACTTCATCTTGCCCATCTTTTATCCTCTTCAGGCTTTTTAACAGCTAGGTCTCTCAGAAAACAGACTTGAGCCCTGGTCCTTTTTCTTTCCCTTCTGCTGCCTTTCTTGTCCAGGAAGGCCACTCACCAGTTTAGCACTTGATCAGCCTTCAACAGCTTAGCCACTGTGACAAGGACCATTGCAGGGCTGAGGCCACTGTAAAGCTGGAATGGAGGAGAGTCTGTGGTTCTTCCAGGATTCATCGGTGGTGTGCTTTTTTGTAATCCCTATCTGCATTACATTTTGTGCCTCATTTTCCCGTCTGCTTTTGTTTTCCATAAAATATAAATGCCGTTGTGCCACCACATTGTTTTTCTTGTCTGTCATTAGACACGGGGTAACTGGTGAGAATCCATTGTGGGCATTCACTGAGCCTCCTCCGATCTCCTTACTTCCCTGCCTTCGAATTTTGGGAAAAGAATCCCTCCCATTCCCTTGTGCCTATAAAGAAACATTTCAGTTTTAATCTTGCCTTTTAGGTTGTTCCGCTCTCCATCCCACTGCTGGTTTCACAGAACAGAAATAGTTGGAATATGCCATCTATGGGCCTGAGGAAGGCTTGCAAGCTTTAATAATTGGTTATACAAGGCTGTTCTGCTATTTAAAGAGGGAGGCAAACTGTATATTTCATTAAAGAAGTAATGGCAATGTTTGGAGGAACTCCCAGCCCTTGTCTTAAACCACTCCCATTCTAAATAAAAACCTGCATGGCCACACAAGTACTTCCTGTTAAGAAGCAAATATTGATTGTGTCCTATTCAATAGCACTTTACTCCGGGGATACAGAAGAAGAGCAGGGGAAAAAAAACTTGCCTGATTCTTTTTTTGCTAAAGTATTAATGTGTTGTTCATAGGGTTTTACAGCTGGCTTCACACGGCTCCTACCGAAGTCCTGGCTGCTTGCCTAAGACCAGAGTTGGAACTTTCTGTTACTCCTCTCAAAGTCATGTTCAGGGTTAAACAAGGCTCATTCATCTGCCAGCACCTTTTTAAGCAAAACAGTGTTTCGTCCAATAAAAGGCTGCAAGATGAAGACCTCAGATACAGCTAACGGGTCTGTGCAAAGAAAGCTTTCCCTGTAAGTGCACAGCACAACAATCTCAGTAACTGTATGTTACCAAACCTCAGCGGCAGTAAGAGGTATTAAGGAGGGGACAGACATATTCTTATTCATGAGGCTGGATTCACTGCCTTTCACACTGGAGCTGCCCAAGGATCAGCAGAGCCAGAATCCAGCTTTGATGCATAGTGTGCTCTTCAGTGACAAACCAGAGGAGAACAGAGGATTTCAGGCATGCAAAGTAGTGCTCCACATGATTTGGGTAATTACCTATGTGCATGCTTTTAGTCCATGGTAATTTGAGGAAACCCTCCATGAGAGATAGTTAGCTGATCAACTCAAACCTCTTGAAATTTGTCCTGAGCTTAGAACATACACAGGGACATTAATTATGTACAGGCATGATCTGTGGTCAGCTCTTAACATCTTTGGGCCTGCACTTGCCCACACCATCCTGGGCCCAAATTCTGCCCTCAGTAAAACAGACACCTCATGGACTGAGATCAGCAGAAAGTGGTTCCTGTCCCAGTTTATGTTATGACCACCAGGAACTGACCTAGTGAGTCAGCAAGAATACCAGCCATCGCTTTCAAATTTGGAGTCCTTGGTGCAGGCCCTGAGATCTATATTTAGTATCTTTTGACTAATGAAGGGACATCGTCTATCCAGCAGCTCTCACGAGAAAGCAACTTACTTAGGTTTTTAAATATTCTAGGCATTCAAGTTGAAGAGGACAGCTGTTACTGTCTCCTCAGAGGTTGCCTATCAACAGTATGTCAAGCACAGTCCTTCCTGGAATGAGCCTGTTGCTTTGTGTTAGAGTTTGCCTTAAGCCTATGTGGTTTGTTCCCCGATGCCAGAAAGGTTGTTTCCAGAATGAAAACAAACATAAAAGTCCCCAGAACCTCATGGAGAACAATAATGCTCAGAAACTATTTCCTAAAAAATATTACAAAGGCACGCAGTGGAATGTGCAACCTAGTCAAGAGGTAGCCACTAGCAGACACTTTACAATGGACACAAGACACCAAGAATAAGTAAACGAAGGGTCCCTGGGCCAGAGACACTACACCTGCTCATGCCACAGGCATAAGCAACCTCTGAATTAAATCTGATGCCACTTCTTGACTAAGGCTCACTTTCACTGACATGCTGGTGTGGCTCACTGGGTGCTCCCTCAGAGCAGAGGTGATGCAAAGCCCAGATGTCTTCCTCAGACAGCCTCCAGGTGCTTCTCAGTTATCCCTCCCAGTGATGCTGTCTTGGGATTAGTGGGCTTGAGAAATACTGACCAAGTCCATTATACTCACTAAAGAGAAGGACAAGGCTGAAAGGAGAAGGTTTTAAAGGTGTGGGAGAGAGACGCTTTGCACTTTTGTTTAATTGTTTCTGAAGAAACATGTTCATCAGCAAAGTGTGATATTGATTCTCCTGAAGTCACCCTTGGTACCTGCCCCCTTTCTTGCCACAGACACCACTGTCACCAGGTTCCTGTCATATACCTACAGCTTATCCCTTATCTTTGTCCTGCTACTCTCTCCTTTCACATCCTCAGATGCTGTCAGTGTCTAAATCATGCCAACATTCTGCACAGCTTCTTTCTTAGCTTATATGCGTATCCAAATAGTCAGCTTTCTTTAGTCTCCTAGTCAGCTGAAAGCTCTCCTTTAGGCTCATATTAGTTTCTTTGCATCCCTACCATGGCTCCCACTCCTGAACAGCATCAGACACATGCATTTGCAACACCCTTTCTTAAGTGAATTAAGGATCTGGTCTCCCTTTCCAGATACAGATAGCACTTTTGAAGATCTTCAGTGGTGGGCAGAGCCATTCAGAGGACTGTGGGTGTCCACTGCTTGCAAATTAAAAATGCAAAAGAATGAAATGATAGTTGCAAGCTCTATTAAAATGAGCGCCAGTGCTCCTCCTCATCACATAGCTGCACAAGGAGCTCCAGGGATAGCCACGGGGAGACTCCTCTGAGCAGCACACGCTGCATGTCTTCCCTCCCTCTTGTCTTTCCCAAATGAGTGTTACTCATAAAATAAGGAAAGCAAGTGCAAGGACAATGTCAGGATGTACCACAGCAGTTGCTAGTGCCCATTTGGTGGATCTCAGACCTATGTCTCGAGAGCTGTGCATTTGGCTTGAAACAACGTGGACATACCACCACTGTCACAGCTGTGAGGGATGAACGTTGTGCCATCACAGCATTACGAGATTTGTTCTCCAGCGAAGCACCAGCCTGTGCTCCTGCAGAGGCCCAAAGTTAAGTCAGGAAAAGGGTTCCCCATGCATCAGCTCCAGCTTCCCCTTTGTTATTCACATTTTTGTTACATGGGTCAGGTAGTTTACATTGGAGCTCTGCTTTTCAAATCTGTATAGCTGCTGGAAATTATGGTTACATTATTATGCCAAATGCAGGGGCGTAATGGGAATACTTGGCTTTTTATCCACAAACAAACACTTCTCTGGCACTTGTGTTTGAAGTAGCCATCTCATCATTTAGGTTTCCTTATGCTGAATTCCAGTATTTTTCCTGTGGGTTGGTTTAGGAACACTGAGGAGAGAAGGTTTGTAATTTAGTAAGTACTGTAACTTTTCCAGGGAGAGAGATGAGGTATGATCCTACATGTGTGCTTTTAGGTGGGACACAGGAATAGAAGTGAAGTGAAGTGAAGCCAAGCCAAGCCCAGGTTTGAGACCCTGAAGATTTTTGCACAATGGCCCACCTTTATCCACTACAAATGCATTCTTCCAGATGCATGCCCTAAGTCTGATATGTGTAAAACATAAACGTAAACCATATGCTGTGAACCGCTGGACCTGACAGTCTAAAATATCCAAGAGTCCACAGGATAGAAACCTCATTACAGCCTGATGGCTGTTGTCCACAGAATCACAGAATGGCAGGGGTTGGAAGGGACCTCTGGACATCATCTCATTCAACCCCGCCTGCTTGAGCAGGGACACCCAGAGCAGGGGGCACAGGAACACATCCAGGCAAATGCTTTAAGTTCATATTTTGTTCTTACCCTAATGATAGTGGACGTTGGATGGAAAGCAGAATGCTAATGTTTCATTCACTTGGAAACGGCTGTATATCCCAGCTCATCAAGTGCTTACATGTTTTGCTGTGTGATTTGTGGCTGGGTCTCTTCTCCCGCTGCATTGGTGCAAACACCAGCGAAACCCAACATTTCTAGCTGGCTGGGCATACAGTGGATGAAGCAGCAGCTTGTTAAAAGAACAGCCCTTGGAAGCGTGAAGCAATTAACGCCTTCATGAGGGCAAGAAAAGGAATAACAGCAGTGGGGACGCAGAGGCTTCCTGATGATGGACCACCCTGAGCCCTTCAACACAATGGTATGAGCCCAGCCGCAGAGCAAAGGACTAAGACTTGTACCTCAGGTGTGCAATAACGCTCCACTCAGCAGAGGCTGTAAGTCCCAACAAAGTCAGGGAGAGATGTGCTAAAAGTTAGTTAGGTCCTTCCAACATTACAGAGTGAAACACCAGTCTTCACTGTCATGTACAGAATGCAGCAAGTGCTTCATGGACATAACTTGGGGATCAGTGAGAATGTGGATAGAAAGTACTGGAGTGGGAAAAACAGGGTAATATCAATCTCAGAGAAAAAAAATCCTAAGCAAGAGGGAGTAGAATAACACTAGGTTATTTTTTTTAAGTTATTATTTACCAGATAGGCCAAGTGTCTATTTGAAATTAACAGCAATATTGGTCAAAAAAATCTCCTTAAATCCACTGGAGTCAACAGAAAAGATGGTCTGGGATTCAAATGTCTGCCAGATCAGTTTTCATATCTGAATAGGAAAGTTGATTTGGGATTTAAAAGGACAGTCCATACCAAAACAGGGTAGTCTAAATGCCACATTAAAATTTATTTTTTCCTCCCTGTTCCCACTCTTGCAAAAAATTGGTAGGTGGGGTAAATGGTGTATGGCTCTTTCCTCCCTTGGATGCCTCCACTGCAGGACGGAGACAGCGCAGCACTCCTTGGAGCTGGCAAAGGCAGGAGGAATTCTTTTCGTAACATCTGCCTACGTGAGGGTCCTGGAATTTGCATCTTCCCCAGCCTGCTTTAGCTCACCTCACTGCCTTCTTGGCATTCCCCTCTTGTCGAGGAGATAAGAGCACATATCCAGAACCCGTTTTGCAATTACCCATCTTCTAAGTTTTCTTTCCTGACCTTTAAAGGGGATGCACTGAATAAATGCCTTTGTACAAGAGCCAGACTTTCTACTGGGTGGCTATTTCAAAGGAGCAAATATGATCTTTTCATAAATACCATGTCAGGTCCATGTAACTTACAACTTATTTATAACAGTCCTCATGCACACCGTGGAAGCCAGGGCTAGTGTTGTGCAAGAATGTTCACCTAAAGCATTTCAGAACTGCAAAACAAGGTAGAAAGCTAAATCTTTGAGCAAGCTGCTTAGCAGTTGTTGAGTTTAGCTTTTACTTGAGTTTCATGAGGCATTTAAAACTCTTCAAAGTTTAGAAGAAAATTATTCAAATATCACAGCCTGTGGATTATTTATTAAGCACCTAGTCTTGGCATTCAAAACCTAAACTGGTCACCTAGGTATGAGGACAGAAAACAGCTTTAATGAAAATCTTACCCAGCGTTCCCATACTTTGTTGGCTGTCATGATATCCTCAGGGGGGAAAAAATGGCCCCTTTGCTTTGCTTTCTTTGGTGTGTATCGGCTCCATGCTTGTCCCACCAAATCTGGGCAGTGGGAGGCCAAAAGAAGTCCTTTGTTTTACTGAGCAGCTCAGCAGGGACCTGGGGTGCCCTTACCTAGGGGGTGGCCAAAAAGCAGGATTTGCTGGGAAGCATGGCAGGATCACAAGCATCATTGCATTGGTTACCCCTTCATTTCCCAAAGATGGCAGTGCATGGGAGGATTTTGCCTGCTGTGAACGAACCATGAATTCAGAGCCTCACACCCCATAGCTGGCTCCCCTGATATACATATGTAGCATAAATAGCTAAACTTTCCTCTGCTCACCTATCTCCCTCTGGTGCACACCTGCATGGTAGGCTGTGAATCTTGAGGAGGTGGTGGGTCTCTGCGCTTCAGTGTAGTTGTGTTCAATGCTTTTGCTCACAGTTTCTGCAATGAGAGCTTAGTGTGTAGCTCTAACGGATGAGGGCTGAATATTTTATATTTAGTATAAGCAAAGAAACCAGCTTTGCTTTTTTTCAGTCCCGTTGGTGTCCCTTGGCATTTTTAAAGGGCTGGATGCTTCTTAAAAATGTGGCCCTAAAACCTTTGGCGGAAGCAATACAGATTCCTGCTGTTTGTGCTTAAGATGTGAAAATTATCAAGGTCCTTTCTGTCTGCTGTTGTCCCATGCAAAATCAATGGCGTTTGCTACCTCCTGAGACAAAGGCTGCAATACCAATACCAAATGCATGAGGGAAAAATAGTTAATGAGCAAACCACATAGCACTTGCTTCAGTCTCTGCTTTATGGATAAACGTGCATAGACAGATCTTAGTCTAAAGAGCTCTGATGCAACATACATCGCTGCTGAGGCTGAAAATACTTGTGTACTCTTCATCTCATATGGCCTGCTTTGTTTATCAAAATACCGTAGGTGCTGGTACTTGATGCATAGCTTTCACCTCTAAATCTTCTGACTTTCATAACTAGTGGCCAGACAACTTCCATTACTTTGGCTAGTTTCAAACACAAATTCTTTGTGGTGATGGAAGTGTTTTAAAAGGAACAACTCCTCCAAGAGGTTTCTGGGGGCTAGAGAGGCAGCCTGCTTGAGAGCAAATTTAATAAAATTATGAATAACCACTTTTCTTCTGCAATTTTCAGAAGGGCAGAATAAATCAGAGCCACAAAAGGGATGTTACAGAGTCAGCAGAGCCAAAGTCACTTAGAGTTTAGCCTTCATTCAGCTGTTCCTTCTTTCTTCTGGCAAGATAAAGTATCTTGTGGCACTATATCGACCCCCCCACGAATAATCCAGAAAGTTGTACTATCTGCTGAGCCTGGGGGCAACTTCATTAGTACTCACCACATCTTGTTTGAATTACACATACGGTTGGGTGTTTAAATTACAGGAAGACTTTGTGTTTAAGAGTTTCCGCATCATGCTGAGGCTTGGAAAAAAAAGTCTGGTTTGACACATAATGGGGATTGATGTCCTACTTCAAATGCTAGTGTTACTGGAAAGGAAGGAACTTCCACAGGAAGAGCAAGGGAAATTATACAGGAATCAATAAAGGACACTAAAAATAGTGTTTGACTTACCTTCCATGAGTCCAAATACCCTACTCAAAGGACGCACATGCTATGTCTTGGCTGGTGTATTCAGACTGCTCTTACTGGTGTACAGGTTGTCAGGATTTCCTCATAAGTCAATGGAGATAGGGAAGCATCTTTAGAGAACAGCTCATCCCACCCACCTACCTAAGGCATTGCCAGCGAAAAAAGAGAGTGCTATAGAGCCTTCTCTTTTCCTAATTGCCATCAGCTTCACAGGCGTAAAGTCAGGCATGTGCTTAATTACTTTCCTGGAGAGAGACTGGAGAGCTGAGTGCCTGGCAGGACTGAACTGCTAGCTTGGAGGAAAACAAAGAAATGAGCAAATATTCTGGATGAACCTGATGAACAAAACTAGGAAATGGGGAGAGCTTGCCTGCAAGGATGACTAAGTTGCAGGCTCAGAAGCGTAATAGGTCCCAAGAGAGAGAATATGATTAGTCAGGTAATTTACAGGTAATATGCTTTCATCATTTTCTACTTAGCATTAATTTTCTAAAATGTTGAGCCGGAGCTTGCTCAGAGGGGAGGAGGGAGGCAGTGGCAGAGAATGGGGCTGGGATGGTGTGGCCTCAGGGTCTACCATCCTGTGCAGGGCAGGGAATGGAGTTGTGGTCCCTCAGCCCCCACCACCCCCAGCCTTGGGCTGGCCGCGCTTTTGCCTAGAGAGATGCTCCCCGAGCTGCTCCCCAAGCTGCTCCCCTTCCTTCCAAGCATGAGGCACTTATATCCATATCAGTAGAGGATGGTCACGCTCATGACATCTGTGATTAGGGAAAGGGTAGGCACCACGGCTGCAGCAATTTGCCTACACATTGGAAAAGACTCTATCCTTTGGGATTCAAAGCAGGAGCTTCAGCTCAGAAGTTCATGGGGATTTCAGCAGAAGTAAAACTGAGCAATACAAGTTCAGAGATGATGCTGCTAACCAAGGCACTGACAAACAGTGGAGCATGTGGCAGGGAAAATGATGGGCTTATGGCTTATTTTGGGGGAAGGGAAGGGTGTCACTCAGCTTTCTTCACGTTCGGGAGGTTCTTAACATTTCTACACTATATCTGACCAATCAACTACTAAGATCTATTAATTAGGTCTGCTTCAAGCCTATATTTATATGAACGCTCTTAAAGAACAACAGATTATATGATTGCAAAGTACATTAGTAGCCAAGGTCCTTCTGCAAAATGTGAGAAAAGACAGTTTGGGCACAATTAAGAAGATTTTTGTTTCTTAGACACTGTTAGAGCCTATTACACAAACTCCTCAGGGCTTTCTACACTCCTCAATGTGGATCGTGTGACTAGATTGAGAGCAGTACAAGGCCCTAAATTTGAACATTATAGCCTGTAACAAGTTACAGAAAGTTCTTAACATCACCCCTGTTAATCAGCACCAGGCAAACATGTGCAAGAACAATACCCTCCCTGCATGCCCCCCACCTCCAACCTCCCCATCTTGAAAAAAAAAAAAACGTGCCAGAACCAACAGATCTGTTCTGGCTTGTTTTATTTCACTTTGTGTTTATTAAAATGCTGTGTTTGCAGTTTATATTTCTTGGCACACTGTTATTTCAACATTCAAACAAGAACAACATAAGCAACAGGCAGACTGAAAGAGTAGTTCATTTCATTCCACATTTTGGAAGGATCCTATGTAGTCTTATAATCATCAGTTACGTTATCTCTGCTATTCGTTTGCTTTTGATTTACTTACTTCGGAGGGTGAACACAAGCTCAGCTGTTTCCCTTTGTTTTCTGCTTATTTCCGCTTTCAGTTTCCCACGTACCAGCACAACAAATAGGCAACAACCAAGTTAATCTACCAGAAGCAAGCATTTACAACCCAAAAGAATTGTCTGCGTGGATGTTTTAACTCAATAGCAAAAAAAAATCTTTATTAAAAACAGGGTTTGTAGCATGTTATTTCACTTCCTTCTCTTTCACAAAGCCAGCACTTTGTATCCAAACTCCCAGGCACAGAGCGAGTACCGCTTTGGAGGGCTGTCCCCCTGCTGATAGCTGCTCGCTTATTCGTGGGAATTTTTGACAGAGCAGCAGAGAGAATGCCTGCAACCCTTCGTTGGCTGGTGTCATCCAGAGCATGGCTGCAGGCATTTGTTTTGGCTTGGTAAAGCCCCTTTTTAAAATCATTGCTGGTTCCCAAATAGGTTGTGCAGGAACACTCAAATCAAGCTCTGTTACCTTCTCCTCTGTACAAGTTGTAGCTATGTCTGTACAAGTAAATTCATTGTGCCCAGCACCGTTCTGTGGCACTGAGTGCCACAATACCACATATTTAAGCTCTCCTACACACCAAAAAGTGTGCCTAAACCCAAGCTGCCTTCTGGGAATGGTCCCTGGGCCAGGAGCTCTTTGGCAGGAGCTAAGCTAACAATTTAACAATACTTTGTAATTGATCAGCAACTTGAAAAAAATCGTTTAACAGCAGGACAAGCAAGTCTTGTCTCCTGGGAATGGTCCCTGGCATCGTTAGTGATGGTGCGCCTAGCCTAGTAAGGGTCTGCATGTGAGCCCTCTTCCTGCTGCTTGCTGAAGCTTGGCTTGCAAGTCCCAGGCTCGTGCTTTTTGCTCCCAGAGCTAGGTGTTCATAGCCAGGCAGCACAAACTTGGTGTCACCCCCTTGCTCTGTCTTTCAATCACTCAGCCCATCATGAGACTCTACTTTGAACATCCTTAATAAATAAGCCCTTTTTATGAAGTAGCCAGGCAACCCATAAAACCTTTTCGTGAACTCAGGAACCAGAGTTCAATTGACTGTAATGGTACACAGCTAGCATCACAGCTCTGTGGATGCTCTGCCTTCTCTGGATAAACAGGTGCCTTCATATGGTCAGGATTCAGGCTCCAGTTGGAAAACATCAGTTCTAAGATAAGCAAATTCATCTCCTGTGAGCTGTGCAAGGCATCTTTAGCTCTGCTTATCTGCAGAAACCAAGCTGAGATGAGAAGGCAAAGTGCTTCCTTTCCCATAGCCCAGCAATGATAAGATTTTTCTTTTCAGGTTCTTTTAGTAAAAATACACTATCTCTGCATATTTTATTTGGGTGGAAAACAAGTTTTTTTGACTGATTCATCTCCGTTATTTCTTCCCTCGCTTGTCAACTTCTTTTTTTCTGTGAGCTCTGAGAAATGAAGAGTTCTTCCCTCTTTGTCACTGGAAACAAACAGCTATTCCACGTGAGCTTGTGCTTCAGCAAGCAAAGTTGAAAAGTTGAACCTACTCTTCCTCTACATACTGAATACTGAATGTTGGGTGTCTTGGACGCAAAGGTGCTTTCTCTGTCCTGTCAGGGGTGGAACCAATAGTGAAACACCTGACAAAAGTCAGTGAAATTTATAATCCTGTTGTATGTAAAACCCAGCATAATGCCAGGGCAGGCTTCGCTACCTATCAAGAGATCCCTCATCCTCACTGAGAGCCCTGGATGTATTTCCTGTTCCCCACTGGGAAATACAGGCTAGCCATCTTCTAAGGGTTAGGGAAGCTGGAGTGACAGTTAATCACTCCATGGTGGACCTAATGTAGGTTAATGTAAAAGTGCTAAAACACGGTAATATCTTAACTGCAGGAGAGCTTTGCCTACCTCTTAAAAACAGAATTGGGAATGCTTTATACCAGATTGCCCAAATAGGTAGGGAAATGGGGAAAAATAGTCAGAAATTATTAGGACTTGCTGAAATTAACACAAGGCATTTGAAGAGTCTATGACCTGAAGGAAGGAAAATACTGTATCAGGCAATGGCAAGATGATGTGTAAGTGCAGATGGAGAAGAGATGATGAAGTTTGGGGCATTATGTTCTTAAAGGCCAGAGGAAACTCTTACCATGGTGTGGGGCCTTGTGTTGAAGGCTCAGTCTGAAATGTGACAGTATGAATACAGTCCAGTCTTGATGCCCTACCACTGATGCTAAGGAAGACAAGAAAGAGCTGAAAAGCAGGTTGCAGTCAGTCATGTACAAAGTACCAACACAGACATACTACTAAAACAGAAAAACTCGGTCCTAAATTGGAAAATGCTGTTAATCTGAAAGTTGCGAACAAACATTGTTGGTGAAAAGGTGGGGAAAAAAATCCTCACGGCTTTCTAGGATGAAGCATACTCATATCACAAAGCCACCAGGTTATCCCCAGCTAAGGAAACAAGGAAGTGAATCAAAATTGCCCAGGCTGCCATGCAGAGAAGAATGACTGTGGGGAACGCTGAGGTAAAAGCAAGGAGCTGTGCCCAGCCATGGAGGTCACCTCAGTGCCCCCAGCAACTCCACAGTGAAGCAACTGTGGACAGCAGAGGAGGCAGAACATGGGGGATCTGAAAGATGCAGTTGTCTAAAGCTACCCATTTCCATCAGCAACAGATCTGAGGTCCTTTATTCAAAGGTGGGATGATACTGGATGAAACATGAAGGCATCAGACAGCAGTGTACTAAGCAGCTTCAGACAGATTCCTACAGGAAGAAATAAACAAACGAGAAGGACTCCTGGCCTGAATTTGATGTTCTTTCATTCATACAGGTTCATTAGCAGCCAAAATTGTCCTGCGGGCAGTGCAGGCTCTTGTTCCTCACACTGCTTTTCCACCTTCTCTGACAGGAGATAATGACTTGCCAATTGTCTTAGGCTCATTAGCAACGTAATTTCACATGTTTTAACTTTCCTGCTACTATGTCTGAGGCCCAAATCCTGGCTTACCTGTCCTTGTGAACTAACTCTTCCTGTTGTAAGAAAACCCTTGGCAGTGTATTAAAGGGAAGAGATACCTCTGGAGATTTTTTTTATCCTTTTTTTTCCAGAAACATTCTTCGCTCATCCACCTTGAAGCTGATTTAAACTGGGAGATCTGCTCCTGCAATCTGGCGGCTGGATTAAAAACCAACAGGTTGCAAGATATCTTCTCAGGAGTATTCAAATCACACGTGACAAGCTCAGTGACACAGGGTTCACTATTCTTGTTTTATATTTATGCCTGTCACCTACTCCTTCTCTTAATCTATTTCCAAAACACCTACAACTGGTAGCACATTTTCTGAAATAATTTGAAATAGCAAACCTAGACATTTCCCATGAGAATCCCCAGGAGGGAAAATGTAGGTTTTACCAGTATTAGATGGCACTTTTTCCCAAGAATCATTGTTTCCCTGAGAAGCAGTTTTGATGCAGCTTTACAATATAACTTAAAACATGCTGCACATTACTCCAGATTTCATACTTTTTATGAAAAAAGAAGACTAACGTCTAATGAAAGCACACTTTGTACTTGTCTTGCTTATGGCTATTTTACAGACTGTAACCTTCCTAAGGAAGCAAGATCCACCAAACCTAGCTGGAAAGGACTAGTGTTCCAAGCAGTTATTTGTAGTTGAAAACAAACAGTAAAAATTGATCCCTGATGTAGCTCTGCTGGTGCTGTGTTAATGAACTTCCAGCCCAGAGAACCTCATCTCGGTCATGTTGCTTTGCCAATTGCTTCAAATGATACGTGGTGCATTTCCACAGTTGCTGCACTTTAAGTAGAAGAACAACCATACATGTAATGCCACTCAGCCTGTAGTCTCTCAAAAAAGCTAGGAATGAACACAAAAGGAACAAAAAAGAAATCAAGGGCTAGGACCAGATACTTCTCCTGGTGTGCTCTTCTGGCTTCTAGCAGCTGGCAGCACAGAGGTTTCTCGAGTTACAGGACGTATCTATCTGCAGTTCTGTTATTATTCTGTTATTAGCCCTGCTAGACTTTCTTCCATGAATCTAAGTGCTTTTGAACTGATTTAATCTTTTAGCCTTCACAGCATCCTATGGCATCCCACTGTTTAATGATGTGGAGAAAAATGCTTTATCTTCTTTGCTTTAAATCTGCTGATAACTCCACCTGAAGCTTCCTAATTCTTGTGCTATGGTAAAGTGTTAATAACTACTTATTCACCCTCTTCATTCACTTAGTGATTTTATAACCTCTCTAGTTTCTCCTCTCAGTCCTCTTTTTTTTCAGACTGTGGAGCTTCAGTTCATCATCTGTTGTACAGGTGCTGTATCACACCTCCAGCCAGCTTTGTTGCCTCTTTCTGCACCTTTTCTAATTCTGCTATGCCATCTTTGAGAGGTGGGACTAGAACCACACATCAGATACTCAAAAGAAATGCTCATGGGTACATTATAAGGACATTGGTGAAGCTTTGCCCCTCCCCTTCTCATAAACCCAAGAGTCAATTTGTCTTTTCAACTACTACTGAGTGCTGAGCCAATGTCCCAGGAGGCTGTTGTTTTAGAAACCAGTACTAAGTCTCTGCACAGTGATTACCCAAACGGTCTCATGTTATCCTTACTGCCTCACATATTTTGTACTGCTCTGAATTAAATAATTTAAAAAAAAAAAAAAGTTACTGGAGCTGCTTTTTAAGTGCAAGGTTGCTAGCAGGAATTCCTAATAGAGACTACCTGTCATACACAGCCAATGCACCCAAAATGGGGTGCTGAGTGCCCAGGCCAGCTGCAGCAGGCAAGACGGACAGCACACCTCGGGTTCAGGTTGCCTGGTGTTTTCCGGCAAAAGATCCTGCCTTCGCTTTCTTATGGCATTGCCAAAAGCGAGCGGGCTGAAATCTTCCCTGGGTGCCTACCTCAGGCTAGTTTAGTCTTGTTGGGAGTTGATTTCGGTTTGGGATTTTTGTGGTTTGAGGGGGGTTGTTCAGGATTATTTTATATTGTTTGTTTCGGGCAAAACAGCTCCACCACTGCCAAGGAAGATGCTAGGGAATGTACGTCTAAACAATACTTAAAAGAAATAAATTGTGTGATTTTTCATTGAAAATTACTAATGTTAGCAGGGTTTGAGAAAAAGATTGTATTCGTGCAGATGAAATTTGCTCAGCATTCTGTTGAGTAGGAGACTTCCAACATTGCCACCGACATGCATCTTATATTTTCAAAACCCTTAGCCTGTGAGGAGTCCTCATTTGTACAACCTTCTTAGATTTGAATAGCTAAATTTGCAGAAAACCCTCCCTGAGTTAGTCACGCTTTGCTCCTGCAGGTCACGCTGGGCCCAGACACCCAAATGGGGCAGGAGGCCCATCACCCCTGTGAAAAGCAGAAACCCCAGGCTTGATGGGAAACTGATCCAGGGTGCACCAGAAGAAACAAGTGTCAGGCTGAGGAGAAGGAACAAAGTGAAGCACAGGAGGCTGAGGAACTTAAAGGAAGCAGCAGGGCAAGTGCAGGAGAACCAAGATTCACCTTGATGCAAAGGACTGACTGGCTTTGGAAGGGAAAGAGAGTAATGAGGGAAATAGTTATTTATAGGATCCTGTTTTATTTCTGTCCTTCAGCCTAACTCCAGTCCAGTGAGCTTCCAGCCCTTACCTAGAGTCCCTGACTTCGGCTCCCTCCCATCCACGTGTGTCGGTACATCCAGCACCTCAAATACCAGCAAGCTGGATACCTGCTCTGCAAGCAAGCATTTTCCTAACAAGTTACAAGTCTGAAATATGGAGCAGGCCAAAACCAAACACCATCACTCCCCCCAATAGAAAGAAAACCAACTCGGACCTGTCAGCACTTTGCTGACTCCTCCTGATCACCCACTCCCCAGAGACTGCTTTCTCCTGGCACCCAGTATCACAAATGACGTCAGATCCCAGTCAGTCGCATGGCGCCAGGGCAAAGTGAGTAGAAGCCAAGGCAGTTGTGGGGAAAAGGCCATTGTTCCAAAAAATTCAAATGATGTCATCCTACTCCTTAACAGCGTCAATAAAACATCCCTTCCAATGCAAGTGCCTCACTATGCAGTTCCCTGCAGTGAGGGTAGAGACATGGAATGGATTAGTCTGCTTTTTAGAGGCCTGATATTTATCATAAAACATCATGTTTCAGGATAGACTCCCTTCCCCCCCTGACACCGAGCCGAGTGGTACCACAGTGTAGGGACCTCACCCATATGGACAGCCCGATGACTTGAGCATGCCTGTTCTACGAAGGAGGAGAGCTGCTCATGCTCCTCATTATTGTACTCCCACTTACTAGTCGTCACCACTTGCATTTTGACATCTGCTAGAAATCTTAATCATCAGTTGTGGCCCCAGCGGAGTAGGCATGAACAGATGGTAAGAGTTACGTTTCTATTTATCTTAACACCTTTCCAGCAGGGTATCATAAACACAAGTTAATTAAGCCTCGGGCTAACCCCACGATGTAGATGTACAGCTATTTTTTTACATTCTGATTTACAAACGAAGAAGCTGAGGGGCCAGCTTATACCTGCTATTCGGTTCTGAAGCCCAAGCCTTCCCCTGGCCTCTCCTCCTAAGCCACTAGGTGACTTCTTACCTGCCAGAAGATCAACATGTTTTCAGCTGTTGCCAGTAAAATTAACAGATCACATACTGTGCCCCTGCAAAATTCTAAGTCTTCTTACAAAGATGAAAGTAATGAGGAGTTTCAACATTCATTACTTCTCCCAGCCTTGGTAGCCTGGAAGCACCTCCAGCCTGGGCTATCCCCTTTAAAAACCGGAGGGCCAGCCATGGACCATACCCATATGAGTCATTAGTCAGGCAAGGGGTGACTCTCAATTGCCCATGAGTTGTATCTCTCTGTCATTGCCCATCACTTGGCCCTCGTGATGCCTGCAGCCACGGACAAACCCAAGGAGTGAACCTACAGGCTACTCACACTGAACTGCCTGCTAATGGTAGATCCCAGACAGCATGAAAATCTAGGCAATGGGTAACAGCTGTAATACCTGTGAGAGACATCCTGGGAGATGAGGGAAGTTGCTGACACCCTCCAATGATGCATCCAAGAGCGACGTGTATAGGAGGACTACAGGAAAGAGCTGGCACGGCTGCAGAGCTGTGCTAGAGCACCAGAGGTGCTCAGATGGATTTTGGGCAGGAAAGGGTAGAATAAGGCTCCCTAGATATCCCATCCTCCCTCCAAACCTTCATAGGAAAGGAGAAAACAACTTCAGCCCTTGTCTTGGAAGACATCTCCTTTCCAGCCCTCTTGCCACTATGCATGAGCTGGGTCTTTTGAGAGCCATACAAATATTCCTTGGTTCCTCTAACCACAGGGAAAGGGATGGACACAGGGAGGCTGGGGCATCACTCCCTGTTGCCTGCAGGCAAAACATGCGCACTGGCAAGGCTGACTTACCAGCCAAACAATGATCTCTTTCCACAGCCAAACATCCCCTGAAATTGCATTTTATTTTTCAGATCAGCTTCTGAAAGGAAAAGCACAAGAATGAAAATTTAGGTTTTCCAGAGTAGGGGAACCTTGAACAGTCAGACGGAGAGATCATTACAAGGACTTCAAGGGGGCTCAAAACAGACACTTAAAAATTGAGATATACAGAATTAAGCAACTATAAAACACTTACCTAGAGTTACCAGAAGTTCTTCTTTTTACTTGCTAAGCAAAAGTTGCTGATGTTCATGGTGATAAAAATCCCAGGAACCAGCCCTCAGCTAGAGGAATCTCATAAATTAAATTCTCTCTCTTTTATTTCATAATCTTTTAATTGCAGAATCACTCTGGTAAAGTGGCCTAAACCTAGAGTGCTGTATTCAAGCACCCTTTGTTCAAAACTCTTCAAGCTGCCAGGGAAAAAAAATTAAAGTCTATTTCAGCCTAGTTTTAACCCATCGGTTTTGAGGTTCATATTTTTATTATTTATTTATTTATTTATTTATTGCCGATTTAGAGGAATTGGCGAAAGTGATCTCAGACATGGCTTAATTTAGGAGTGATTGCTGTAGCACTACACTTCTCTGCAGTGGCTTTGCCAGTCAAAACAGTTTTTAAGAAAATACACCTCGACAAACACGGAAACTCTTATGAAGCCCTTTTTACTGGTGTCCTGTATTTCGAAGAAAACCTTGCCATTGGAAACCGAGGCTCCTTTGTTGAACTGCTTATGCTGGTGAGCTACAGGCAGAACTGTACTTAGCAGGAATGCTGTCGAACAGATGGGATCCCTGCTTTGCACATGATTCTGGAATGCAATAAAATTGCTTGGTTCTGGGAAACAGTTTTTCCTCCCATGGCACTATCAAAATGGCCAAAAGGCCTGATTCTGAAATCCATACCCCCCCCCAAGTAATCCTCATTCATGCTTTGAGAAGACACAAGTTATGAAGGCAAAAAAAAAAGTACAGGAACATCACCTTTGCGTAAAAATATTCTCATTTCCTGATCTTAAGAGGGTGCAAAAGGGAACTTGCTTTGGGAGGAAACAGACGTAAGGAACCTATGTACATTGCTAGCAGCAAAAATACAGGAAGGAAAATATGTAAGAGCACCACAGCTGAAAACCTGGGATGGCTTCAGGCAAACTGGTCTGGAGAAGCGGTGTAAGGAATCTTCTTGAGAGATTTCTCTTTTCAGCACCTTGAGCCATCAATCGTGAACACATCCCATCCCTTCTCACCTCATGGAAGATGTCAGTGCGGGATGGAGTTTAGACCAGAGATTACAAAACTGGGCCTTTCAGCAGCAGAGGTCGGGGAAGTCACTTGGCTGAAACACTTAGGGCCAGATTCTTGGCTGGTATAAATCATTGTGGCCCCAGAAAAAGTCACACTGAGGCTCTGCTGCTTTACACCCACTGAACATCTGGCCCTCAGCCTGTGGGAAGAGGATATAATGTGCCTCATGCTTCATGAATTTCTGAACAGCTGCTTTGAAGGACTCCTTCAAGCCTCACATGAGACTGTTTGCCCTCGCTGAAAGCTCTGGAAAGGATTGACTGTGCACGAACGATTTAAAACTTCAGTGTTTGCAGGGCACAAAGGCATGCTCAAAGACATCTCTAATGTAGTAAGCTGCTTCTTGGCAAATCTTTTTGCAAATCGGGTGGGTGAGGAAGAGATTATGTCCAGTCCCAGACAATTAAGAGCTTCACAGTGCCTTTCCATACAGGAGCTTGCTTCAGTAGTTCTGACAGGATCAGGTGATTTCAGCCTGGCACAGCTATGTGCAATGGTTCGGCAAACATTGGATGGATTTTGCTATGTTAATATAGGTGACCTTTCCCTCTAACCATTTTTTATTATTCTTGTTAATCAGGAACTACATCTTTGAATCTAACTTTAACTTAACACTGCCACTGGTCTAACAGATCTGCCAAAAAAATCTTGCAAAAAGCAGACTTAAAAAGTCATCTGACAATATTCTTTTTTTTTACTAAGAAGCTTTCAGCTGCAGTGTGTTACATTTTTTAGGGATTCTAGTTAGTAAGTGAGCAGTAAAGATTCGTACATTGCACAATTCGCATGGGTAGGACAGTTTCTTATTATTTTCCCTTACTAGCAGGTGAGATTACTAATCACCACTTCTGATAGGGCTTGACTTAATAGCTAGGCATAGTACCTTATATATTGCTTAAAGCTGAAATTCAGGAATATTGGGGTAGTTTAGTTAAAGTGACCTTTGGTCAATTCCCAAACGGAAGTTATCAATAAATTGTGTTTTCATGAAGATTCTGGTTGCTCCTTCCAGTTAATTTCATCCCATGCCAAACTACAAACTTCTCTGTGCTTTTGGTGAGGGACTGAGTTAGACTGGGCAAAAGTTCTACTCTCCTACCTTCTTACCAAACCCCACGCTTCAGCTGCCAGGGCTAACAAAGATGGTAGATGGCATTCATACGAGTTAAGTGCCCGAGATTAAACCCAGTTTGTGACTGACAAGAATTGCAGAGGGTTGCCCCAGGCAGGTTTCTCTGTTCACTAAATTGGATTAGAACTTGGACCATAAGCAGAAGGCAGGCATGATTATATCTTCATGACAGCAGCTTTCTTGCATAGACACTGACATTGAAAATTAACAGTGCTACTTTTATTTCAATTTTATTAATTTAAGGAAGATCTGGCCAGCTTAACTCCATTAGAAAATCAGATAACTACTGCAGAAAAATTACTCCAGTGACACAGTGTGAGTTTCAATAGCCCATTCACAGTTTCACACAGGAAAGGTGCTTAGGGCAATAAAGATGACACCAACAGCATAAATTATTTGATGGTACTGGTCTAATTAGAAGATATAACCTGCACTTGCCAACTTACAATTATGCTTCAATTTACTGTAGTAGTAGGACCAACAATAAAGTGACAAAGTGAAGCACAGCTTTCTCTTGGGGGAAGAGAACCAGGCAGATGCTCCTACACCCTAGGCCTGTGATCAGCAGTGCTGCCTTTAAACCAATTATATTTTAGAAGTATTTGCAGTTGTCATTCTAACATCATCAGTAGCTGCTATCTGCACAGCAGCTTTCATCTAGAGACTTAAAGAGCTTTCTAAAAATTAACTCAGTGCTTCTTGACCAGCTGTTGAATGTCCCAAACCCATACTACCAACCAGTAAAACCATCTTGTTTGCTAGAACCTCTGCTTTCTCCCTTTTTCTTCTCCCTACTTTTTTTTTTTAATTAAAAAAATCTTACTATCTGTTACGATCTGGTACACTTACTATCAAGCCATAAAAGCATGCAGCAGACATGGAAACCTTGCTGCGCTATGTGAGATGTATGAGCTACCACATGTAAAGTTTGTGTTGATTCCAATGCTCCGTGGCAAGAAATCACATTGTAAATTACATTTTTACCCCATGTGGAAGTAGAATGACCTACTTCTGGACAACTGGTGGAGGATGAGATCTATTTTTCTGCTGAAATGAATGACATCTGGGAAACATTACTGCTGTTTCATGTTTTTCTCAGTTAAGATCAGAAAACCAAGAATCAAAGTAACTGAAATGGAGAAAAATAATCAGGAAATTCGGCAAATATATGTGCAGAACAAATATAGTTTGAATATTTCTACATTTTGTGGGCAATGTCATGTCCTGGTGATTCATATAGCCAGAGCATACTTTGGCGGCAGAATAAGGAGCGCAGTCCTCCTTCCTCCCACGCCCAAACTCACCTCTACAAGTCAAACTCACCTTTGCTATCCTTGTAAAGCACTCTTGCTTTTAACCCCAATTAGGTGTAATCTGGAAAGATGACAATCAGTCTGATAACCCACTCTACTCCCTATCTAGTGATGCTCAGAGTTTGGCCGTTGGGATCGTGGTACCTCAGCAGCCTTGGTTCCTGAATTATTTGCATGTTGATACATGTCAATATGTAACCAGTTATATAATATCCATCAGTTAAACCGAAGTGGCAAATTTTCAGCTGACACAAGAGCATGTTGACCTGATCTGCTGAAGGCAGGGTACTTGCATCCAGATGGTCTGGGAACCTCTGCCCGCTCCCCCCAGCGCGTTGGCAGCACTCATGCTGCTCCCTTCCCGGCGTTGTTTCAAAACAGAAGAAAATTGAGGTCTAAAACATAGTGCTCCTAGCATCCTTTCATGGCCAAGTTCTCACCCCCGGTGCTTTGTCTGGCCTTCTTTGGCGTGCTTTTCCCTCTGCTTTTGGGCAGAGCTGCCATGCGCACCCTCCTGAGACCTCTCGGGGCCTGGCCAGCCACCAAGCTGTGATGGCAAAGCCCAGCGGTGGCATGGGGAGTAGTATTCTGGAGAAACAAAGAAGGTAAAGGACACCGGTAGTGCAGAACAGTTCTTTGGAGAAATCCTGGGAGCTGCAATAGCAAATGCCAGTCTCTGTGCTCGCTTGTGCTCTCTGCAGTGCAGCTCACCAGGTTCTGTTCCCTCAGCTACAGCTCTGGCCTCTCCTCTTTGAGTATTCTGTAGTAAAGTCATGCAAGAGGTTGCCTTGATGCTTCATCATCCTGGAAAAAAGCATCATCAGGTTTCCCCACCTCTTGAGAACAAACACCCATCTTGCTTTGCTCTATTTCCTATTAGATGCACATACATCTGGTGAAGGCCTGAAGGCGAAAGCTCTTAGAAGGAAAGAAAAAGCAGATATTTCATCACCATGAGGGACTGGACAATGGAAAATCACTGAAGCAGCTGGCCTCTTGTCCTGGAGCATCCATTACTGCTGTGGCTGTGGCATTTTCCTTCCTGCTCCCCTCTAGGTACGCTCCTGCACTGGAGCAACTGATGTTCGCTGGCATTGTCCTCTGCGCTTGATGGCGTGGAAACCGTCCTCGCTGTGGCAGGAACACTGCTCGCTACAAGAAAAACAATAGTTGTCATCCCCCTTCTTCCCTCCCTTGTGCTACTCTTCATTCTGGTTTACATTTAAAGAAACCAAAACCCGCCTGTCATTGCAACAGCTCCCCGAAGTCCTTGGGATTTGCGATTTGTAGCTCTTGCAAATTCAGCATAGGGAGTGGGGGAGAAAAATAAATCCTTGGATGTGAGTCTGGGGTATTTTTTCATCTCTCAGAGAATGTAGATGAGTTGTTAACACTAATGCGGCATGCAGCTAGTCGGAGGGAAGCCCCTTGCATGCTGAAAAGCAGCATTGCAGAGTCAGGCAGATGTTGCAGCACCTTTCATTGGTCCAGTAAATAAAAAGCTTTGAAAACAGGAACACCTAAATATTTTTTTAATGGCCTATTAGGATCCCTGGTCTGTGGCATCCCTGACCAGTTTAGGGCAAGAAACAAGGGTATTTGGTGCAGTGCTGCACGCAGGAAGAGGCTATGTGGCTGGGTAAGAGCAAACGTGCCCCCATACTCCACATGCTTCTGGGAATAAGGCTGCAAAGAAGGGCTGAGAGATGGGCACCCAGGAAGAAACTGTGATTTAAAAGCTCTGCAGGTCAGAAACAGGTTAAACTAACTACGGATTACTAAAACAGATGAAGATTTATAGAAATTGTCAAAGGAATGCAGTGCCCTTGGCAAGTGATGAGAAAAAAAAAAAAAAGGCAACTGAAAGGTGCCTGAGCAAAAGCAGTTAAATTAAAACCATCTTTGTGACTGAGTTTGAGGAGGAAAACAGCTGGTAGGGGCTGCAGCGCGTGGTGCAACCTGGGGCCGGGGCAGCCTGGGAGCACACGCAGTGCTTTGGTTCCTGCTGGTGTATGGAGCTCATGCCACTGCTCATTACAGCACGGCGTGGGCATGGGAAGGGGAGGCAAGAGAAGAAGGGTTTTTCTCAAGCTGTCTTAATCGTGCCTCTGCTCTCCTCTGGTGGAAAGAGATTAAACCTGGAAGTAATTTGGAAATGGGAAAAAAAAAGGTGTATCGTAGTAAATTTACAAAAATGGACTGAACTAGATTTCAGTGTAGCTTCATTGAGAAGATTAACTTTTAATAAATTCTTATATAATATTAATAAATAACAAAAAGTCTTAATAAATAATGTAGTATGTTATTAAATAAGTAATTGTATCATATGATTGTATTTTTCTACAAATTAAAGTATACAGCCAGGTTTTCATACTGTGACCCCATACCCATGCGTGCACCTATTTTAACCTAATCAATGAGCTATCCAGAGGCTGATCATTCCCTGGATCAGAGTGGGTAAAATTTGTTTATATTAATTTACAGAAGAGTGGATATTTAACTTAAATTGGATTTAAGTAAAACACTTGTATTTTAAAGGTCTGCTCATCATTATGTTTGAAATCATGGCAACATATATTAAAACCTGAATAAAAATAATTGAAATAAAAATATCTTTTTCAGGTTTACTGATGGAATTTTTTAAAGAGGCAAACAGTTCGACTGAGAAAAAGCAGCAGAAACCAAATTTTGTTGAAGTAGTTTGAAAACAACTTTTGCTAGCACTAGCCTCTTCAGGGGTATAAAGAGTGTATTTCCCCACATTAGTGTATTCACTTGTTTACCGTGATAAGTGTTTAATGCAAGGTTGAAAAAGCAGGCAGGAACGGACCAGCAGAAAAGCAGCTCTTCTTATGAGTGAATTAAAAAAAAAAAAGGGGAAGCAGTGACCTACCACTTCTAAATCTTTGTAGGATAGAAGAAATAGAAGCAACATCAGCTCCACTCCCCAAATACAGTCATTTGTGTCCTCAGTACACCTGTCAGCTTCAAAGCCAGGGTAGATGAGGAGGATTGTGTATTCATGTGCTGGGGAAAGTATGAACAGGATCTTCAATGGCTGCTGCTGACAGGGAAGGGAAAGTGGAAGTCCCCGTAGCCCTGCTGGTAAATCAACCCCCGTCTTACGCTTTGAAAAATGTATCTTTATTCTTTACGAACCCAGCATGGCTTACCAGCTTTCATCTCACGCCAAAATATGTATTTTTTTGTTCATTTTAATTGAATTCCCATTCTGGTTGCACACAGCTTGGTAGGCATTATTAATTTGAAGAGTCTTTATTAATATAAAAGAGATGGTAATGAAGCATATGCACTCCCTGAAGGAAGCATAAAAGACAAATGAGTTTAAACCGTACTTCTCAAATGAACATCACAAATACAAGAAGGACCAAATTTAAAGTTATGACTCAAATTAAATCACTTATTGATTGCCAACTGTTGAGAACTCATTTTTCCTTAGAAAAAAAAAAAAAACTAAAAATTTGAAACAAAAACTAATAAAGATCTTTCCTTCTCTGTGGTTGTGATTCTGAGTTCAGCCACATCACCACGTGCCTGAAATGTATAAGAGCACCCCTGGGGCTCTTTCTTGACCCAGGAGGTAATGCAAACAGCTGGGTCTGTTTCTAAGGGTCAGCTGGAGGACCGGTAGGCTGGAATAACACCCCACCTGAAGCCCCTGCTGATGCTCCCAGCGATGCGAATAATACCAGCATTTCCCCCGTTGCAGGTTACATGACTAGACTGGTCCTTTAGCTACTATTTAACTTTGCTCCAGTGAATTGACTTTGTTGCTCCAGATGTTGGACCACTAAACCATATGGATCCAGCTGTTGATTTCAAGGTCGATCTTTAAATGGAAATATCCCAAAAGGATGTGCAGTCCCCGAGCACACCGGGGATACTGCGTCTCCACAGCTCAGCCTTGGCCATCACAGCAGGGAGACAAAGCCGCTGCATTGCTTGTACTAAGATAAAAAGAAAGGAAGATCAAGTTCATGCAAACATTTAGTTTCTCAGCTCTCTATACTTTATTTTTCCAGTTTAGCTTACAGCAAGCCTTCCAAATACAGTGCAGGCCCAGAACATGTGGCAAATGTTCATTTCAGTTCCATTTTCCAATAAGCTGGAGCTGGTTTGTAGCTGGGGCAGCTGCTTTGATCCTCCCGCTTGGAGTCACATGAAGAGTCAACTCAGCTCTTTTCTTTTGCCCCTAAATTCACGGGTACTCCCCGTCACTGCCATTGACACCTGCCCAACGGGTCTGGAGAAGGGAAGATGGGTGCTCTGTCACGTCTGCTGGGACTTTATGCTCCTTCCTTAGATGGTCAGACGATCCTAGGAGATGTCGAGCGGTAGAAAACCGGTTGCACAGGTTGCGCCTCGTCCTCAGCTTCTTTACATCACGGCTGATGTTTTGGGCAGTGTCGGAAAAAACACCACTGTCAAAGACTCTCAGTGACTAAAAGAAATTGACTGAAGGGAAAAGGCCTGTTAGAATTTTAAAGGTCCTTGGCAGAAGATGGAAAGAAGTTCCTTCAAAATTCTGAAATTAATAACCCACCGAAGTAATAAGGGCTGCTAGCAGAGGGAGGCAGTCCGCCGATTTATTTCAGCGAGGGAGTGGTGGAAACTTTCCTCCCAAACCTGGTGATCTGTGGTCTCAAAATAACAACTTGGAGCAGTTTCCAGATTCCCAACGCTCTTTACGAATAATCAGTGCTGTCCGGAAAGTGCGTGCGGGTCTCTGCGGCACACAGCGGCCACCTCTGAGCACCCCTGCGCCCGCGGGGCACCCCCGCATCACCCTCCGGCGGCTACTTCGGGCGTACTTTCTGCATCCTGAATGATGCCGGCGGCAGGACCGCTCGCCGCCGGTGAAACCGGGCAGGTGCGCACGCCTGCCAGGCGCTGGGGCCGAACGCCGCCCCCCAATAAAGCCGTTTGACTTTGCGCCTGCACCGCTGCCAGCCTTTCGGGGCAACGCTTTAAAGCGGCGCCCCCGCGCTCCTCCGGCCCCGGCCACCGCCCGCCCTCGGGGGGGCGCGCACAGCGGGGGGGCCCCGCACCCACCCGGCTGCCCGCACTCGGCTGCGACCTCAGCGGGGCAATCCCCGCGGGGGCCCCCCGGCCCCCCGCAGTCCCCCACGGCGCAGACGCTTGGGGCCAGGGCGCGCCGGAGCCCCGCGGCCGCCGAGGGGCGGGGCTCCGCCGGGAGGGGCGGGGCCGAGCTGGATGGGTGGGCGTAGACGTGGGCGTAGACGTGGGCGTGGCCCGTCGGCCCAGGCCCCCGCCCCCCCCCTCCCTCCGCCCGCCCGCCCGCCGCGATCCGCGGGCGCGCGGCTGTTGGGAGCCGGAGCGCGAGGCCGGCGCAGCGGCCGCTCTCATTGGCGCGCCGGGCACAAAGTGGCCGGAGTGGTAGCGAGGCGCCGCGTGCCGCCTGTCGCGCGCGGGGCGATCGGCTCGCGGGGGCGTCCTGGGGGCGCGCGGCCCGCGACGGGAGGGGGGAGGCGGCGGCGGCGGCGGCGGGGGGGCAAGGCAGCGGGGCCGGGAAGATGAACCGGAGTTTCAACAAATCTCAGACTCTGCGGTATCTGGAGTGCAGCGCGGTGGAAGTGAAGAGTAAGGTGAGGAGAGCGCGGCGCGGCCTCGACCGGGGGCGCCCCTGCCCCTCCCGCTCCCGGCGGCTCTCCCGAAAATGAATGGAGCCTGCCCCCCGCGCCCGGCATCCCGCCCCCTCCCCACGCCGCAGCCTCCCGCCCGGTGCTGCCGGAGCCGTGCCCCAGCCGCATCCCCGGGAGCGGTGACGGGCTGGCGGCAGCCCGCGGAGAGGCGGGATCCCCGCTCCGGGCGCAGCTCCCGGCCTCGCCCCCGGCGAGCCGCCCCTGCCCGGCGTGAGGCGGCGGCGTGAAGGGGCGGCGGCGCGACCCTTCCCAGCCCGTCCCCGGGGCGGTGGCGGGGCTGCGGCGGGCGGGCGGGCGGGCGCCGGGGGCCTCGAGCCCGCAGCTCCCGCTCGATCTTTTGTTTCGCCGCGGGGACTTCGGCACTAACTTTGTGGGGCAGCTCGGAAAGCGCCGGTCGCCTCGGCAGGCGGGAGGGCTGGGGCTCGGGCCGGGGCCGCCGGTGGGCGGGAGGGGAGGCCGGAGGCGGTGACGCCCCCGGGGTGCTCCTGCCCCCCGCAGCCACGGGAGCACGCCGCCCGGCAGCTTCGGCCGTCTCCCGGGTGGTGGGTCGGGTCCCCCGGCGGGGTCTGGCAAGAGGAGCGATGGGTTGGGGGGAGAAGGGCTGGGTCCCCCCCACCTTCCCCCCCACCTCCCCCCCGTCCCGACCGCTGCTGGCAGTGCCGAAATCCTGAATCCTGCCGTAGTTCGGAGTCGGAGAAGCCAGAGCGAGGCCTGCGGGAAGCTTCACCCTCCCGTGGCTGTTTTACCAGGTGTTACCTGGGGGTGCCGGCACCCGCCATGAGCCAGCCAGCTTTTGCACGCTTGTATTGTTGGGGAAGGAGTTGTGATCCGCAGGGCTGTCTGTGCAGAAACAGCTGTCTGCTGGGGGTCGCCTTCTTAAAATGATGATATCAGTTGGCTGTGTCTATCCCTGGTCTTGCTGAGCTCTCTTCAAGAGGCTCCGGTTGTTCTTGGTTGAACCAGCACGTCAAAATCTTGTGTGCCGCCTCTGTGTGCAACAATAAGTAGCTTTTAGAACGTAAAGCTCAAAACTAAAAAGCTAAAACTAAAAGCTGGAAGCCTGTGTTTTATATACATATAACAGAAAAGCCATAGGCAATGCATACGTTGAAAAGAGCATGGAGTAACATTAGCATGTCCTGGAATTGTGCACAGCCCTGATCACCTGCTAAGGTGGTACTGGAGGGAACGTCTTTGGGACTTTGTGGTTGGTGCTCCCCATTTTTGTCCCTTGCTGCTGTTAACATTTGCATTCAGATCAAACAGCCTTGAGCAACACAGAGACCAGAGGATGGTCGGATGGCCTCAGTGGGAGAATTACTTTACGTCCAAAGGAGTCTCCAATCATTTCTAAACGTGGCACCTTAAATACAGGTTGAGGCCCTTATTTCCTAACCTCCTGTTGCCACTTGAAGGGGCTCAGTTGGCCTGGAAAGTTCCATCCTGCTTCTGTTGCTGGCAAGTTTTGGTTCAGTTTGTACTCCTTCTAAGGTATAACCCACTCACAACATTCACTGTGGTCCCCAAATGCTCCAGATCCTGTTTTGTGGTTACTGAGTGATACCCCATGCACTGTATGAACTTCAAACAAAAAACTTGACCACAGATAAGAATTTTTTTAAGTTCATCTTTTCTCTTCTACTTTAATATTGCTGTACCTTGAGTTTGTTCTATTAACAGTTAAAAAGCAACCTTATAACAAACACCTCATAGCTTCCTTAACTGCTACAGGAATCCTGTGAGTGAATCCTACATAGTTGTATAGACACCGAGTGATTTAGGGAGGTTGTAAGTGTACGTATTACTGCAAATTTACGGAGAGAAGGAAAATAAACTGGTGTGGGAGGGAGGGGTTTACCCGAGGTCTTCTGTAGCTCAGGGTTCTCACTGCTGACAGCCCAGAAGTTACTTTAGAGAACTGGACTGCATTGGAAGGAAACTTAAAATAGTGGCTAAGTTCAAAATATCCTGCTGAGGGCCTACACCCAGTGATGATCCATTAACGAGCAGCATGGGTCAGCGGAGGCTGTGCTGTTGAGTTTCCTGGTGCTGGTGGGGGTTACACTGTTAGCGTGACTTGTGCGCAATAACATCTAGACTGTTTATGTAGCAGGCTGTTGCAGGTTGTTGGCGAACAGCGGTTGGTACTGACATTGCAAGATGGTTTTCTTTTGTTTGTAAAGCTTATAGCTTCCCTCTCACAGAGTTACTTTTCAGTGGTTAGAAATAAATCCAGTGAAAAGTTCTGGCCAGTGGTACCTGGTAAGGTACTGTATAAAGAATGACCTTATACCTCTTGTTAAAACATGGTAATCTTGTAGGGTCGGTTACGATGCTGTTTGTCTTGTCCCTGTGGATCACTGGGTTGTCCTGCTGCAATCATCTAGAAATACAGATTAGGTTGGTGGGTTTTTTTGGTTTTGTTTTCGGTTTTTTTTTGGATCAGGTAGACTGTCTAAGGCTGGAGAAACAAAAAGATTCAAGAATGCTGCTTTTGGTAGCCATCTGTAGTCAGCCTTTTTGAACATTTAGTTGGCTGTGTTTTGTAAGTATGAGGCCTGTCTGGACTTGCCTAAGAACTCGAAAGTTGAGTCTGAGAACTCATGATTTTGCAGCTATCGCCTGAGAGCGCGGGCTGCCAGGTGAGCGGAGGTGGGTGCAGCTCAGCCTCTGCGCCAGGGCATGCTGCTGGCCAGGGATCAAGGGATTCGCGGGTGGCTTTTCAAAGGCTGGGGAAGTGGCAGGCCGTGGGCAGGTGGAATCCCTTTTAGCGGAGGAGCTGGGTGTGAGAGCGTGCTGCTTTTACACAACAGTGTGAAACTGCTTTTTCTCCTTCTCCGAAGATTGAGTTGGATGTGAAGGAGCTCTGGAAAAAAATAGCTGTGGGGAGTTGGATGGGTGATAGCCTGCAAACACTGGGTGTTTGATATCCCTGCCTCTGTTATGATAACCAGGTGGTTCCTTCCTTCAGGATAAACCACCATCTAGCTGGTGTGTTGCATTAGTCAGGATTCAGAAATGGCTCATGTGAAAACTGGGCAAGATTTTCCAGGATTTCCTGAGTTTCTTTCCTTTTTTCCAAAAGAAAGTTTCTGAAAGTTGGTTTGTGCTCTGGATTATTGGAAGGGGAGAATTTGTCAGATCTGTAGTATGATACTGGGTAAGACACTTCTCTGACAATCCCCAAGTCTCCTTAAGTTTTAAGATTCTTGATGTGTGTCAGAGGATTATTAAAAAAAAAAAAGTGGCGGGAGGAGTGAGGGAGCACCTTGTTGACTGAACTCACTTCAGTTTTTCAACATCCTTCTTGTGCTGAAGGTCCAAAACCTGCAGGTGGTATTTCTCTTTCCTTGTCCAGTAGACATGTGAGCTTTGTGGATGATCGGATTTCAGCTGGTCTAAATCAGCCTGTACCTTCCCTGGACCCAGTCTGACCCGTCTCCCCCGCTGGGAACGTGGCCTGCAGGCATGCTTCAGCTCCCAACGCTGATGTCCATGGATATTTTAATGCCTTGTGACTACCCAGTGGGAACATTTGGTTTTTTTTTGCAGTGACATGTTCTTTGGCTACATGTCTTTGGAGAAGGATGAGCTTTGTGGTGCTGTGTAATACTTTTTGGTGTGTGTCACGTTGGTTTTACTCTGCGTGACTGTAAGGTGCTGCAGAAGCCGCCTTGGATCACTGTGTTGCAGCAAATACTGAAGGGAAAAACAAGAGCATTGGCCATCTGTGTGCCCCTCTGTTTTCAGACATGTCAGTGATGGAAATTACTATAGTCTTCTACTTTAAGAAGTCTTCTTCCTCCAGGCTTGCTCCCTTCCTCTGTATCCTCCCCTGACTGGCCTTATAATCAAAACACTTA
This sequence comes from Phalacrocorax aristotelis, assembly GCF_949628215.1. Classification (NCBI taxonomy): domain Eukaryota; kingdom Metazoa; phylum Chordata; class Aves; order Suliformes; family Phalacrocoracidae; genus Phalacrocorax; species Phalacrocorax aristotelis. Next base: position 102,110,670 of record NC_134277.1, on the reverse strand, counting down.
AAAGCTTATTGCTAGATAGGAAAGCGGAAGGACAAAGAGAAACCTGCTTAGAAATTGGCTCATGTCATAGGAAAATATTAATTGAATTGTAATTGCACCTTATCCCTCTTCTCACGTCTTTCAGGACAGAATACATTAGAAGCGCAGTTCTTATCTAGGTGTTGTCTGTGTAGTCCAGGATTAATGTTTCAGCCCTTTTAGACAGGATCTGAGATCACGTTATCTTGCTGGCTTAAGACGACTGTGTATTCTCATGTGTCTAGTACTCACTGGCTCCTTTCCCCCATCGGGTGACAAGTGAAGTGTCTATCCCCTCTGAAGAAATTGCCTCTAATCTCTGAAAAAGGTTTCCAGATGACCCTTTCTCTCTCTCTTTTCCCTTTTACCAAGAGCTCCAGCGCATGCGATGTGTGGGCCTTTTTTTGTTTGTTTTGTTAAGAACACTGCCTGTGGCCACAAGATCCCAAACCTATTTTTTCATTTTCTCTCCTTAGCTTTACAGAGAGGTTGCAGGCCTCTTTTCCCATGAGTGTAAGTCTACAGAAGAACAAATACTTTAAAAATAGGAATTCCTACATTAATGATGAGACTTCTCTTTAGTTATAGCTCCATGTAGCCAATCTTCTCTCATCCTGCTCTGAGTGAAAAGGTGGTTGGTTTTTTTTAGTTTTTTTTTTTTTTTCCTTGAATTGTATATACAGCTTTTCAAATAGGAGGATAGGTATCAGCCCGAGTGTGTATTTCTTCTCCAGTCACTTGGATGTTCTGGAAGTGTGAGGCAATCTTATACCTCAGAATATACTACCTTAGGCCTTTAAATGGCAACCCTTTGAATTGTTTGTGAAAGTGTGTTTTTTTGCACTTTGAAACTGACAGTTTTATGCTTTTTTGGCTTAAAAGCAGCAGAAAAATATTTCTCTTCTACTATATTATTTCCTGCAAGCTGCATGTATGAGTAAGAATTAATTTTCATGTTTTCAAAAGTACTGCACTCGTGGTGTAAAAAAGCACACCACTCGTGGTGTGTAAATGCACTTGTGGTTCCCTGAAAAACAGTCCTTTGGAAGGAAAAAAACCAACCCTTTTTGTTGCTGAACAATAGGAGCTTTTGATGATGGCTGAGGATTAATAAAACGCAGCTACCTGACTGAAGTGCTGACTGTGACATTTCTGCCTTTATTAACAGTGTCATGTTTTCTTGCGTTACAAATTGACTTACAAATTAACAATAATTTGAATAACACCCTACTACTATAAACAAACCCATTAAGATAAATATATTCAGTTAACTATAACCATATTTATTTTCCTCTTCTCCCATCGTGTTTTGACTTTGTGCCAGTAAATGTTGGTGTCAGATGGATGCCACAAATGTATTTTTAATAAAGTTTCAATCATATTTTGATGTATGCAGAGTATAGACATGATACAGTTCAGGACCCTGGAGACAGAGAGCATATTTGGGATCAGCTATGCTCTGTGCTCTTATGAAGTTGCTAGCAGATAAAATGTGCTTTGGTCCTGGGCAAGCGTAGAAGTCTGTGCTTCAGCAAGCCTGCCCAAATGCTAGATTGATGTAATACCCAAACAGCTTGTGGGTGGTTCATCCTGCTCATGTGTCATCCTTCTCCTCTTAGGAGGAGTGTACCTGTGCTTGTAAATTCAGATAGCTGTTTTAAACCTTTCACATCCTTCCCACCCCCTGCAAAAGTTGCTGGTACACCTCAGCAGTAATGCATGTTCACGTGACTGTTCAGCTGTTACAATATATGTACACACATTCTGTATTTGAAAGGTGTAAAGTATAATATCAAGCAGTGTTGTAACTGTACCAATAGCGTAAGAGTAAGCGTGCTTTTACCAGTCCCCTGTAAAGAGATTTTAAAGGTCTGATTCTTCTGTGTCTGGTGTTAACTAAGTGAGAGAGGTCTACAAATTGTGTTTTCCAGCCTTTTGTACTTTGATTTCACTCTAACCCTGAAGCCTTACAGGCCTTCTGAAGTTTTAAGAAATGTTTTCCATGTGTAGCGCACTTCAAAATGGATCAAAAATCATCACTCTTTTTAAACTTACAGGATGATAAAACAGACTTTAAGTCTGCTTTAACTTTTTAAGCAGTACTTTAGGTTCTTCCAAGTTGGGGTCATACTTGTTACAGCTAGAATAAAACTAAAATAAGTGCAGTGAAAAGCCCTGTAACCAGCTGATTCAACTTCTGGTTTTGAGCTTCAAAACATACTTGATTATATGCAAACCAAATGTGGCACGGACTCAGAAAACCGCAGTGCTTCCCCCTCTCAGATGAAGACAGTATGCCACGGGAATAGCAACTTGAGATGGTCTGGGTTGTTGCAAAATGTGTTAAGAGGAAGAGATTGTAACTGTTAATCTCTTAAGAAATCTTGCCTCTGTTCCTTTCCCTCCCAGTTTGCTGAGCGTCTGACAGCAGGTGTTGTATTTATTCTGATGTGTTACATAGCATCTACTAAACTCCTGGTTCCTCTGTGATTACAAATCTTTGTTTTTCATAGTAGGATGACTTTCTGAAGTGGTCATACCTAATAAACTTAGGTCTGTCTTTAAATGGTTATGTGACTTGAGAGAAAGTGACCACAGCTTAACAAGTTACCATGCAGCAGCTGACCCACAACATCCTGTGCATGCTTGCTGCCCTTCACAGGTGAGAGGCCAAACTCTTCACCTGAAAAGGTGTTGCACAGACAAGTCATTTTGAGATAGATCTGTTCAGATGACAGCTGCAGTAAGCCCTAGCTAGCACAATCTAACTATCTTCTCTGACTGATGCTCTGGCACTATGTGAGCAGTAGGGCCTGTAGGAGATACAGGGAAGACTGGGCTTCACAGAGCATGGGATGGAGAAGGATATGCTCTAGTACTAGGGTTATAGTCTCAGGTCCTGCATAACAACAAAAAAGTCAAAATCTAGTTACTGGAAGGTGGTAGTTCCACTGACGATGTTCCTGAAGTTAGTAATCTGTTATAGGCTTGGGTGCTAGCTGTGCTAACTGGATGGTTAGTGATACCCCTGTGATGCATTGACTAGAAGGCCAGGGCTGTTACCTTGTGTTTCAGCACCTCCTCTACTCTCCTATTCCTGATCCTGCCTCCAGGTGCTCACCTTTGCTTTCATAATCATTTTTAGCCTAGTAACTTGGAAATTTCTGATCTGCTTAAAACTTGGTCCAGCCAGTCTGTCTCACGTAAGTAGTCTTCTGAATTTTAGTCTTGCCACACTGAAACAGTCCTGAAGGACACTGAATGATGGACCTTTAATTTGCTGAGGTGCTCTTTAAAGTTGAAAAGTTGTTTACAGCCAGGTCAGAAAGGAATGCCTTCCATGTGACGTTAAAATACCTGTGGAGGCTCTGTCTGGCAGGCTGCAGGACTAGCCACTTCCAAGGAGTTCTTCAGGGGTGCAATTAATAGTGCTTTCCTCGGTAGTCCCTTATCATTCCCTTTGTAAGAGACTTTGCATACCCTTAATCTGAGGTTTTAGTAACTAAGAAATGCTCTTCCCAGGATTGCTTGCCCCTAATTACCTTTACAATGCAGGTCAGAAGTTAAAGATGAAATATACCTTTGGAGACATTCCCTCCCTGTAAGTGGAGGCAGAGTCTCCCAGTATAGAGGTAGTCCAGTTCCCATTGGAAATTCCTGAAGTTAATTGAGGCAGAAATGTCTGGGGCAGGGTGTGGTGCACCAGTCCCAGGGCCACCTGGCCTGGGGCCATCCCTCCTGCTTCCGTCCTGCACAGCTGTTCCTGGTCCCCCATCAGGTCTGGTCGGGATGTGTGTGTGTACGCACGCCTGTGCATCAAATTACCTCTCTGCAGCTGTTGGCTCGGAGCTCATGGGGAAACCTCTGGCAGAAACTAAAAGGGTCTTAAATAAGTTTGCAACCAGCCAGAGCCCTTACTGGTTACGGGTGTCTTGTAACCATGCAGATACCTCTCTTCGTGAATGTTCAGAAAATGGTTTGCTCTTGCTAGAGACCTGTACAAATGTAGGGCTCCCTTTCTGTAGGAAGCTAGGCTCATGGGTTTGTCTGCTCTTGGCAGTGTTTACCAGACCTCCTGATTCAGTGGTCAGTTTTCCCTCTGGGTGGTAAGATGCCAAGCGTTCTTTCCTCCTTGTGCTGATGGTGACATGCCATGGATGTATGCATCCCGTGCTGCATTTGTGCTAAAGCTGTCTGGTGTGAAGGTGCGTGTGGTGCTCGGTGTTCTCGTGAAAATACAGGATGACCTTGGTATACATCCTTTGCAAACAGACTTTGTTTTGCTCCCAGATGTGTAGGTGCCTGGAAGAGATTTGCTTTTGGAAAGGTAGACCAAGCACTTAAGGCAAAGATATATTTTAAAGGCTTTGGTGCGAGTGACTGCTTCTTGAAGAACAGCACTGTGGGTTTAAATATCAAGAGTTGAGGCAGTGAGGAAGGCTGGCGCTGTGTGCTGCTTGGAGGCAGTACTGACTGAGAGAGATGGTAGGGAGAAAGCAGCTACACAGGTGACCTGATGGGAGAGGAGCTACTAGAGCAGGGACTGCAAAGAAAGGGATGATGAATTCAGAAGAACAGGCTGGGAAAATAGCTTCTGTGGATAGCTACTTTTACAAACTACCACCAACTAAGAAATAGTTGGGTGATAGTGAGGCAAAATAGTGTTTAGGAAAGCTAGGGAAAAGTACAGAGCAGCAGTCAAGGCAAAGTCCAGCTGTGCCGATGAGTAGCTGAATGGTGTCCATGGATTTAAAATACTGGGTAGAAAAGATCTGGGCAATTAACATATAGATATCTGCAACTGCCTGGATACAGGGGTGGTACTGGAGTAGAGGTGCTGGGGAAGGCAGTGTAATGGTCTTGTGCCCGGTAATCACGAAAGAAGGTGGGTGAAGCAGGGAAAAGGGTAAGGTAAGCTCAAGTTGCCCTTGAGCTGGTAGCTGAGCATCTGTGAAGAGATCAATAAGAACTTGCATGGGAGGTGTGTCTCATGAACAGAAGTTGGTCTGAGAGTGATGGGAACAGAGAAGGAAGCTGAATTTGTATTCTGAGCAGAAGAGAGAAGAAGTGTTGTCATGAACTGAGCCTCACAGGCTGTTGGGGTGGTTGCAAAGGCTGTTCTTCAGATGAAAAGCAGAGACATGAAGCATTGTGTCCAAGAAGCGTGAAAAAGAAGGGGAACCACTAGGTTTCTTTGGGGGCATAAACTATTCTAAGAATTGAAGATATTGAGCATGGCTGTATTTTTATGGGGGAGTGAAAGGGGAAAATATAAGGGAGAAGGGTAGGAGTATGGCACCATGCCAATCAGGAAAAAAGTTTGAGGGAGAAGGTAGTGTGAAATTGTCTCTGTGATGGCGTTCCTATGAAGGGCAAATAGAAGAGAGGCTGTCTTGCTCTTGTGACTGTCTCTTGGAAGAAATAGCAAGAGTTGAGCAGAACGCGAAATCCCACAGTTCCCACCAGCTTGGTCATCAGGGTGGTGCACAGCTGCTTTGGGGCAGGCGGTTGAAGGGGAGAAGAGTGAACTTGTTGCAGAGGACATCTGCTGGCTTGGTGGCATTTTGCCACTAGTGACAACCACTGTGAGACTGGGAGCAGAGCAAGAGAGTGCTGGGTGAGCTGGGGGAGACATGGCTGAGGCAGAACCGGGGAACAGAGAAACACAGACATGAATGTGACAGCAGAGCCCTGAAGTCCCGGATGAAGTCAGCCGGCACAAAACCATTTACGTTCAGTCTTCCCTCCTCCTCTGTCTTGGCCCCTGCACCTTCTCCCTGATAAAGCAGCCCTGATCAGGTCTTACCCATTTTGAAAGCCTCACAGGTAAGCAGAAATTATAGTCTATGCAAGGATAAAAGTGTTCGTTTTTCTTTCTGTTCCTGATGCTTACTTCATGGGAGAAGTAGGTGGTTAATGTAATTCATGTTTATTGCTAAATGTTGCTCTTTGATGTTTTCTTATTACAATAGCCTGAACTCAAAGCCAGCAATAAACTAGAAGGATGGCACCTCATAAACATAGGGCTTCATTTTTGACCCTGTAAGGTTTTTGAAACTTAATATTTAAAGATTAAAAAATTGGTGTCTCTTGCTTGCAAATAAATCTTCCATTTCACTTCATAAAATAGCAACTCTCTAAGTAAACAAAGCTCAAAATCCTGCTCCTTCTTCTCTTCTGACCTCTGGTCCCCCCTAGCCAGAAGGAAAAAAGCAAAAGGCAGTTGATTGCTCTTGGTCAGCCTGTGTAAGTTTTGGTCAGCTAGCTGTGACTTGCTTCTTTAATACAACTTTCATCATAACACTTTTTTCTTTTTTGCTATTTTTCTTTACTTCTGTTTTTGCTCAGGGTTCCTGCTTGATGTATGGCATTTTATTGGGTGCTTTTTATCATCTGTCTGCAGACAGCAAGTATAGTGGCTGGCTGATACTTTGAAGGATCTTGGGACAGAGCTTATTCTTTGTGAAACAAAATGTACAGTTCTTTCTAGAGTTTTTTTTCAGTCATAATTAGCTCTGTCAGACTAAATTCTTTTAAGTTCCCTTGGACCCTTCTGTCCTCTGACTTCTGCAATAATAGATGCAGTATTTGCATTAGATAAACAGGTCAGAATAATTTACTTCATTATGGAAAACTAATCTGCTTGTTAAAATTGTTAGTTTATCCAACAGAGTAATGCAGTATTGTTCTGGCAGAGACTGCTGGCAGACTCCAGTCCTTGTGTCTCTCTCTGTGGAGGGATATAATGAAGATGAACTTTGTAGCTTAGGAAAGCAGATAGTCATCCTGGCTATCTGTGCAAAGCCCTCAGAATTTGTAGTTTCTGGAAGATACATGGTGGATGTTATCTTGAAATCCTGGCCGAATACAATGCAGAGCACCCAGTCTCCAAACTGCAGTACTCTCTATTGACCTCATTAGGGGTGATGAATGAACGGTCACTGCTGAAGCGGATTTTTTTCCCCTCTTCTGAAAAGACCTGTTGACAATGGTTGCTGCCTGTGTATATGCACAGGGTGAATTAATCAGCTAAACTACTACTACAGTAATACTAACCTTTAAACAACAAAACATAATCCACATTACCTGCTTAAATCTCTTTTGAAGACACACTTTCCTACTTCTCTCTGCAGAATCACCTTCTAGTTCTCTTGCCTTAAAGGGCAGCGTCATGCAAAAATCACAAGAGAAATCGCTTTTATTGGTTTATCGTTGTCCCGTTCCTAGGTGAAGGAAATTGTGTCTTGGGCTTTCCTGAGGCTCAACGTGTGAACGAGTTCATTTGACTATACAGCGCTCGCACCAGGCCTCAGCACCCCAAGTCTGCAGTTGCATCCCTGTGGGTGGGCTGGTACCCACGTGTCACGCTCCACTGGCACAATTGTGTCTCGTGGGCCCATAAGGGTTAGGCTGGGAGGCCTGGCCCTTTCGCCAGCTGTCCTCTCATGTGGCAGCTTAAGCTGAACTTTGGGTCATACCAACATGTAAATAACCATCCTTGCTTCTTTCCTCTCTCCTTTCCCATGTCACTTCCCCGCTGAGTGTGGTGCCCCAGCATGGGAGCTGGCCTGTTCCTTGGCGCGTGTGTCAGGCAGAGCGGGGCCGATGGGCTCCCCCGGCACACCGTGCGGGGCGGGTGGTTGTGTGGGATGGGTGTTGTACTGGCTGGGGTGAGACTGCACAGCATCCACTTCCTTGCAAGTACTGTGCATGCTAATGGTCCTGAACAAGTTGTCTGTCCAGTAAACAAGTGGTTACTGGGATTGGCATCCGAATACCCTGGCCTGGCACTTTTTTGGCTAAAGGAATCCTTTGTTCCTGTTCTGGTGTGTGGAGCAGGAGATGCAGCCCTAAACAAAGACTACAAAGATCTTGTTCCTGCTCCTTTAGTTTACCACGTAGATGTTAAACTTGTGACTTGGAGGTGGTTGCTTCTTGTTTGAATCTAGGAAAAAGAAAACTTTTAAGATACTTTTCAAATAAAAAGGCTTAAGCTTTTCTTCAGTTTGAAATGTGTCAACGAAGTAAGTTGCCACTTGGATTTTTCTGGAGAGGAGCAGGGGGTGGAGGACAAAGGAGGACTGTTTTTCTTCCATTGGAACCAGCTGTGGTTTGTTCAACTTAAATGCATTTGGATGGGCACTCTGAATTGAAATTCAAACTGGAACTAGCAGTTGATATTACAAACAAGCAGCATAATTTGACTAAACAAGCTTTCAGATGATCACAACTAGGCTTTGATGCTGAAGAGTGGGATTTTCATAACTGCGGAAGTAATTTGAGAACATGCTTGCACCCAAAGCAGTAGGGTTGCGTTTGTTTGGGGTTTTTTTTGTTTTGTTTTTTTTTCTTGAGGATGATTATGGTGATGATTCATACTCTTGTTAGTCTCGGCAAAAGAATGGCTTGCATATGTAAATTGATTTAACATCTGAGACCTCAAAGCATGTCATTCTCCATTTTGAGGAATAACTTACAGAAAGTTATCTTTTTTTTTTCTTTGCTTGTTAGGTTTTTTTGTCTTTGGTTTCTTGCCCTGGTATTGACTGACAATAAGAACTTCCATGAGATCCTAGTCACAGCCTTCCTTGTTCTCGGATTTGTGGATGTGGTTCCATGCTTTCAGGAGGGAGTTAGCATGATTTAGAGGATCCATTGATGAACAGTAGTTTATTAGTACTACACAATCTGAGTTATAAGATTAAATCTACCAGAAAGGTGATTTAAGCTTCTTAGTTTAACTAGATGCCTGTGCTCATTTCCTTGATTAGAAAATCTTTTTTTTACGCCTGTTCTTAATAGCATATTTGGTTTCTAATATCAGAAATAAGGTCCATTGAAATATTTTCCTCAATCACTTTCTGACTTAATTAACCTCATGGATTTATAATATTTTCAATTGTCTTGTGCCAAATCACACCCTCTTTTTTTTTTTTTTTTTAAATAGCCACTTACTGGTCTGTAATCGTCAAAAATAAGAACCAGTGGAGTGACAGAAAAAGTAAACCTATGAAAACTAACTTAGAGTAAGAACTTTCCTCCTCCTCTATGGATACCAGGAAATTAAGGGGACATGCAGAGTGAGCATATTTCCTAATAAGAAGCTGTGTGCTCACATACCACACTTTAAAGGTCTTGTGGTTGTGATCCCAGTGGTATTGATAGGAAATGTGCAAAGAATTTTTATAAGGTTATTTGAATAGTTGAGTAACTTCTTTTGAAAGCAGTAGAGTGAACACGTCTGCTTTACTGCTTCAGAGAAGAATGGTTCTGTGGATGCCGGAGATGATGATAATGAATGATGGAGCTTCAAAGTTAAATTCTGCAAATACAATTATCCTCTAGAGGATTTAATGAAAACTTCATATTTTAAAAATACACTTTCTTTTAAGGTGGCACACTTGAGTATATCTCTTGTCAAGCAGGGTCATGTCTTGGTAGCCATGGTTATATTTTAATGTGAGGACATAAAAGGTCAATTGTAGTCTTGAAAGCATCGATATTTGACTGTATTCATTATAGAAAGACAGAGGCGGCATATACCATGTTCAAATGCCAAGCTAGAGCATTGGGCTGTGGTGACGTTTGACAGCAGACACTCTGTTTTCTCTTGCAGTTTGGGGCAGAGTTCAGAAGGTTCTCCCTGGATCGCTACAAGCCAGGAAAGTTTGAAGACTTCTACAAACTAATTCTACACATTCATCACATAGCCAACCTGGAAGTGATGATTGGATATGCTGATGTGCATGGAGACCTTCTCCCTATTAATAACGATGACAACTTCTTCAAAGCTGTTTCAAGTGCTCATCCACTGCTCAGGGTTTTTATTCAAAGGCAAGGTAAGATGCAGTTTCATTTTGGTGCCTTGAAGTGTGCTGGGGCAAGGTGAAGAGTGGATTTGTGGCCCCCATTTAGAGGCTGAAATGATGTAAGAGGGACGTAGGAGCCATCTGACTCCTCCTCTCAGGTGCTTCGTTACAGCTTGCAGTAATGGTGTGACTTCAGGGCAGGTAGAGAGACTGGGTTGCTGCCTGTGAGGCGTTTGAAGGATAACGTACTGAGAATTGCCATGAGCCCCTTCTTCTCCAAGGAGGGCATACCTTGCGCTACTGGTAGTGTCATCGCTTGAGCATGTCAGCTGCACCACTCCACTTGTTTGAGGGAGTTGTGAGGTTATACTACTCCTTCACATTTAGAAATCTTATCTATCCATCTTGATAGTCAGTGTCATACCCAAATGATTCATGCCTGTATAGCGTGTGAATGCTCACAGATATGTAGTTATAAAACAAAAAGTCTCTCACAAATGAGACCTTGTTTGACTGTGTTGACCTGGCAGGCAGACAAATAATGATTCTTGCCTCTGTCCTTACTAAAGAGTATTGAATCTTCCCATTTTGAATCATCAAAAAAACTTTGGGCAGAGTTGCCCAAGTGTTAAGATGGCGTGTGTTCTTGTCAAGCTTTTGTTGCAGATATCTGAAACCTTCCCCTTAAAGACCATGTTTGGCAGTTGCTTCAGATGAGGTTTGCTTTTTATAACAAGGTGTCTTCCCCACAGAGCTCCTTAAATCCCAGGGAAACCTAACACTGTGTTAACACTACCTCCATAGCTTTTAAAGTCATGTAGTGATTTATAGCACAGGGCTTTTGGAATTAAAATCTTGTCAGTAGCATAGTCAGAAATGAGACTTGATCTGAGACTTTGAGCAGTCATGTAGCTCTCCTGGCCTGGACTCTGCTCTGTGGGCGTTTGTACTGATAAGGATTTAGCAGGAGGCTCCAGCCTGCTTGCTGGTATGAGCTGATACAGTGTGTGGTTCAATTCAGAGCATGTTGTCTGCCGCCACCTTTTAGATGGGAATAAGCACGCAGGGAGGCAATGGAGAAAAGGGTCTAGAGCAGTTTGGTGTGGGGGGGTGTGTGTGTGGGTGTGTGTGTCAAATGAGTGGAAATGTCTGTGGGAGATGACTTGGGTGGCTAGCTCTGCCTTCTTGTGCTGAACATGCAAAGGTGGATGGCAAGTCCTCCTTCCTGCGATGCCTGTTAGGGCTTATGAATGTTCATGGTGTGTCAGGTCATGAGGAATCGCTTGCATGACTGTCATGCCTGCATCAGTTTGAGTTTATTCGTGTCTCTCTATCAACCCTGCTCAAAAGGCAGCTATCCTTGCCCTGCTTGGGCAGACTGCTGAAGCCACTGAGTATCTCTAACTCTGCACTGGGAGGGGGGCTGCCACTGAATTGCTGATCGCAGAAGTAGGCAAATGAGAGAGAACTGTTGACTACATGTGGGAAAAATGCTCCCTCCTCTTCTTCAATAGAAGAAATATGCTAGTTGTGGAGCCTTACTACTAGTAACCTTAATGGAAAAGTGCAGTATTTCCTTTTAAAAAAGCTGCTCTTTTTACCTGTTGCTCAGTGGAAAGAATCACACTGACAAGTAAGGAAGCTCATGCAAGAGGGAAGACAGGCCCGTGCCTCCTCATGTGTGGCAAAGCCTGAAAGCTTTCAAAACACACATCCTCTTTTGCTTCTTCTATAAAGCTGAAGGGAACAGTAAATTTTGGCCTGTCGCTTTGATTAATGGCACCTTTAGTAAGGGACTCCTGGGGGTTAACATTTGAGTTTCAGACTTGTGAATGCTCCCAAACAATCATGTCTATCTCCTTTCCTGAGAAGAAACCTTTAGAAATTTTTCCCTTCAACAGTAATAGGAGTTACTGAAATCTTGTTTGTCTCTCTTCCTTTGCTCCATCATACAACCCCCTTTTCCCCTGTCTTCAGACTGGTGTGATGAAGCAATGCTGATCCTTCTGCTGGAGACCTGCACTAGAGAAGTGCAGGTGACTGTATCACAAGTCACAAGGTGACTAGCACTGAGAAGTCATTGCCCCATCCAGGGGAATGTGATGTGCCTGCATTGCTTCAGCTCACACCCTAAACTCTGACTTTAGAGGCAGGAAACGAATCTGACAGGGATGCTAGTAAAATATGAGGCTAGTCCTCTTCTGTGACTTTGAAGGAGACTGCAGAGCATGGGTTCTCTAGCCTGTTGGGTCAGGGATCACTGCTCTTCAGTGGGAGAAGTCCTGGGAGGTGGCTGCCAAAAGGTTGTTCTCAGTGTTGCGGAGTAGGGAGGGTTTGAGAGAATTAGGCAGAAGTATGCAGGCATGGAAGGACTGAATAGTTGAAGTTCAGGTCTTTTTCTAGCAGAGCAAACTGTTTATCAACTGCATGTTTAGTGATCTTATCTGTTTTCCCAGTTTATAGCTGGGTTATCCTTTCTCTTTGTCGAGTGAATTATACATCATGTTAAAACAGCTTACCTACTTGTTCCCAGAGTTGTAAAATAGGTAACTTACTCTTTGCACAATAATCAGGCAACAATTTGCTAGTTTGAGTTTTGTTTGCCTAGTTGTTTTTATCTAAGCTAAGTCTTGCACCTTTTCAGTTCAAAAGCGCTTCCCTCACTTGTCCCCAGAGGCAAGCCACGTGCACATGCCTGGACTCTTATGTGCCAGGTTGGTGACCGGGGATGGGATGCCTGTTTTATTTCACTTCCTCCTTTTTGGTCAAGTCTCCCGAGCCCCAGATTTATCAGGATCACAGTAGCTGTTCCCTCCCCAGGCAGAGGATGCCAGCGCTTGTTAGCCAGCCTTCTTACTAAGGACCTGAATTGCCTTTCCCAGTGTGCCTACAACAAGTACCGCTCATACTTTCTGGGATCTTGAAGTTTCTGGGACATTTGCAGGTTATGTTTGAGGAAACTCAGCTATAACAAGTTTTTTATAGCTTATAGTGATCCATCTGCTGAAAGGATGTGGTGCTCTTTTCTTTTTCTCGCCAATGCCAAATTACAGTGCAGACAAAAATCCTAATTAGAGAACCAGGCTACAAAAAGAAAAGGCAGTTTTCCCTTGACTTGCTTTCCCAGGCAAGTACGGGTTGTGTCCTGTGTTGTAAACTGATGTGGCTCTTTTGACTTCATTCGCACAGTAGTGATTTATATCAGCTGATGCTTTGAGCCCAAGAACTTCTTCACTTGGCTGTAACTGATATCAGACACATCCAGAACTCTCTATCGAAGGTGCCTGCTGCTGGGGAAGGGGCAGATGTCCCAAAGACCTTAGAACAATGCAAGGAATTATGATGTGTTTGGCTTGCTCCATAATAACTGAACTCTTGTACTCTAGCCAAGAGGTTTTTGAAGGAAGAGCTTATCTGATGATGCATCCGGTCATCATTTTTTCAAGACTTCATTTGTTCTGTGTTTGATTTAAACGACAGTGCTTGAGACAGTCTTTTGAATACTGCAAAAATATTTAAGTGTAAGCTGTGAATTCAAGCAGAAACAAAGAACAGAAAAACTGAAAGGAGTTAGCACTACATATTGTGAATGCATTACACTTTTCCTTGTGCCATTCAACGGAATGATGTTAATACCGAATCTTGCTTTAATGCCTATCTCGCAGAGGCAGAGTATTCAAACCAGGCATTTTGGAGGCTCTTAAATAAAATGGAATAAATAGCAGAATTATGATGACTTCTTCATTGTAAACCTGCCTGAAATGACTCCTTGAACTTTGCAAGTGGAGCATAAGGATCTAAGTGGAGGCCTACCAGGTAACAGAGTTTTCAAGATTTCTCCTCTTCTGGTTGGCCTACCTATTATGGTGTGTTTAACCTAGGAAGTTCAGAAACTCAGGAAATTGTTGTGAAATGAACATGCTGATCATCACCTTGCAGGTACTCTGTGCAGCACTTTTTTACAAGAAAAAGAGGTAGATCCAGGACCAAGATGTTGAAGTACAGCAAGCACAGTGAATGGAGTGATATTTGCTCTACTGTAACTGAGCGCACCACTGTAAATCCAGACTAATGATTCTGATTCTAGGAGAAGTGATGGAGGATGCTGCTCTTCAGGATTTGTAGAATAATGGTCAGTTACAGAAAATATGCTGTAGCTCAGGTAGCAAAGGAGATGAGAGAGGTAGTAAGCAGCCTGTCAGGCCTCATCTTGATGCCAGACTGAGGTCAGATGAACTGTTCTTGGGGGAAGGCTTTTTGTTTTGTCCCCTTCACAACTGGAGGTGTGTCCTGATGGTAGTTTGAGGTTTTGGAGCTCTGCTTGCTTTGCCTGAGTTTCAGCAAGTGGCTTTGTTCCTATAAATCTGTGTGTCGATGAAAATGTATCCCTCAGCAGAACATCTCACCAGCAAAACTTGAAGGAGTTGGGGTTTGGAGAAATAACAAACGTACTTAAATATTCAGGCAGTCTTGACAAGACATATAGAGTGTTAGTAGGGACTGTGATTGTGCATGTGGCTGTTGTGTGAGTACAGTTGCTGATCCTGTGAATCAGCAGGTATGCTACTATTGCTCTTAAGGAACTTCCATAAACATAACAGTAAATTAATGAGTGTGGGAGCACTAAAAATCCTAAAGCAGATTCCAGATCAAATTCACAATCTTTCCATCAATAAAATTAATTTTAAAGCTTTCTAAAGGTTTAAAAGGTTTCATGGTAAGTGTCCTACAAGTAGGAGACAGGTGAAATGCTGGAGTGTCAGATGCTGGATCTGTATTTCAGCGTATCTTTGTTAAATATCACACTTCTTGCAGGAACGTAAAAGGTAAAGAAGCTGAAGAGCATTCTAAAAGCAAATAATCCTAAAACACACTCTACAGCTGACTGGAACAGGCCCTTACATAATAATCTAGCAAATGCCACAAATGAACTGTAGCTGTCAACTGAGGTGGCCTGAAGTTGGAGAATGCTCATGTCTTTTGGTACCTGTCTGGAAAACTGATAGTGTGTAAAAAGCCATTAAGTACCATCTTCAGAAACTTGCTATAAGTGTCTTGTCTTTTGTAGTTACATGTTAATAATCCATTACTGTAACAGTAAACCAGTACTGAACACCAATTCTTGCTTTCCTCCTTGAGTGGTAAGACCTGCTGTCTACCATCAGTTCTCACTTAAAGCTTGATCCAAAATCAACAGGCAAAAATGTGCATTTACCTGGTTGCATTTTGGATTTGGCTAGTTTTAACTTACATTAAATTAAAGATTGGAAGATGCTGGTTTTCTTCGACTCCATGCAGCAACTAATGTATTTCAACTGCAGTGCCATGCGATGTTTTCTGTATGTTCAGAAGCAGTTCGTAACACTGGAATCTGTTATTTACCTGGCAAAGTTCTGTTCTGCTTAAAGTACCAACATCTGTGCTTAGCTTTCTTGTATTATAAGATCATAGCAATCACACTGAGTTTTAAAATAAAAATATGCTAATGGGAATCATGCCCAGGTCTGACTGAAAAACTAATGGTGGGTTGTTTTATTGTCTTTCATACTCTAAGCAGATAATCCCCAGGAATGGTGGTTGGCTGTCTAACCACATGTGTTAAACACAAAACCTGGCTTTGAGGCAGCAACTAAAATGAAACCTATTTCCAGCTACCTAAAAGCTTTAACTCTCTGCTCAGCCTTCTAGAGTGGGTACAGTTGGAAAAGTGAGTTGAAGACTTGCACATCTTCTTGGTTCTTAGTAACTTTCCTGTTTATTTTACGGCACAGGCATCAACTTCACCTTCTCATAATCTTGTATTCCTGAATAAGAACAATGTGATTTTACTGCTCTTGTTAAAGGTATCTGATATATTAAATAATAAAGCAGGTTGCAGCACATGTTGAGGGAAAAATACCAAACTGCTTCTGGTCTTGCTCTTGGTTGAGCTGTGTAGAGTTTCACGATGGTCTAATGAGTCTGAGGGAATAAGATAAAGTTAAGAGTGCAGAGAAGGTGACTCAAGGTCTTCAGTTTATCTGCTCCTGTATGGGGGGGGGAGGGGTTGGGGGAGGGAGGTGAGAAGAAACTCTTCTGACACTTGGTGTGGCTCATCGGTGCACGGGAGGATGTGGCTGAGCTGTTGGTCAGACTCCTGGGGCTGCTACCCTGTCTCCTCTGCCCTGGCGCTGGAATGACCCAGGCACGGAGCTCTCTGAGCCAGCTCTTTGGCAGAAAAGTAGTTGTTTTCGGTGAGGATCTAGCATGGGATGAGCAGGACCACAGTATATTTAGAGACTTAACACCACCATGAAGTTTCTGCTTCCTGGTAGAAAGAGCATGTCTGCTTGTAGCCTTTGGAAATGTGCAACGTCACTGTACTTGGAAAGAAGGCAAAGCATCTTGTCTTAGCTTTGACAAGATTAGGGGATGGTGGTAGATTTCATGCCAGTATAAAAGGAGTTGCTGCTAGGCTTAAATGAAATCCTTTCATGATTTTCCTCAGAATCATCTCTGGTTTTGAGCTGGAGGGGTCTTTGAATGCTTGTCAGGCCAAGTAATCTGTGTCCCACTCAGGTCCTTTGATATCTTCAGATAAGTAAAATGCAGCTGTTTGTTCCAGTGAAGTCTGGCAACAAATCACTGTTAACTTCCCTGCTCCACCTTTCATGTGCAAATGATGGGACTGGGTAATCATTATCATTCAACTACTTTATTAAGCATCTTTAAAACATTATGTTTTATCTGGCTTGTCAGACATAAACACAAAACAGCCTTGGATTTTGTTGCTCGCATGGTTAGCGATACCTGATAGCTGAGCAGAGCCAGCACGAGGCTGCTTCTTTCATTCTCCTTGAAAACACCATTTTTAGAGTATGAGGATATTTGATTTTTATCACTGGTTACTTTAACTGCAGCCAGAACACCTGGTGAGCAAGAATTTTCAGTGAAAGGAGAGGAAAGCATGTGGAAATAGCATAGCCTACAGATGGGCTTTGCAGAGTTGGTCGATAACTGGTAGCGGGAACTGTTGCAGAAATATGTGCTGCGTAAATATTAGTAGTTGCAGTGTACAGTAAGCATGGAGCAGACGCCTGGCAAAAATGCCGCTGCTGCTGTTCTGTCATTGGCAGCAACAGTTTGTTGCATTTCTGTGTTAAAGCTACATGGGATTTGGTTTCAGTTTCAGAGTTTATTAACAATAAAAACACATAATCAAATATATTAATAATAAAAATAGACTTTAACAGTTGATGCTTCTTAAAAATTGCATCAATCTGGCACCAGCACCATATGTTCTGCTGAATTTAGACTGGAGACTTGTTTACAGTGGGGACTTGTGCAGCCCTTAATAGGAACCTCTACTTAACTCCATGCTTTGCTTTAG
The DNA here is from genome assembly GCF_949628215.1 of Phalacrocorax aristotelis. Classification (NCBI taxonomy): domain Eukaryota; kingdom Metazoa; phylum Chordata; class Aves; order Suliformes; family Phalacrocoracidae; genus Phalacrocorax; species Phalacrocorax aristotelis. The sequence continues at coordinate 102,093,474 of NC_134277.1, read as the reverse complement.
CTGGTAACCCACATAAGAACAAGCAAATAGCCACTCCTTTTGGTCCCTGCAAACTCATGTTTGTTGTCTTACAGTTGCAGATTGTGGCTCTCACAGTACTTAAAAAGGCAAAATAGAAGAACCCCACAATTATGTCTACTTAAAGATAGTCTCATGTAAAACTATTTCTTATTTTTTTTCCTTGGGTCTGACCCTTTTCGTTTAATATAGTGAAGCTACTCTAACAGGTGACTTGACTGTATAAGAACAGTGGTGAGGAAGACTTGTCAAACGATCCACTTCTGTTAAGGTCCCTATGAGGGAATTTTCCACTATTTGTCTTTCCTTACCTTAGTAGTCAAAACAAGAGATTCTGTTTCCTGCTCGTGGCTCAGGTTTTTTCCTGTTGTGCCTAGCTGTCATTTCCCTCCTGTAAGTGATGGAAACAAGCACAGTGTTCAGATAATAAGGAAATGCACTTAACAGTCTCTTCTTTGATACCAGATTTTGCCTGAAGAGACCTCACAAGCTTAAAGTAGCTTTCATATAGTGAGGGAGGGTAGATAGCACAAACATCAACTCAAGATTCAGGCCTTCAGGAATAGGCTTTCTGCTAAATTTCTGAAGTACTCTAAACTTAAGTACATTAAAGGTCTTACGACAACTTAGTTGGTAGACTCTTGCGCTGAAAGCAAGCATGCAGTGAAGAATGTTTCTGCTAGGTGTTTGTAGTGGGAATTGAAAAAATAACTCCAAATATAACTCAACTGAAACTATTTTTTAAGTGACTGAAAGCTCCTCTTTTGTCTTCAGACTGCCTGTGTTGTCAGGATTGGACGCTCCAAATTTAAGTGTGAGTGTCAGCATTGATATTGTATAAGAACTCTGGATATTTTTCAGCTGCAAGAGAGAAAGTAGTTTGGGGGAGGTTGAAAGAACTCTTTCTTGAACCTGCCCCTGATGATGATCTACTTGAATCTTATTTTTTCCTCTGTGCTATGTTTAGAGTAGCTAAGAGTCCTGTGGGAATATTAAGGAAACTATTAACCTAGAAAATTTCACTGTTGTTCTTGCTCTTCAGTCTCCTGCCATATGCTGACATTAAGTAACCTCTAAAAACTTCTGCACCGCTCATCTTCCCCCCCCCCCCCCCCCCCTTAATTTTCTGGTATTTTTTCTATTCTGCTTTTTTTTCCTATGTATTGCTTTTTCTTCCTTTTGGCTCTCGGCTTTCTACTCCTTGCCATAGTTTTTTAATTGCTCTTCAAGGCAGTCACTCACTGGGCAGGAGAGTGTGTGTTGGGTGAGAGCGCATGGGTGCTGGTGCCTGTTTAACTCCAGGTGCTAGAAGAAGGCTTGGAGAACACTGGCATCAGTGGGGTGGAACAGCAGTGACAGAGCAGGTATGGAAATAGCAATTAGTGAGGAAAAACTGTGTGTCTTAGACCAATTAGTTTTCTTTTCTGATTATCATTCTGCACTAGAAATAATAGAAGAGTTGAGAATTTTTTAAAAATAAACATTGTGAAATTTTGAAGGAGAACATTTATTTCATTTGAATTTACATATGAATAAGAAATTGTCTTGCCTGGTGTCTGTGGAAGTTGGACTGCTGGAATCCATCAGAGCTGGTGGAAGGCACCATCTTGGCACGGTGAGGGCTCTGTGAGGCTACCCAGCCGCTGGCAGCGGTGGGCTTTGAGACAGTGTTTCTGCCTCTTCAGCCACAGTAGGTGAACACAACTGTTTCCTTTAAAACTGAGGTACCAGCTGAGGCTTTGAAAAGGCCTAAAGCTATTTTCCGCATCCGTCAATGCCACTGAGGTGTGATAAGAGGAGGTCCAAGTATGACCTTGGGTTGGACATTGGTGGCAACCAGTTTGTTCACTTTATTAGCCTGCTTTATTGCTGCTTCATTTTCATTCTGCCAAGCAGTTTGGTAGTTTTAGTAGTATGTATCCAGCAGGTGCAGTGATTTTTGTTTACAAAATAATGCAATCTTTACATTTTTGCTTGCACTTACTTCTTAAAGTCTAGTTTTAAATGCAGTAGGCATGAGTAAAGGGGAGGAAAAAACTGTGTTAACCAGAAAATCATAAAATTTCAGAAAGAATTCCCCCAACCTGCAGGAATCTGAATGAATGAAAGCTTTATAACAGAGCCCATAACTAAGTCCAGCAGTAGTCTCTTTGTGGCTAGCAAGAACAAAAAATGGAGTTCCCCAAGTTTGCATTCCTTGAAGCTGCATAATTCTAATATGACTTAGACTTTGTAGAAGGAAAATATAAAAGTTGAGTACAATTGAAGTATATGTTGCTGTACTTCATACATACTTCATGTATGTATGTTAAACAAGACATTTTAACAATTTTGTTTCAGAGCAGCTCTTAGCTGAGACAAAGATTATCAATAGCAGGAGGAGTGGCAACGTCTGCTGAACTGGGATCCTCCAGTGCCTTGGTTGACAAGTTGCCTCTTCTGTTAGGTTGCTTCATAAGGGAGTTACTTTTCCATGTGGGTAACCACATGTCTTCATTTATCAGCTTGTTGTACCTGAAAGGTGGTATCCCAAGGGTTTCCCCTGGACAGACAATAATTTTGGCGCAGACAGTGCTGCTGCTGATTTGCTAGTGAGCTTTACACTTGCAAGAGTGACTGAAAATGCTGATTCTGGTCATGATTTTCACTAGATCTGGCTAACACCTCTTCTTGTGTAAACAGGCCAAGCCCAGAGGCACATCAGGTTCTTTTTTGCTTTAGTTGATTTCAGTAATTGTGTGGCTGGTGCCTTTCTGACCTCTTCAAAGCATCTGTGCCTGCACTGGGCCATGACTATGAAAACAGGAAACTTTTTTAACTTCAGTCTTCTGTTTGGGTCTCTTGCCTTTTGCTTGTGGATGCAAAGGTGCTGGTGAGGACATTGCAGAATTTCCCCTTCCCTGTTTTTTTGGCTGACTTCAAAGGACATGTGACAGCATTACCTGGCAGCTCTTGTCACAGTGTGGAGTTTGGTGCATTAATGTTTGCACTGAGAGAGAGGAATTGAATAGCTGTCTGCAGGCTGCCTGGTGGGTTCTAGCCTGCCCCCTAGAAAAGCACTGGCCTGTGCTGTAATTCATTTAAGCGGGATTTAATTTCTCCTTCTTTGATCTATTTGGCTACCATACCATAGCACACCACCTCCTGCCACATGAACAGTTTACCAGTCACCTTACAGGGGACACAGGGTGTAACGAAGAATTATGGTACGTGTGGGTTGTAGTACAGGTTCGGTGTTAGATGTTGTTCATTGCTGTGTGCTGATCTGTGTTGTACAAGCACTGCAGGGCACTCTGGGGTAGGGGGAGGTATTTAAGCTCATCTCAGGCATGCCATGTCAACCAGAGGGGATGGAGAGGAGAAGGGAGAGCATGGGAGAGGTTGCAGACTGGATATCTGTTGTGATTTAACAAGTGCTGCTGTGGGTGAAGTGGCTTGGCAGTACCTCAAAACCCATCTCCCCTCCCTGAAACATTCCCAGAAGCAGCTGGCCACAGGAGCCAGCTCGTGGGTTGCAGATCACAGGAAACAGCTTGCTGCAACAAACTTGGCTTCCTCTGCTCAGGTGACCCTCGCTCAGCAAGGGTACGTGCCATCTGCACCAGCTCTGGGAAGTGCATGGTGGTGACGAGCAAGAGGAAGGGTGTAGTTGGAGGTTCGCACAAAGCCTTGTCTTACAGCGGGCTTCACCAGTGTTGAACCCCAGACCATGTGGAGACCATCCCTGCAATTAACTTGTCCTAACTTTGGATGCCTTGGAGTAAGGCTGGACAGCAGTATTTCCCTGAGCAGTTTTTTAGTGCTGTACCTCAGTTGGTCCCAGTTCAGTTGGTAAGTGGTGGCTATGTTCCACACCCTTCCTCTCACCATTTGCATCCTGAGTTCCCAGAGTCATATTGCATCATGAGGAAGTACCGGAGCTGCAGTGTGGGGTGCGGGTGCCTTTCTACAGTAATGGGTGTCATACAGTGTGTGGGTCGGATGCTCTTGAGTA